>NC_060126.1:207371712-207683530 GCF_021461395.2 Schistocerca americana | reverse complement strand
ATGGCGTATTATCATGTTGAAAAATACCATTGCCTTCGGAATGAGGTCTACGTTGTCCGCATCCAGTGTACGACACTCCTTGGCCGTCATGGTGCCTTGCACGAACTCCACTAGGCACTCGAATGCCTACGTCAAGGTTCAAAACGGTTCAAATGGCTCTGAGCACTATGGGACTTAACTTATGAGGTCATCAGTCCCCTAGAACTTATAACTGCTTAAACCTAACTAACCTAAGGACATCACACACATCCATACCCGAGGCAGGATTCGAACCTGTTACCGTTGCGGTCCCGCGGTTCCAGACTGTAGCGCCTAGAACCGCACGGCCACTAAGTTCGACCGTCAAGGTTCCCCAGAGCATAATGGAGCCGCCACCAGCTTGTCTCCGTCCCACAGTACAGGTGTCAACGATCTGTTCCCCTGGAAGGCGACAGATTCACGGCCACCAGTTGTAATGGTGAAGAAGGTATCGGGATTTAACAGACGATGTTAAGCTCTGCCATTGCGCTAACGCCCAGTCTGGTGGTCACATAACCATTTCAGTCGTAGTTGCCGATGTCATGGTATTAACATTAATGGGTCGTCGGCTGCGGTGTACCCATTTTCACTAGTGTTCAGTTCACTGTGTGTTCAGACACACTTATACTCTGCTACTTAAGTTACTTCTGTCACAGTTCGCCACCTGTCCTGTTTCACTGCCCAGCCTATGACGTCCGACAACTGTAATGAGGAGTGGCCGCCTAAACCCACGACCTCTGGACGTTATTTCACCTTAATTTCACCACGTGTTGAATACACTCCCCAGAGCATTCTTCGAACACCCGTTAAGTCGTCCTGTTTCCCAAACGCTCGTGCCAGGCCATCATAATCTTCCGTCGGTAAAACTCAGATAGATCGCGGGCCTTCGTCATTCTACTCTGATATTACATGCACTATGCGTGTTTCTGACTAGCAGTCATTCCTCGCCAGGTGATGATTCTGTCGCCTGGACTGCTTTATATCGACAGTAGATCGATGGTCATGATGTTCTGTCTGATCACTGTATATGGCAAACAGACTGCTGCTCTTCGGCGCAGTCACGACGAGGGGAGGACTTTCATCCCATTATTGCAGCAGTACTCCACACCTGTCCTGGTCTGTTATGATCCAATTAATTATGCAGCAGTGGCGTCAGTGTAGATGAAAGCCTGCTGGACGTTCCCCAGAAATTTTAAATACTTGATAGTAGATCAGGAAAGTTTACTCCAGGCATCTAACCTATTGAAACGACTGTTATTTATTTTTTATTTATCTACACGTCAAGTTCATATGACCAAATTCAGGAGCAAATCTCCAAGGTCATGGAATGTGTCAGTACATGACATTACAACGTAAAAGTAATAACAGATAAAAATAAATGTTCATTAACCCGAAAAAAGTCAGTCCATAAGTTTAAGTAAACGCAATCAACAATACGATAAGAATCGGCTTAATTTTTCAAGGAACTCCTCGACAGAATAGAAGGAGTATTAACTGAGTGAAAGCTGCTTATTCTTGGGAATAAGCTAATATTGTTAACAAGAATTGACAGTTAGGAATATATATATTGAGAGGCCAATTTCAAAATACCCAGACTTGTGAACAGGGGTCGGCAAGAGATCCGTGAACTTATACCACTTACTGCCCGAACCACCCCTTTCTGAGCCAAAAATATTCTTCTAGAATGGGAAGAGTTACACCAAAATGTAATACCATATGACATAAGAGAATGAAAATAAGCTGGTCCGCTGAAATATTGTGTCTGGACGACGACATGATATGGCTGCAAACCGGTGAAGAATATCACCAGTTATAACGCCGGGAAAGTCTACGAAATACACATCCAAAGTCTCTACGGGGAGGAGAATGAGTCTTGGTGAGTCTTGTTAGAAAGTTGGATAATTTTCGCAAGAAGAAAGTGAAGTTACTGAGTGCACTTGTGTTTTTAATCAAAATGTCGGGATGAGGGTATTATCCCTAAATTTGCCAGAATTAATCATTATATTGACACAAAAGCGGCGAATAAAAATCAAGAAACGGGCCGGTCTTCCATTGGTACGGGAACGTATTTGTTTTACGCGGCGACAATTGGATTTTGTATCCAAAGATTTATATTATTTGTATTTGGAAATTTCTTCAAGACTGTCTGCCACATCGTGGGATTGGGTGGATAGCGCTTCATGGGCTTTTTCGGACTCAGTGCAGAAAATTGCTGCTAGTAAACAGTCACCTAAGTTCCAACGTCTCTGTGTCTCTCCTATTACGTCTGGTGACGACACCGGCCAACGGGTGGTCATTAATCTTAAGAATCAGGAATCTGATGCTGCTAGATTATCTGTTTTGGAAAAAGGTTTAAATTTTGCACCTACTCCTAAGAGGACTCCTATTACGGATTTTATTTGTGCTGTAGAACAAGCTGTGGCCGCCTTCCTGAAAACAGGGCAGAAGAGATCAGGCAGGAGGTTGCCTATAAACTTCGTCGAGTTCCCGCTCCACGGAATAATATTCCATCTTCTGGAAGGGCTGCTATTCGGTCTCTGAGAAAATCGGGATCTAATAATTCTTCCGGCTGATAAAGGTAATGCCACGGTTATTCTCTCACGTGAGGATTATGTTGCCAAAATGGATCTTTTGTTAGAGGAATCGGCCTATCGGAAAATCAAAAGTGATCCCACGGATTGTATAAAACGAAAAACTCTCTCACTTTTAAAAAAGAGCTCCTTACTTAGTTATGTCATCAAGAAACTTAATCCTGGTGCGGCGGTTCCTCCGAGATTGTGTGGTTTACCCAAGATTCACAAGAGTGGTATTCCTGTACGTCCTATTGTCAGCAACTTGGGCGCCCCTTCCTATAATTTGGCCAAATGTTTAGCTTCAGTCATCAGGCCATATGTGGGAAAATGTGAACATCACATATTAAATTCGAATTTATTCGACGATTAAAATCGTTGTACTCGGTCCTTCTGACTTGCTCGTCAGCTTTGCTGTTACCTCTCTCTTTACTGGGGTTCCTCTTGAAGAGTTTCTGTTACTAATCGGTGAGAAATTGGATGAAGAAATCACCAAGTTATGTCGTCATGTGTTGACTTCAACGTATTTTCTTTTTAATGGTGTATATGGCTATGGGGAGTCCACTCTCCCCCATAGTCGCCAACCTTTTTATGGAAGACTTTGAGGACATGGCACTCAAAACTTCGTTTCTTAAACCAAAGCGTTTTTTGAGATACGTTGATGACATTTCTATGGTTTGGCCACGTGGAATTGATGCTTTGAATCGCTTTTTAGATCAATTTAATTGTCTACATCCGCATATTCAATTTACTATGGAAATTGAAAATGATGGTAAACTTCAATTTCTTGATGTTTTAGTTCAAAG
This sequence comes from Schistocerca americana, assembly GCF_021461395.2. Lineage (NCBI taxonomy): Eukaryota > Metazoa > Arthropoda > Insecta > Orthoptera > Acrididae > Schistocerca > Schistocerca americana. The sequence continues at coordinate 207,680,136 of NC_060126.1, read as the reverse complement.
AAAGGACGATGGGACTTTTGGACATAGTATGTATCGGAAGCATACTCATACCGACCGCTATCTAAATGCGACCAGCTGCCATCCACCACACAAACGTAGTGGAGTTTTGCGGTCTCTGTTTTTAAACAGAATGGATATACAGAACAACAAATATGCCGTGCTTTTCAGCTTGGTCCGTCACGCGAGCCAATAGAGGATACTTTTGAAGCGGTTGCTTATTTACCCATTGCAGGAAGTATATCATCCAAAATTTCAAGAATTTTAAGAAAATATGATATTAAAAGTGTTTTTACGCCGGCGGCCAAGACTAGAGCCCTTCTTGGCTCAGTCAAAGATAATTTGGGCTTGAGGAAGCCCGGGGTTATGAAATTCCGTGTCACTGTGGAAAGAAGTATATTGGTCATACTATTCGAACTATTCGGGACCGGTGTGTGGAACATCATCGGCACACTCGGTTGTTCCAGCCTGAGAAGTCGGCAGTGGCGAAACACTGCCTTAACGAAGGACACAGGATGATGTATGACAAGACACAATTGATCTCCTCTGCTTCTCGCTATTAGAAATGTGTTCTTAAAGAATCCATTGAAATTAGATTATCAAGTAATATTATTAACAGGGATAAAGGTTTTCCTCTAAGTAAGATATGGAATCCGATTTTGTCCGACATTAAACAACATTGGATTCTTAAAACTAGTTCAAACTAAGGCTGTTGCGATTTATTGTTTCTGCCGCCTTCGCCCATCGGCGCGCTGCCCATCACTCGCGCACGCACGGTGCTCTGTCCGCTGGTGTATAAAGGTTTCCGTCGTTGTGGCTGGAAGTATCTCCGGCGGTACCACGTGACGAGTACCGCCCTTCGATAGTGGCATTCGCCTCTCATCGAAGCGTTAGGACTTTTGCAGGGTCAGCCAGCCAGCCAACCAGCCAGCCAGCAAACCAGCAGCGGTCCAGCCAGCCAGCCAGCCAGCCAGCCAGCCAGCCAGCCAGCCAGCCAGTGTTCCTGCCTGCATTCCAGCCAGCCAGCCAGCCAGCGTTCCTGCCTGTGGTCGCCTCCCGCCAGCGACAGCGGAGTGGGGCTTTGGCCCCAGTAGGAGTTCCACCGGTCTTCGTCCGTCTTCGTCCGTCCCCTGTTTTCTTCTGTACTTTTCGTCCTGTCCTGTCTCTTTTCCTTCTCGTCGTCATGTCAACCCCCACCACCACTACCACTACCACCACCACTGCAATAGTGTATACCTCTCCCTCCACCGCCACCACTACCATTATGTGGTGTGCCCAATCGCCCCCCCCCCATTCCATCCCACCACTTCTCACTCTCCCTTCGCCCTCGCTCTTTGTCGCCCCATCCCCAGTTCTTCCTCTCACCCTGTTACTGCAGCCCCCACTCGGGTGGTGGCCCGGAGGGCCATGGCCCGTGCCCCTCTCTCACCCTCGCCTTCACCATCGCCGCCATCGACATCATCGCCGTCGCCTTCACCATCGACATCCCCATCTCTGGCGCCGGCTCCAGCATTCACGGTGGGACCTGCCACTTCCTGCCACCTCCCTGTTGCTCCTATCCCACAAGCCCCCTCTCTCCCTTCCAACGCCGCCAAACACCCTAGTGCCACCCCTGCCTCCTCTGCTTCCAAAATGGCCCTGCCCCATCCTCCTTCCCCCCCCCCCTTCAGGATGCCATGGATGTCTCCCCACCTGGCCCTGCTACCTCCTCCTCCTCCTCCTCCTCCTCCTCCTCCTCCTCCTCCTCCCATTCCTCCTACAAATACATCCTCTCTTGTCCTGATCCTTCCCTCCTCGAGGCCCGGAACCTCTCGCTCCTCCTCTGCCAACACTTTCCCGGAGGCCCCATATCCCTCCTCACTCCCCGAAAAAACTCTGTTCTCATCTCCTCCCCCAGCCCTACCCTTCATACTGACATCCTTTCCCAAATCTCCATCACTTGGTTTGGCCCCACTGCCTCCCTCACCCCAGCTCCTTCCCCGTCCCCCTCCCGCCAACCCCAACCCCCACATCGCCTGCCAACCCTCACTGCCGTGATCACTCGGCTTAGTCCGAAGATCATGGAGGAGGAGGTGTTGGCAGAACTCAAGGTGCACCCCTATTTGGAGATACGGGCAGTCCGCCGCATCTTTAACCCAGCCGGCCCCACCCGCATTATGCGGGTGTTCTCGGAACACGCCCCCTCCGCTGCCAGAGGTGCCTGCACTACAATGCACACCTGACATCAGAGTGCCGTGAGGCCCCTGTCTGCCCACATTGCAAACAGCCACACTTCCTCCGGCAGTGCCCCAACCTCCAGTCCCCTCCCTCCTGCAACACCTGTACTCTCCCACATCCCACCTACTCCCAGAAATGTAAGGCCTGACCCCCTCCCACCACTCCCAAACTCACCATCCCTGTCTGACCTCTGGATGCCCCCACCCCTCCTGGCAATTCTCTTCGTCCCCCCCCCCCCCCCACTGCTGAGGACATCATCAGGTTCCTCACTATTGTCCTCCGAAATGTCCACCCTTTCCAGCGCCCCCACACCCTCCAGCATATATCCCTCGCCACTCGCTCCATCTTCCACCTCAACATGTTTGCCACCTACTCCCATAATCAGGCCCATTTCACTTTCTCCCATCTCGACACCCTCGATTAATTCCCTGTCATGGCACGACAGCACCATATCCTGTTCAATAACACCCATTCCCTTCCCGCCAACAAGAACCTCTTCCTGCACACCCTCGCATCCCACCGCATGGATGCCTTCCTCCTCAATGAAACCTTTCTTCAGCCCCAACACACTGTCCACACCTCGCCCTACCTCCTTCACCGCTCCGATAATCCCCTCCCGATAGCGCGCGGTGGAGTAGCCATTGGCCACCACCGCCAGATCCCTGTTCGGCTCCAACCTCTCCTTCCCGATCCCACGGAACACCTGATCCTTAGTCTCTTCTTCCCTGCCCTTACCAACACCTGCACCACCATCTATGTCCGCCCCAACGCCCCTATTCCTTTTGACTTCCTCTCCCACATTGACCGTACTTTCTCCTCCTATGTGATCGCCACTGACCTTAACATTCATAGTCATTACAGAGGTGGCATCGCTCCTCTCCTCCCTCCAAGGCGACCTCGTCCCCATTTCCCAGCCCACCCACCCTGCATCCGACTCCACTCCCAATGTCGTCCTCTCCTCCCTTAACCTCCTTGGCCGCATAGTGGTGGATGTCCTGGACCCCATTGGTAGTGACCATCTCCCTGTCCTCCTCACCATTTCAGATGGTCGTCGACCCTTGTATTGACCCTCCCCCCAAATACGTCCATGATTATTCCCGTGCCAACTGGAATGGCTACCGGGATATCCTCTCTACCCAGGTCGATAGCCACCCCGTCACCTACCACCACCCTGATGATATTACCCGTGCCACCTCCTTTCTCCAGCAGACCTTGTACCTTGTATGAGGCCGTGGAGGCCCACGTCCCTTCCATTGCCATACACCACCATTGTCCTACTTTACCCCCACAGGCCATCCTCCTCCTCCGTGAATCCCGCCGTCTCTATCATGCCTTCCTTCACACGCATAACCCGGACACACTATGACGCCACCGGGAACTACAACGACATATCAGAAACTTGCTCGTGGCTAAGAAATGCCGGGACTGGTGACAGACATGCACCCGTCTTAATGCTACACTTCTTATCAACTCGTCCAAGTACTGGTCAGCCTTCCGCCACCTTACTGGATCTAAGCCTACTACCCTCTCCTTCATGATGATCAACCCTTCCCTGACAACCTTAGTAAGGCCAATCACTTTGCCTCCTACCTTTCCCTTGTCTTTACCATCCCCAACGATCCCCAGTTCGATTACTCCCTCTTCCCGGATGTCCGTGATCGAACTGACACCTCTGTCCCTCCCCTCACCCCTAGTTTCCAGTACTTGGACAACATTGCACACACCGAACTCAATGCCCCCATCACTACTCAGGATCTCATTGCTACACCCCGCATGAAACGCAACACCGCTCCTGGTCACGATCATGTCACCTATTGCCACCTCAGTGAAGCTCCTGCCTCCTTCCTCTCCGGTCTGGCCGGGCTCTATAATGTGGTCCTGTCCACCGGCTACTTCCCTGACCTGTGGAAAACCTCCCGCATCCTGATGTTCCTCAAACCCGACAAACTGCCGTCCACTGTCTCCTCCTACCATCCCATCAGTCTTACCTCAGTCTTCAGCAAGGTCCTGGAATACTTCCTCACCTGACGCATCCACCAGCATCTCTGCCAGCACTTCCTCCTTCCCATTACCCAGTGTGGCTTTCGGCCACCCTTCTCTACCGATGACCTTCTCCTTCACCTCACTCATCTCCTCTCTGAACAACTTAATTCCCGTCGCTCCACTATCTTCCTCTCCCTTGACCTCGAACGCACCTTTGACCATGTGTGGCATTCTGGTCTCCTCTTCAAGCTCCAAACCTTCGCCCTTCCTATTAACTATGTCCGTCTGATCGGGTCCTTTCTTTCCCAACGTCCTCTCTACGTCACCATCCATAACACGGATTCCTACACCTTCTTCCCCTCTGCCGGTGTGCCCCAAGGTTCCGTCCTTTCCCCTCTTCTGCACCTTTTTTATATGGCGGACATGCCGCTGCCTTCACCCCCCATCCACCTTCTCCAGTTCGCCGATGACACCGCCTTCCTTGCCCTTGCCCCCATCCTGCAGTGCTCCCAACGCATTCTCCAGTCCCATCTTGACCGACTCACCACTTGGTGCAACCATTGGTTGCTTAAGGTCAATCCCTCCAATACCCAGGCGATCATAGTAGGCAAAACCACCCCCTTCTTCCACCTGCCTGATTTGTATGTCACTGTCTATGGCCATCCTATCGCCCTCAGCCCCAACCTTAAGTACCTTGGCATCACCCTCGACCGTCGCCCCTCCTGGACCCCCCACCTCTGGACAATCCAAGCCAAGGCACGCTCCTGACTCCGTCTCCTCAAGCTCCTTTCTGGCCATACATGGGGTCTGGACTCCTCCACCATCCTCCATACCTATAAATCCCTAATCGGCCCTCTCCTTTGCTGCACCCACCCTGCTTGGATCTCTGCTCCCCCTACCTTTTACAAATCCCTTCAGATCCTAGAACGCCATGCTCTCTGCCTTGCCTATCACATCCGTCTACCCTCTCCCACATGGATCCTGTACGACCTTATTACGTTTCCCCACTTCCTTTTCCTCGAACGGATCCGGATCCTCTACACCTCTCATAAACTTGATCCTCCTCACCCACTTGTCCCTCCCATCCTCCTCCGCCCCCATCTGCTGCCGCGCCTGTATTTCCACATCCCACCTTCTCTCCATCTCTCCACTCTCTATTCCCTCTCCCAAGGTGGCTTCCGCCAGCTCCCCCTCCCTGATGATCCCCTCCTTCCCTCCATCTACCCCTCCTACCAATTTTGATACTCCCTCCCTCTTCCTGTGTTTGTTCCTATGGGCACCCTTCTCTCTCCCTTCCCAACCTCCTCCCTCTCTCCCCCCTCCTCCATCTCTCCCCCCTCCTCCCCCAGGCTTCCCTACCCCCATACCTTCATTCCTCCTCCCATCTCCTCTGCCCTTGGCATCTTTGCTCTCCCCTCTCCCTCCCCCACCACCTTCTTCCCCCCTTGGCAGGTCCCCGGACTCGCACATGCTAAGTGGACATTCACGCGCTGGAGATCATCGCCATCAGTTTCTCGAGTGTATGCCATCGTGTTTGTGTTTAGTGTTTTTCGCCGTCACGCTCCTTTGTTCCCCTGTACCGTCTGAGTCATCAATGTTTGTGCGCAGTGCCGACAGTTTTTAGTGTTTTTTTTCGCCGAGTGTGAACGGCTTCGTGTTATTTGTTCCTGTGTCTACTGTTTTTTGCCCCCCACTTTGTTGTCTGTGTCTCCATTGTATTTTCTCTGTAAAACTTGTGGCTGAAGAGCAGCGTACTCTGTAAAACTTGTGGCTGAAGAGCAGCGTAGTGTGCTGCTGCGCTGCCAGCCCACTTTATTGTAAGGTGTCAAATAACAATAAATAAAAAAAAGGGGCTGGAATACAGTTCCGGCGAGGCAGTGCACAAGCGATAACTCACCTTAAGATGGCGGGCAGCTGGTCCGCCGAAATATTGTGTCTGGACGACGACATGATCCGGCTGCAAACCCGTGAAGAATATCAGCAGTTATTACGCTGGGAAAGTCTACGAAATCAAAGTAGACTAATTTTCGTGTCGAACGATCACTCACTTTTGACACCGTTTGAATACTAAAAATGGCAGTATTAAGTCTTTGAACAAGTTCCTGAACTTGGGCTTTCCACGACAGCTTACTATCTATCTGAACACCTATAAATTTGAAATGTTCAGTTTCACTAGTCATATGCCCGTTCTGTGAAATTAAAACGTCAGGTTTTGTTGAATTGTGTGTTAGAAACTGTATTACTGTGATTTAGCGTTAGTTTATTTTCTACAAGCCATGAACTTAGGTCATGTACTGCACTATTTGAAACTAACAAGCTAGTGTCATCAGGAAACAGAAATATTTTAGCGTTGCCTGTAATACTAGAGGGCATATAATTTATATAAATAAGAAACAGGAGTGGCCCAACACTGATCCCTGGGGCAACTCCCCACTTGACCGTACCCCACTGAGACCCCACATCACAGCCATTCTTAACGTTGTGAATGATGACCTTTTGCTGTCTATTCCCAAAGTAAGAGATGAACCAATTGTGAGCTACTCCCCGTATTCCCTAATGGTCCAACTTCTGGAGCAGTATTTTGTGCTCAACACTATCAAATGCCATAGTTAAATAAAAAAATATGCCTAGCGTTCGAAACCTTTTGTTAAGACAATTCAGTATCTCACAGAGAAAAGAGAATATAGCATTTTCAGTTGTTAAACGACTTCTAAAGCCGAACTGTACATTTGATAGAAAATTGTGTGATACAAGATGATCAACTATCCTGACATACACAGCCTTTTCAATAAACTTTGCAAACACTGATGGGATAGAAATAGGTCCAAAATTGTCTACATTATCCATTTCCCCCTTTTTATAAAGCGGCTTTACTGCAGGCTGATTGCGGTGCGCCACCATGATTAATTTTATTTATTTGTTCTTATTCGTGTCCATACGTTCACCAATGTCTGTGTTGTTCTTATGGATGGTGGTAGAATATTACTGAGGTCCGATGGTGAGAGCGAGTTTTTGGGAAAATACACCCTGTGATGGGGCGCATTGCTTGATTGAGCTGTGTGTCAATTACTTTAGTGAGAGTAGCCAGGAGGAACAGCAGTATTCAGAGACTGAGTATGAAAGGGCTAAAGCCGATGATTTGAGAACTGTTGCAGTGGGAAGTTCCAGTTTTGATTTTAGCTGCTATTTCTGGAGATGGTTTTGCATGTCACTGACCAGTGTAGTATTGAAATATTGGAGAGTCTGATCTCTAAATGTGATGTTAGATTTGTAATGTTCTTGTTTATTCCTTAGGTGGAAAGTTGATGCAACGCTGAGGTTTCCGTCGGAGAGAATTATGTTTAGAGTATTCATTCAGCATCTTCAGGTGAGATGTTGCTGTTGTCTCAGCTTCCGTAAAGGTTTTGTTCCTGAACGATCAGAGCAATATCATCAGCGTAAATAATCTTCCTGGCTTTTGTTTCTGAAGATTGTACGTTTCTTCATGGCTGAGCGGATTCTGTTATGAATCTGTTCCAGGAACATCACAGACAGCTGAGTCCATTCATTGATGAATCCATCACACAGAGCTACCAAACTGCGGGTAAGCACATTGATACGCTTCATCCACCTTTCCAAATAGCTTGAAATATTTTATTACATTACAATAGGGTGATGAAACATCCAGCATACGTGAGGACCATTGTGAGCACGGCTGTTGTCATCTTGGAAGACGAGTGTGTCCACAACATACTCATTATGAGCAAGTAGGGGAAAGGGCAACAATTGGTAACCGAGAATGTGGAAATAAGCATCCTGGATCACGAGTCCGATAACCTGAATGAGTGGGTCCAATTTATCATACGAAAAACACCCCCAAGACATCACAGAACCACTTTCGGACTGAACTACACGATCTGCACACTTTTCATTAAATGTTTTATTAACCGTCGTTGCGCTAGCCGCCCTGCGTCATTTGAAAAGACGGAAAATCGCACAGTTTGTCGGACCACAGAACACGGCTCCAGACAGCTACCGCTCAGTTTCTGTGTTGTTTGGCCCATCAAAGTCGTGCAACCTAATGTACCGCTGTAAGCACTGGCAAGGTACTCGTCTCCAAATGTCCACAACATGTAGTTCTCTTCTCAGTGTTCCCCAAGAAACTGGATTCAGTGACAGCAGCAATTCCAGACCGCCAACAGTCTTGCCGCAGTGGTAACACTAGTTCCCGTCAGATCACCGAAGTTAAGCGCTGTCAGGCTGGGCTCTCGGAAACTGACATACGGCAGGGAGAGCGGTGTGCTGACCACATGCCTCTCCATATCCGCATCCAGTGACGCCTGTAGGCTGAGGATGACACGGCAGCCGGTCAGTACCTTTGGGCCTTGATGGCCTGTTCGGGAGGAGCTTAGTTTGGTTTTAGCAATTCCAGACCAGTCTGAAAGCAATTGTCATTGAAAAAGCGTGGCGGTCTTGTCGGTTAGAACTTTTTGGACAACTATCCTTGCTATGAGTTACGTGGCTACGAGTGGTACATCACTCCTTGTAGATATATTGGACAGGCTGCAGTGATACACCTACACATCAGGCAACTTCATTCATGGGCATGCCCGAACACGAAAGCTCCTTTCTGCAATTTTGTCTTTGGACCCATCGTCCTGCATTGTCAATACAACCAACTGGATCATACACAAGATTCCATGTCATGACTTAAATCAGCAGTGGAAGGTCACAGGATCGCCTGCTACTAAGAGACCAGCTTGCTCCTTTAAGGTCTATGACATATTTTGTCTCATGAGATTATCGTTTTTGTTCTGCCAGCTGGGCAGCTTCTGAATGTCACATCTACATCCGACCATTCTGATGCAGGACTCTCACGTTATCCTAAAATAACTTGAGCTGCCTGGCGGGAAGATGACTGATTGCATGATCTGTTTTCGTACAGATGATTTACTGTGCAGCTGAACTCTTTTGGGTAATAAGGCAGACGTGATTCTCTTGAAATTTCTTCAATACTTGGCGTTTAGATCCCTCTCCTGAAATTTTCCTCAGAAGTCTTTTTCTGTCCCATTTGGCTGAGCACTTGAGTACGGAAACTTGCTCGTTCAGCCAACTGGAGACACGAGAAGTCTGCTGAAGAAGATCCCAGCAGAGGAATCGAGACGTCGAGTACTGAAGAGCAATATGGCGGGGTCGAATCACCTGGAAGATTTTACCTTCAATAACAGCGGCTGCGGAAGACTTAGACTTACATACACTGCTGACCATTGGAATTGCATCACTAGAAAGGAAAGCAAACAACGAATTTTTTGTTGTTGTGCTTATACAGTATCGTGGGAGGAATAACAGATTAAAACAGTAGGTGAGTTGGGGGTATACACTCTGTCTTCAGGCCACAAGTGGCCCATTGGGACCATCCGACCGTCGTGTCATTCTCAAGTGAGCATGCAGATAGGAGGGGCGTGTGGTCAGCACACCGCTCTCCTGGTCGCTATGATGGTTTCCTTTGACCGGAGCCGCTACTATTCGGTCGAGTAGGTCCTCAATTGGCATCACGAGGCTGAATGCAACCAGAAAAATGGCAACAGCGCACGGCGGCCCGGATGGTCATGCATCCATGTGCCGGCCACGTCCGACAGCGCTTAACTTCGGTGATCTCACGGGAACCGGTGTAGCCACTGCGGCAAGGCCTTTGCTCGAGTTGCGGTATACAAGGTGCTAAACTCAGTAGACAGTGGCTCTAAGCTAGCAGTACATCAAGTCGAACTGACTTTGGGTAACAGAAACGGCTCCGCCATTCCATGCTTTTTCAGCTCTGTGCCAGAGTCGATCAGTCGTAGTGGCTGGCGGGTATTTTTTCAATAACCAGTGACGATGGCGAAATCGAAACACGTTCTGTATGGAGATAGGCCAGAAATGCGTGTGCAACTTGCCATCTTGTGTTATCATTTTCAAAGGTAACGGCAAGGGCACAGCCATTGGTCATGTCAGAAGCGTAACACCTCCTGTCCAAATTACCGGATATCCAAATCAAAAGTACGTAGTGACACTTCTTACCATCAGACCAAGTGCTAGACCGGTATCACAATGACGAATGCAATCTGGCGACTACCATTCTCCTCAGAGCCTTCACATGTGCGTACGCCCACTGTGCACAACCGGGCTTCGTTTGAAAAGATGACGTGATGCCACTCATGAGCCCAGTTTAACACTTTTCAGCGATTGTATGCAGGGTCTCCCATTTTAATCTATACCGGGCGATATCTCTGGAGCGGCACAATTCTGCAAAAAAAGTCTCTATTAAAAGTTGTAAGGTTTGAAGGAGGTCAAAATGTGGTTACCTCGAAATAACAAATGGTCAGACCAAGGTCAAGTACATTTTTCCAAATGGGAACCCCTATTTTTTGTTCCATATTCGTATTCGTATATATATATTCCCAGATTAGCAGTATCTCCAAAATGAAGCGAGATCGGGAAAAATTTTCAATGAAAATCTTGTATGGTTTCTGAATTCTGTCCACTGGTGAAAAATTATTTTCAACACGAATGGTTGGGGTCCATAAGAGAAAAATTTATCTGAGTTACCTTGTCTCTCAATCGACTTTCTCCGGCCCCGTCTTTCGTTTCTGCCTTCTCTCCATATTTAAAAACGACGGATTACCATGGGGTATCTCATTATTTTATTGTTTGCGTCAATACCGAGATATGTAAAGGTGCCGTTTTGAAAGACACACGTCCGTCAGACACCTATGCAATTTTCTGAAAGAGCGCACTTACGTACTGTATGTTTTGGCTTCAAGTTGTGGCGTAAACAGCAGCGAGCATGTGTAAACAAACAGGTCGCGTATACTGTAATAAGTCAGTTGTCCTGCAACACGCTTGTCCGTGTCTCGTTGAAGGAAAAACCTAAGAAGACCAAAAATAGTAAAAGCGATCAGTACAATTTATTTTTCGACTCTAATCTATCACAAATGGCTGATTACATGTCGTTAGAAATAGTGAGAATGATAAAAATTTTTGCGGGTGTCACGATAATTATGTAGCCGCGCAAAGACTGTATGTCGAAGGATATCCCGATGTTCCTCATCCCAAGAACGTTGCAGTTAGGTGTCTGGTAAGACGAGCTGAAAGGCAGAGACGAAAGACGGGCCCGAGAGAGGCGATTGCGCTGGGAGTTCGTGCTATCGTCGGTGAAGATCGACACCTTTCAACAGCGAATGCATGGCGTGCCTCGATCAACGGTATCTCGTGTTGTAAGATACTTTAAATTACACCCATATCGCTTTCATATCACTCAAGAAATTCAGCCTGGGGATCCTGAGAGACGCCTGGCATTTCGTCGATGGGCCGATACGCAAATACGACGTGATTCCTTTTCCTTCGTACGCACTCTCTTTACAGACGAGGCAAGCTTCGACAACATGGGAGGAGTCAATCTCCATAGCGCACGCTACTGGGCGGAAGCAAATCCTCGCTGGCAACGAGATTACCGAACACAGAGACGGTGGTAAATCAATGTCTGGACGGGTATAGTTGGAGATTACGTGATAGGTCCTGTTTTTTACGGCGAAACTTTGAATGGCTTGTGCTATCTTCATATTCTCCAGAAGCTGGTGCTTCCTTTACTAGAAAATATCCCCCTAGACATACGAGCACGCATGTGGTTTCCACATGGCAGCACCCCTGCACATCAGGCCATACTTGTCGGTCGTGCAATTCGTTAATTCCCGCCAAGATCGCCAGACGTAACACTATTGGACTTAATTAACTTTTTATACCTGGGATTCACAGTCATGTAGAACTTTATAAAAGACATCATATTTACGCCAGTAACTGTAACACTTTCTTCATTTCACGATTGCAATTTCGGCCTTAGGCCATTATGAAGTGCAGATTTTTGTGGCTTTAAGCCATGTCAACTTAAAATGAGCTGACACGTTTATACGTCGTTGTCATTACTATTAAATAAATTCGTGACGCTGTTACATATTGCGAGCACACATATCCATATGTCATACAACAACATAATCTGTAGACACTCATGTTCGTTAGCCCATCACTAGTCACTGCGGCAGTTTAGTGCGTAAGTGACTAGTGTCAGCTCATTTTAAATTGACACGGCTTAAAGCCACAAAAATCTGCACTCGATAATGACCTAAGGCTGAAATTTCAATCGTGAAATAAAGAAAATGTTACAGTCACTGGCTTAAATATGATATCTTTTATAAAGTGCTATTGGATTTGTTCCTATGGGTAGCTGTGAAACAGGTGTACTCCACTCTTCCGACGACTCCAAAAGGTATGAGACAAAGGATTGTCGTAGCTTTCCAGGCAATCACCCAACAGACAATGAATGGTGTCGAGATCAGTTTCCGACAGAGTGCAAATGTGCATTAGCCAAAATGGACAGTTGATCTAGCATCTGAGATCCTACATTTCCGGTGAGAACCATGTTAATCGGCCCTTTTCAAGGCTAACGACGTGCGAAGTCCGCTGGGCAACCTCCACGTGGTGCACGTTGGATTCCGCTATTGCCGACGGTATTTGCTTTCAGGTTAATCCCTACTGAAGAATTTCAAGGCCATTTCAAGTTCACGAAGATTTCACCAGTGGACAGAGTTCAGAAACCATAAAAGATTTTCATTGAAAATTTTTCCCGGTCTCGCTTCGTTCTCGAGATACTGGTAACCTAGGAAAGTTACAATGAAGGGCTCCATGGCGACAAACAATTGATTTTTCGAATAAATGTTCCCTACAACCAATGCGCTTTTTTCACGTAGGATACGAATATGGAAAAAAATAGGTATTACCATTTGGAAAAATGAACTTGACCTCGGTTTTAGCTTCTAAATAGGGTTCAAGGTCATTTCGAGGTAACCGTTCCATGACCCCCTTCGGACCTTACAACTTCTACTAAACACTTTTCTTGCAGAATTGTGCCGCTCCAGAGATATCGGCCTGTATAGATTAAAATGGAATACCCTGTATAGGAATGTATATTATATGAAAGCTCTTCTAACAACCGGCGATTAGTATCCAGTTAATAAACACAAAAGAATTCTACAATATAAGTACATGCTCAGTGAATTTTTTTCTACTTAGGTAAGAGAAATGAACAGGAAATGTTGGGGAGGTGTAGTCTGTCTGTGAACTGAAAAGCCAGCAGCCCTCAAGCTGGCGGAAGTTGACTTTTCCTAAAGAAGGCTACAACTGACCTACAGGATGCCTAAGAATTAATTTCCTCTGCAGCAGTGTAAAATAGTAGAAATTTACTTACATTGTGTCCATATACATTTCTTGGGTTAGTATTGTTAGTAACTCATATTTGTATTCCACGTTCTGTTAACGCATACTGTAGAAAATAAACATCCAGTGCGTCGCCAGTGAGTAAGGCGTGCTCTTGACACATAGAGAAGTACATTGTGCAGGCAATCAGCTGCTTGCTCTTCAGTCGACAGACCTATGAAGGAGGGAAGTGCATGACCATACTCTGGCGATCTACCTGTCTTTGCACTTCTAACCCCCCCCCCCCCCCCGCCCAAATTACCCTGCCCTGTTACACGCCTAGAACACAATTTATGCCTTAATCTGACAGTAAGCACTTAAACGTGTTATATACATATTTGTTCTTAACTCACTTCGCCGGCCGGAGTGGCCGAGCGGTTAAAGGCGCTACAGTCTGGAACCGCACGACCGCTACGGTCGCAGGTTCGAATCCTGCCTCGGGCATGGATGTGTGTGATGTCCTTAGGTTAGTTAGGTTTAAGTAGTTCTAAGTTCTAGGGGACTTATGACCACAGTGCTCAGAGCCATTTGAACCATTTAACTCACTTCATTTAAAAATAAACATTAATTTTAGACTATTAAAACACAATTTTTAATAATCTGCGTTTTCTCCATATCCATCAACACGGAAACTATTAATTCTAGGGAGAAAAAAAGAACAGAACATATTCTATATTAAATTTAATGTATTTTAATTTTGTACTGCGAAACATTTTCACTAGAAGCATCAGTTTTCTCCCCCCCCCCCCCCTCCCCTCCCAATCCATGCTTGTACCCCACCGCTTGAGACTTTTAGTATGTTGTTCATGACACTCCCTTCTAACACTATACAAAAATTTGCGACTAGAAGAATTTTTTCCTCTAATTTTCCTTCGTCGACTGGACTATATTACACTAAAAAAAAAAGATAGACGCACCAGTAAGGAATTATCCGAATAGGACGGAAATCGGTAGACGTAATGCACATATGCAAACAAACAATTGAACAATTTCAGAGAAACTGTATGATCTGTTCAAGAGAAAGAGCTTCACAAATTGAGCAAGTCAGTAACGCGTTGGTCCCCCCCCCCCCCCCCCCCCCCCTGGCCCTTATGCAAGCAGTTATTGGGCTTGGGATTAACTGTTACTGCATTTCCTCCTTTAGATCATCGTGCTAGTTTCTGTACAATTGGCGCGATAGTTCGTCAAAATTTCGAGCTGGTTGTAAGGTCGTGCCCGTAATATTCCAAACGTTATCAACTGGGGAGAGATCCGGCGATCTTGCTGAGCAAGGTGGCATTTGGCAAGCATGAAGACAAGCAGTAAATACTCTCGCTGTCTACATCTACGTGATTACTCTGCTATTCACAATAAAGTGCCTTGCAGAGGGTTCAGTGAATAACCTTCATACAGTCTCTCTACCGTTCCACTCTCGAACGGCACTTAAATTTTTCTGTGCGAGCCCTGATTTCTCTTATTTTATCTTGATGATCATTTCTCCCTACGTAGGTGGGTGCCTACAGTGGGGAAGGCAGTATCTTGCTGAAATGCAAGCCCAGGGTGGCTTGCCATGAAGGGCAACAAAAACAGGCGCAGATTATCTCGGAAGTACCACTGTGCTGTAACGATGCCGCGGATGACGAACAATGGGTTCCTGCTATGAAATGGCACCGACCATCACATGTGGTTGTCGGGACGTATGGGGGCGACAATAAGGCTAGTATCCCACAGTTGTCCAGGACGTCTCCGGAGACGTCTTCTGCCTGTAGTCTCAATGACTGGAGTAGAATTGTCTTGGTGATGAATTCCGCTTCTAACTGAGCGCCGATGACCGGCGAAGACGTGTCTGGAGACATGCCGGACGTCGGTCGGATACCAACCCGACTGTCGCTCACCATACAGCGCGACAACCATGAGCGAGGGTCATTTCATAGCACGACCCTTTTGGTTGTCATCTGAGGCACTCTTAAAGCACAGCGTAACGTCGACGATATTGTGCTGCCCGGTTTGTTGCCCTTCACGGCATTTGAGCAAGGCAATGCCCACCCGCATACCGCGAGAGTCTCTACGGCTTCTCTTCATGCTTGCCAAACCTTACCATGGCCAGCAAGGTAGCCAGATCCCCAATCGAGAAATTGTGGAGCATTACTAGCAGGAGTCTCCAACCATCTCGGTATTTTTACGATCGAACGCGTCAAGTGGACAGAATTTGACATGATATCCTTCGGAAAGACATCCAACAACTCTGTGAGTGGCAAGACGAATAGCTGCCTGCATAAGGACCAGAGGTGGATAAACACGTTATTGACTTGCTCGGCTGATGAAGTTCTTTCTGCCGGCCGGTGTGGCCGTGCGGTTCTAGGCGCTTCAGCCTGGAACCGCGTGACCGCTAAGGTCGCAGGTTCGAATCCTGCCTCGGGCATGGATGTGTGTGATGTCCTTAGGTTAGGTAGGTTTAAGTAGTTCTAAGCTCTAGGGGACTGATGACCTTAGATGTTGAGTCCCATAGTGCTCAGAGCCATTTGAACCATATTTTTTTATAAGTAATAAAAATAGTCCTTCACGTAGATTTTGAGCTTTTATGCAACTACAGCAATTACCTTTGATGCTGTTGCTCGTTAAATGCAGAGGCATAAAAAATCTGTATAATTACTTTTGTTATTTTCTACTCAACAGAACATTCTTCACCGTGATGAAAGGGAAGAGTTTCCTGTCAACACTGATAAATGCAAAAGCCGTTTATGAATAATGGAAACATGCTTTATATAAGCTCGAAGAAGTAATGAAGTGATGTTTGATAAATTTTTGTTTCACGCTTTTTTATTTCTTCCTTTTATTTGAAACAACTGCGTTTCTAATGCTATATGATTGTATTTTTGTTAAAATTTTTACTACGACATTCCTGTGCTCCACTTTGCAAATCAACAATTTTCGAATAAAAGCTGAATTAACCATTAACAGTTTCGGTTTTGATATAAGCACTGTTTGTAGGTAACATAGAGAAGGTCAACTATGTAGAGCAAAAATATTCTGTAGGTTATGTGCCCCTTTATATATCTTCACTCAGTTTTCAGACGGTTCACTACTTCCAGTTTCTAGTTCTAGGGGACTGATGACCACTGATGTAAAGTCCCATAGTGCTCAGAGCCATTTGAACCATTTTTGAAGTTCTTTCTTTTGAATGAACCATCTAAATTTTCTGAAATTGTAATCATTAATTTGTCCTGTCTACCGATTTCGGCCCCATCCGTATAGTTCCTTCTAGGTGTGCCCTTTTCTGTATTATAGTTTATTTTGAATTAAAAAATGCTGTCGGTTAGTTTCCTCTGAAGGTGCACTTACAAGGGCCAGATCTCACAGCAATATGTTGCTGCAATATACTGTTAGCGTCGCCGCAGTGTGGGTGCAATACACAGCAATATTGCGGCATGGGAGGCAATATTTCTGATAGAGCAGGTTGTTAGATGTGATTTCCTACGTTGGGGGGTCAGAAATGTGTCGATGCAATCATTATTGAGCAATGATTTGCGAGGTAAAGTGACGACAATGCCCAATTTTTGTGGTCCATGTGATTTAGAGATGGCAGCCCCATCACAGTACTTAACTTGCCCAGCGCTCCGAACGCAGCCAAGGGACGTTTATTTCACTAATTCTCTCAAGAAAACGACACGATATAGGAATCCCTGTGTTATTAAGAACAATGCATAGAACATGCACATACCGGGTGATCAAAAAGTCAGTATAAATTTTGAAAACTTCATAAACCATGGAATAATGTAGATAGAGAGGTAAACATTGACACACATGCTTGGAATTATTAGAACAAAAAAAAAATAAAATAAAATAAAAAACAAAGTTCACAAAATGTCCGACAGATGGCGCTGGACAGCAAAACGTCAGGGACTGCGCATGACAATCGTGTATAATAGGAGCTGTAATGAGAGAGAGAATCAGATGCGCCAGCAGTCGCAGCATGTTGACGTTACCTGAAAATGCACTTTTAGTGAAGCTGTATTATCAGAATGGGGAATGTGCTAGTTCAGCGTTACGATCCTATCGCCATAGGAAGGGGATTCGAACGGGTAAAGGTCCGTTTACAAATGCAGCTGTGGCGAGAATGATTTCGAAGTTCGAAGCCACGGGTTGTTTAGACGATAGACCCCGTAGTGGCCGACCGAGCACAAGGCGTAATGCTCCTGAGACAGTTCAGGAAGAAATGGAGACTGTAGCGGGTTCGTCTATGCACGGGGAAGTCAGCGCTCGTGCAGTCGCACGTCGCACCGGCATTCCGTACACTTCTGTTTGGTTGGCACTGAGGCGTACCCTCCGATGCTATCCGTACAAAATCCATCGCCATCATGAACTGTTACCTGGCGATTTAGTGAAACGGAGGGCATTTGCTGTGTGGACGTTTCAAAATATGGCGGAAGATGACGATTGGTTGAGTAACGTGTTGTGGACTGACGAAGATCATTTCACGCTCCGAGGGACTGTCAACGCCCACAACTGCAGAATCTGGGCTACCGACAATCCTGGCACTGTCGTGGAAACTCCATTGCACGACGAGAAAGTTACGGTATGGGTTGGATTTACCACATCTACCGTTATCGGGTCTTTTCTTTTCGAGGAAATACGTGATTTCTGGTTTTGTAACTGCTACCGTGACGGGTGAGAGGTACGCCGATATGTTACAGAATCGCATCATCCCCAGCCTGGCTGATAAACACCTGCTGGAACGTACGATGCTTATGCAGGATGGCGCTCCACCCCATATTGTTATGCCTCGGGCATGGATGTTTGTGATGTCCTTAGGTTAGTTAGGTTTAACAAGTTCTACGTTCTAGGGGACTAATGACCTCAGCAGTTGAGTCCCATAGTGCTCAGAGCCATTTTTTGAACCATTTATTCAGTTTTCAAATTTATACTGACTTTTTGATCATCCGGCATGTGCGAAGGAACAAACTGTGTGGCGACCATAGCCGTCATGAAATACATGAAATGTATTCGCAGTTGCTAAAATGGACAGCCATTAGTTACACAATGGGATGACAACAGTGAAAATTTGTTCCGAACCGGCGTTCCATATGGCGTCGTTCCCGCGTCAAAACGTGAACTCGTACACACCTTGCGTAATTCCCATACAGCGGAGCACATTTTAGTTGAAAGACGCTGCCTGGTATCGGCGGACAAATACGATATTGCAGTACCTGAAGGATGAAATGCACAGATTGTGACGCAGGAACCACGACGTGTGGATGTTTCGCTCTGGCCGCGACCTCTCGCGTAAAGCTGGAATTCAGGGTTCGAGTGCTGGCCCGCCACAAATTTTCAAAGTTGTCATTCTAATACAGCTGATGATTGTCGGTATACGCAATTGCGAATACATTTCATGTCTCTCTATAAAAGTCTAGCAGCTTGTTTATCATTTGGAAATGCCTAGACGGCGACGCGTGGTAACCGCAACGTTGCTGGCTGCAGCAGCGGCGGGTGTCGGGGCCGGTGAGCGCACGTGTGCAGAGGTAGAGGGTGGTGGCTGGTGAGGGGCGCCCCCGCTGTGTTATTGCCCGCGGCGATCAGACGCTCGCTAGGCTCCCATTAGGAGCGCGCCGGTCCGTGCCGCGCTGACGGATGCCTGCCGACAGCCGGCGCTCGCTGTTTGTTGTGCTGGCCTCGCTCCCTTCTGTTCTCCGCAGCGCAGCCGCCGCCGCATCGGACCCGATTTGCGACGCTCGAGCGCCTAAGTACTCAGATCGCCCATGCGCTGCTGCGCGATTCAAACACTACGACAGCGCCGTTTATTAACCCTGCTGTTCTGTTCGTAGAGTTCGCTCTAACAAAAGTACGGTTGCGTAGTTTCGTTACAGTACATAAAAGACGTAGAAATAGTAGGATTGCCGGTCGTACCGTTGGCGCTGGTAGGGAGAGAAATATAGGTTGGTTGATTTGGGGAGGGAACCAAACAGCGAGATCATCGGTCCCATCACGTTAGGGGAGGATGGAGAAGGAACCATCACGGCATTTGACTGAAGCGATTTAGGGAAATCAAGGAAAACCTGAATCAGGACGGCCGGACGCGAATTTGAACCATTGTCCTCCCAATGCGAGACCAGTGTGCTAACGACTGCGCCACCTCGCTATGAATATGTAAACGAGAAACTGGAAGCGGAAGAGTTCTCTTTATTTGGTTGTTTCTTTCTTTTGCACATAATTAGAACCACATATCAATCGCTTTTAGTCCATTGTCAGCTTTATATTATTACAGAATATAAACTGCTTTTTATAAGAAATAGCCGGCCGGCGTGGCCGAGCAGTTCTAGGCGCTTCAGTCTGGAACCGCGCGACCGCTACGGTCGCAGGTTCGAATCCTGCCTCGGGCATGGATATGTGTGATGTCCTTAGGTTAGTTAGGTTTAAGTAGTTCGAAGCTCTAGGGGACTGATGACCTCAGATGTTGAGTCCCATAGTGCTCAGAGCCATTTGAACCATATTTTTTATAAGTAATAAAAATAGCCCTTCACGTAGATTTTGAGCTTTTATGCAACTACAGCAATTACCTTTGATGCTGTTGCTCGTTAAATGCAGAGGCATAAAAAATCGGTATAATTACTTTTATTATTTTCTACTCAACAGAACATTCTTCACCGTGATGAAAGGGAAGAGTTTCCTGTCAACACTGATAAATGCAAAAGCCGTTTATGAATAATAGAAACATGCTTTATATAAGCTCGAAGAAGTAATGAAGTGATGTTTGATAAATTTTTGTTTCACGCTTTTTTATTTCTTCCTTTTATTTGAAACAACTGCGTTTCTAATGCTATATGATAAATCTATATTTTTGTTAAAATTTTTACTACAACATTCCTGTGCTCCACGTTGCAAATCAACAATTTTCGAATAAAAGCTGAATTAACCATTAACAGTTTCGGTTTTGATATAAGCACTGTTTGTAGGTAACATAGAGAAGGTTAACTATGTAGAGCAAAAATATTCTGTAGGTTATGTGCCCCTTTATATATCTTCACTCAGTTTTCAGACGGTTCACTACTTCCAGTTTCTAGTAAGACAGTGATCGCGTATGTAAACAACGCATTCGACATGACGTAATGCCTGACAGGTATGCAACACACCTAATGCACAGGTACCATGGGTACGACTTTAACTGGGCGAAGCTACTAGGAAAACTACCGTAGTTGGCGCTTAGTTATGATAGTCTATGTTAGCCGATGATAGTTTTACAATATTTTCACTAAAAAAATTTATTGTTTGGGTCAATAAGATTTGACATTTAAAATACTGAAAAAAACATTTCTCATACTGTTGTAGAAATCCTTATATACCAATGCATTTATAAAAATAATAACAGTGGCATAATAATAATAATACTCAGAAGTTTATTTTAAAGAATTTCTTATAATAATAACGGGAATAATAATAATAATAATAACAGACAAAAAACGAAAAAGGTTAGGTAAAATCTCACAACAAGAACCGATAGAGGAATTAGATGAAATGAAGCAGAAATTACAAGCATTGGCCAAACGACTTAGAAGATGCAAAAAAAGTGAAAATAGAAGGAAACAAAACCAAACATTCAACACAAACCAAAAGAAATTTTACCAGACAATAGATAACACACACATTAAAATAGACAATCCACCAAACATAGCAGACATGGAACACTTCTGGAGCAACATATGGTCAAACCCGGTACAGCATAACAGGCATGCACGGTGGATACAAGCAGAAACAGACACATACAAGATGGTACCACAAATGCCTGAAGTGATAATTTTGCAACATGAAGTCACCCAAGCAATTAATTCTACTCACAATTGGAAAGCCCCTGGAAAAGATAAAATAGCAAATTTTTGGCTAAAGAAGTTCACCTCAAGACATTCACATCTAACTAAATTATTTAACAGTTACATTGCAGACCCATACACAGTTCCTGATACACTTACACATGGGATAGCTTATCTGAAATCTAAAGATCAAGCAGACACAGCAAACCCAGCTAAATATCTCCCCATAACATGCCTACCAACAATACACAAAATGTTAACTTCAGTCATTACACAGAAATTAATGACACTTACAACAAAGAACAAAATTATAAATGAAGAACAAAAAGGCTGTTGCAAAGGAGCATGAGGATGTAAAGAGCAACTGATAATAGATGCAGAGGTGACATATCAAGCTAAAACCAAACAAAGGTCGCTACACTATGCATACATTGATTACCAAAAAGCTTTTGATAGTGTACCCCACTCATGGTTACTACAAATATTGGAAATATACAAAGTAGATCTTAAATTGATACAGTTCCTAAACATAGTAATGAAAAATTGGAAAACCACACTTAATATCCAAACAAATTCAAATAATATCACATCACAGCCAATACAGATTAAGCGTGGAATGTACCAAGGAGACTCATTAAGTCCTTTCTGGTTCTTCCTTGCTCTGAACCCACTATCCAACATGCTAAATAATACAAATTATGGATACAATATTACTGGAACATACCAACACAAAATCACACATTTGCTATACATGGATGATCTAAAACTACTGGCAGCAACAAATGAACAACTCAACCAATTACTGAAGATAACAGAAGTATTCAGCAATGATATAAATACGGCTTTTGGATCAGACAAATGTAGGAAAAATAGCATAGTCAAGGAAACACACTAAACAAGAAGATTACGTATTGGATAACCACAGCGACTGCATAGAAGCGATGGAAAAAACAGATGCCTATAAATATCTGGGATACAGACAAAAAACAGGAATAGATAATACAAATATTAAAGAAGAACTAAAAGAAAAATATAGACAAAGACTAACAAAAATTCTGAAAACAGAATTGACAGCAAGAAACAAGACAAAAGCTATAAATACTTATGCTATACCAATATTGACCTACTCATTTGGAGCAGTGAAATGGAGTAACACAGACCCAGAAGCACTCAATACACTTACACTTTCACAATGCCACAAATATAGAATACATCACATACATTCAGCAAAAGAAAGATTCACATTAAGCAGAAAGGAAGGAGGAAGGGGATTTATCGACATAAAAAACCTACATTATGGACAGGTAGACAATTTAAGAAAATTCTTTATAGAACGAGCAGAAACTAGCAAAATACGCAAAGCAATCACTCATATAAATTCATCGGCTACACCACTGCAATTTCACAACCACTTCTACAACCCTTTAGATCACACAGCATCAACAGATACGAAGAAAGTAAATTGGAAAAAGAAAACACTACATGGGAAGCATCCATATCATCTAACACAGCCACACATCGATGAAGACGCATCCAACACATGGCTAAGAAAAGGCAATATATACAGTGAGACGGAAGGATTCATGATTGCAATACAGTATCAAACAATAAACACCAGATATTACAGCAAGCATATTATTAAAGATCCCAATACCACAACAAACAAATGCAGACTTTGCAAACAACAAATAGAAACAGTAGATCACATCACAAGCGGATGTACAATACTAGCAAATACAGAATACCCCAGAAGACTTGACAATGTAGCAAAAATAATTCATCAACAACTTGCCATACAACTTAAACTAATAAAACAACACGTTCCCACATACAAGTATGCACCATAAAATGTACTCGAGAATGATGAATACAAACTATTCTGGAACAGAACCATTATAACAGATAAAACAACACCACATAACAAACCTGACATCATAATCACCAATAAAAAGAAGAAATTAACACAACTAACCGAAATATCCATACCCAATACAACAAATATACAGAAGAAAACAGGAGAAAAAAATTGAAAAATACATCCAACTGGCTGAGGAAGTCAAGGACATGTGGCATCAGGATAAAGATGACATTATGCCAATTATACTATCAACTACAGGAGTCGTACCACTCAATATCCACCAGTACATCAACGCAATACAACTACATCCAAACGTATATATATGACTACAGAAATCTGTAATAAATGAAAAGCACCAGTTTGCTTTTGTTCTACAATATTGTAGAACAAAAGCAAACTGGTGCTTTTCATTTATTATTATAATGTTGTTCTACCAAGAACCGACGGGAGATTCTGTTAATATGACAGAAATCTATAATGTTGATACATGTTCAATTACCCGAAAGTTCCTGAATGCAATGTAACATATACCGTACAGTTAAAAGGAAGTCACACTTGATCAAGGTTCGCGTCACTTTCCATTTTTAACCAGACATAACGTCTGAGAAAGGAAAGAAACAATAATAATAATATTTATAATCATACACAGGACTCTATTTAAGAAAATTTATCATTTTAATGTTGACATAGAATAAATTTGGAACAGACGTTTTCAATAAGGCAACCTCCTTAGAAAACATTACATTATTTTCCTTTTCACACTTTTTTTGTTACTTTACTCATTGCACTTCAGACGCAAGTAGCCATATAAATATCGACTTAACCGTAAATATGAAACAACAGTTTTCAATACATGAAATTTTGAAAGTAGAAAATTTATTTTCTAAATTTCATTCTTACACCTTGCAGTTTGGATACAAATAGGTAACGAGTTTTGCAAACACATTTATTACATTTTACACACAATATGTTTGTTTATTGTCATTGCTTCCTCGACCCAGCTTTAGCCTGCACGTGTAGTAGATTTCCTTTCTGACACATATCAGGGCTTTAGATGCACCTGACCATTCTCAGAGAATTTTGGGAAACGCTTCCTTGATCACTATGCACTGTTTTCTGCTACCAGTAATTTCTCAAGTTTCACTTGCCCATCTCCATTATTCCAAGTACAAAACCCTACTTCCTATGAACTTTTTTCATCTTTTATTCTGCTGGGTCCAGTCGAAGCTAATAGGCAGTCATGTTGTGGTAGTGGGTGTAACTGTCATTCTGTTTTCTTATTTTTGGAAAGCAAAGATTGTACACAATTTTGTACTGCCTGTGGAATATCGTCCCCGTGATATTCAAAGTTGGAAACTGTTCCTTCATCTGTTGAGAAATTTACTAAATCTTCCAACTCAGCATCATTCCGTGATGTAATTGCCATGACGTAGCAATGCAGAAACAATAAAGATTCAAAAAATTGAGAAGTGCTAAACAAATTCTTCGAAAAAGGAAGAAACAGCCACATTGTTGAAAATATAGAGGCTTTGTTGATTTTTCAGAGTAAGTTGGAATGATGAAAATCATTATTACGGTAAGATACGGTTCTTCTCAGGACCCTCCAGCTGAAAACGTTGGACCTTTTATCAACATATGTCAAACCAACATTGATGGCTTCAAAATGCCAATTCTTACAGAAGATTTTATCAAAACATAATGCCGATATTAGCTCTGTTCAGGAAAAAAATGAAGAGCAAATGAATCAGAGAGGAAAAATTCTTGACTTTGACTTACTACGAGCAAAGTACCACCGTGATTATGGAGTGGCAACATACGTGAGATCGTCGATCAAGGATGCAAGGATGCAATGTGGAGCATAATCTCACGGCACGGCTTCGCCTGCCAGACGGCAGTCCGCAAGACTCTAGCTGAATTGGAGCAGCGGTCTTAGCAGCCTATCCGACAGAATTTCACCGCTTCACTAGCACGAGGCATCTACATCTACATTCATCTACATCTATACTCCGCAAGCCACCCAACGGTGTGTGGCGGAGGGCACTTTACGTGCCACTGTCATTACCTCCCTTTCCCGTTCCAGTCGTGTATGGTTCGCTTGAAGAACGACTGCCGGAAAGCCTCTGCGCGCGCTCGAATCTCTCTAATTTTACATTCGTGATCTCCTCGGGAGGTATAAGTAGGGGGAAGCAATATATTCGATACCTCATCCAGAAACGCACCCACTCGAAACCTGAACAGCAAGCTACACCGCGATGCAGAGTGCCTCTCTTGCAGAGTCTGTCACTTGAGTTTCCTAAACATCTCTGTAAACCTATCACGCTTACCAGATAACCCTGTGACAAAGCGCGCCGCTCTTCTTTGGATCTTCTCTATCTCCTCTGCCAACCCGACCAGGTACGGATCCCACACTGAAGAGCAATACTCAAGTATAGGTGTAAGCCACCTCCTTTGTTGATGGACTGCATTTTCTAAGGACTCTTCCAATGAATTTCAACCTGGCACCCGCCTTACCAACAATTAATTTTATATGATCATTCCACTTCAAATCGTTCCGTACGCATACTCCCAGATATTTTACAGAGGTAACTGCTACCAATGTTTGTTCCGCTACCATATAATCATACAATAAAGGATTCTTCTTTCTATGTATTCGCAATACATTACATTTGTCTATGTTAAGGGTCAGTTGCCACTCCCTGCACCAAGTGCTTATCCGCTGCAGATCTTCCTACATTTCGCAGCAGTTTTCTAATGCTGCAACTTCTCTGTATACTACACCATCATCCGCGAAAAGCCGTATGGAACTTCCGACACTATCTACTAGGTCATTTATATATATTGTGAAAAGCAATGGTCCCATAACACTCCCCTGTGGCACGCCAGAGGTTACTTTAACGTCTGTAGACGTCTCTCCATTGATAACAACATGCTGTGTTCTGTTTTCTAAAAACTCTTCAATCCAGCCACACAGCTGGTCTGATATGCCGTAGGCTCTTACTTTGTTCATCAGGCGACAGTGCCGAACTGTATCGAACGCCTTCCGGAAGTCAAGGAAAATGGCATCTACCTGGGAGCCTGTATCTAATATTTTCTGGGTCTCATGAACAAATAAAGCGAGTTGGGTCTCAGACGATCGCTGTTTCCGGAATCCATGTTGATTCCTACAGACTAGATTCAGGGTTTCCAGAAATGACATGATACTCGAGAAAAAAAACATGTTCTAAAATTCTACAACAGACCGATGTCAGAGATATAGGCCTATAGTTTTGCGCATCTGCTCGACGACCCTTCATGAAAACTGGGACTATCTGTGCTCTTTTCCAATCATTTGGAACCTTCCGTTCCTCTAGAGACTTGCGGTACACGGCTGTTAGAAAGGGGGCAAGTTCTTTCGCGTACTCTGTGTGGAATCGAATTGGTATCCCGTCAGGTCCAGTGGACTTTCCTCTGTTGAGTGATTTCAGTTGCTTTTCTATTCCTTGGACGCTTATTTCCATGTCAGCTGTTCTTTAGTTCGTGCGAGGATTTAGAGAAGGAACTGCAGTGCGGTCTTCCTCTGTGAAACAGCTTTGGAAAAACGAGTTTAGTATTTCAGCTTTACGCGTGTCACCCTCTGTTTCAATGCCATCATCATCCCAGAGTGTATGGATATGCTGTTTAGATCCACTTACTGATTTAACGTAAGACCAGAATTTCCTAGGATTTTCTGTCAAGTCGGTACACAGAATTTTACTTTCGAATTCACTGAATGCTTGACGCATAGCCCTCCTTACTCTGACTTTGACCTCGTTTAGCTTATGTTTGTCTGAGAGGTTTTGGCTGCGTTTAAACTTGGAGTGAAGCTCTCTTTACTTTCGCAGTAGTTTCCTAACTTTGATGTTGAACCACGGTGGGTTTTTCCCGTCCCTCACAGTTTTACTCGGCACGTACCTGTCTAAAACGCATTTTATGATTGCCTTGAACTTTTTCCATAAACACTCAACATTGTCAATGGCGGAACAGAAATTTTCGTGTTGATTAGTTAGGTAGTCTGAAATCTGCCTCCTATTACACTTGCTAAACAGATAAACCTTCCTCCCTTTTTTTATATTCCTATTTACTTCCATATTCAGGGATGCTGCAATGGCCTTATGATCACTGATTCCCTGTTCTGCAATTACAGAGTCGAAAAGTTCGGGTCTGTTTGTTATCAGTAGGCCCAAGATGTTATCTCCACGAGTCGGTTCTCTGTTTAATTGCTCGAGGTAATTTTCGAGTTCAGTTGAGGCTGACGAGAAAACACAGAACTCTAGATCACAATGAATTAATATTAACTTGCTACTCACGTTTTATTAGCGCCGAAAGACGCCCACCAGTTTCAACACCATGTAGACAACGGAGAGACGTCCCCGCTCGGCACACCTATAGTATCCTCTCGTTTCTGTCATGGTGGCTAGCCCATCGTGCCACTCTACAACGACTATGCGCGCAAGGTTTTTTCAGCTGCCGAACCAAACCACCTGTTTACCTGCTGCCCTCCTGCAACCATGATATTTCTTATCGTTTTCGCTAATCATGCTGACAGAACCCTGTTGTCAGCTTAATTTCGTGGCAAATATAGCTACCAATTCCTAACGATCGCTGCAATCAAGGAGTGGACCGCCTCTGAATCCGGCCTAGCACGGCCAGCACATTGCCTTAGCTGTCAAATACATCGCGCGTTCAGTCACCTCTTCTTCTCCACTACAACAAGGCGCCGTGGTTCTGGTGTGCAGCCGTGTCTGGCTGTAGCTTCATGAGGTACACGTGCTGCGTCTCATCGTTACAGAGATGGTTGTCGATGCAATGCGTCCATATTAAACACAAGAGAAATGTCTAAAACACTGCTAGCTTTGCATGTTGCTCAGAGCAGCAGACGGGGCGAGAGTGTCTTTTGTTTCAAAACAGGATGAAAGCGAAACGAATTCTGCTGGGTATCGTCCTCAATGGCCAGTTCCGGTCAAAGCTTTTGTTCTTATGCTAAGACAAACCTGCACTTCCTTGTTTCTGGCAAAGATGAGTTCTTCTCGGTCAGAGGCAGCTCGTGACTGACTGTGTGTCATCAGTGAGTGATTTATGATGAGCGTGGTGCAGTTCTGTGATACATAAAAGGGGCTTTTTCCGAAAATGCCCCGTTTCAGCATCCTCCACAATCTTCTTCTTCTCGATTTCTTCTTCTTTACCAACATACTGTCACACACCAGCACCATGAAAACTACGACTCCCGAAGCGCTTCCCATTTTGTAGAGCTCGTGAACAGTGAGTATTTGTCGTTCTCAGAGTGACATAATGCACGGCTGTATGCGCATGTCCGGTTCTAGGTGCTCGCCATATGCCGGGCGCTACACGACACCTGGGCTAGCAGCTCACCTATTCGGTGTTCGGCGAGCAGTCGCTCGGTCCTCTCCGGGAGCCACGTATCTGGTGCAGCTTTTATGTCGTCTACTAGGTGCTCGCTAAATGCCTCATACCTGATACTGTCTTTATGTCATCGAAAGACACGAAACCCTAAAGTTCTGTTCTCCTGCGACTTTAGCTGGCCACATGCACACTGATTTCTGTGATCGGCCTCATTCTGGAAGAACTCAGTTTTCCTGTAATTTCCTCGTGACATCTAATTTAAGTCGCTTCATGTATGATGAAAGAGTGGACCAGTGATTACGTCGAAAAACTTGAACTGTACCGCGAGAGAGTCACGTACCCCACCGTTTGTGCAACACTCATTGTTTTGAATTTAAAATCCTAGAACTCCGTTCACTAACTAAATATCAAAGCTCGGCGACCAATCTTTCTTCTGGCGAAATGCTTTCACACTTTGCTGTGCCTTGTTTCTGTACCATCGGATTCACCATTTCTAAAAGTAACATTAAATCACAGTTTGATGTTCCAATGCTCAACGTCAGCGTTTGGATGCTAATAATAATGAAATGTACGAACGTAAACTGACTCATTATGAAGTAGTTATCGCGGTTGTCAGGTTCAGTGTCGCTGTTACTCCAAATCAGACGCCTATGACTGGAATGATGTCTTCGGAGAATCTATTTTTTTCCCGTTCTTCTTCTGAGAAATATATGAGTGCACAGTGTGGAAGTCGCTGGCGGCTGCCACGATCAACTCTCTCCTGTCGCCCATTGTAGCTTCCTCATGACAACATCAATGAGTTGGAAAATCCGGAAATGTAGTACAACAAAGTGATGCACTGCAACGACGCACAGCGCAAACTTCTTTCGGTGGGACAGAGGCTCAAATAAAGTGACACGTCGCTATCGGCCTCTGGCCTGTCGCACATTAACCACAGTCCTGGGTCCACGGATAAATCAAATCGGGCCGGCCGTTGTAGTGCAGCGGTTCTAGGCATTTCAGTCCGGAACCACACGGCTGCTACGGTCGCAGGTTCGAATCCTGCCTCGGGCATGGATGTGTTTGATGTCCTTAGGTTAGTTAGGTTTACGTAGTTCTAAGTC
The DNA here is from genome assembly GCF_021461395.2 of Schistocerca americana. NCBI lineage: Eukaryota > Metazoa > Arthropoda > Insecta > Orthoptera > Acrididae > Schistocerca > Schistocerca americana. The sequence goes on along the minus strand of NC_060126.1, from coordinate 207,650,554 downwards.
AAGGGGACTGATGACCTCAGATGTTAAGTCCCATAGTGCTTAGGGCCATTTTTTTGAAAATCAAATCGGCTGATTTACGAACACACAGACTCGTTGTCTTGTCAGACATGAAAGGCTAGATCCAACGGGTAAGTCCTGCCACGTCAGTAGAGAACGACGGGCTTGACAAAGGCAAACCGCTTCCGTCAAAAAAATAATTATTTAGATGAAAATACATTTGAAATACAAAACGTTTTTAAATCGGACTATAACCACTCCACCTACAAGCCACAAGTGGCCCATCCGACCGCCGTGTCATCCCACGAGGAGGATGCGGATAGGAGGGGCATGGAGTCAGCACACAGCTCTCCCGATCGTTATGATGGTATTCTTGACCGAAACCGCTACTATTCGGTCGAGTAGCTCCTCAGTTGGCATCAGGAGGCCGAGTGCACCCCGAAAAATGACAACAGCGCATGGCGGCCTGGATGGTCACCCATCCAAGTGCCGACTAGGCCCGACACCGCTTAGCTTTGGTGATTTCACGGGAACCGGTGTATCCACTGCGGCAAGGCCGTTACCCAAAGTCGGATTATAAAGTATATAATAATTTCTCCTTGCCTCATGCAGAGTCTTAACCCCGTACAGATACTTTCGAAAATTTGTGACTGAATTTTTAGTAGTTACGGAAATACTTGTAAGATTTATGATGGCAATGTGGGGCACATCCAATAGAAAATATGTTGACGGAAAAAAGTAATTAATGTAGAAAATGAAATTTAGAGAATACGTTTGTTTACTTAATGATTTAATGGCTCTGAGCACCATGGGACCCAACTTCTAAGGTCATCAGTCCCCTAGAACTTAGAACTACTTAAATCTAACTAACCTAAGGACATCACACAACACCCAGCCATCACGAGGCAGAGAAAATCCCTGACCCCGCCGGGAATCGAACCCGGGAACCCGGGCGCGGGTAGCGAGAACGCTACCGCACGACCACGAGCTGCGGGCACTTAGTGATTTAAGAGATTGATCTTGCAAGATTACAGGTTAATGTAAGATAACGCATTGCAAATGTGAAATGCTGGTACATTAATAATCGGTGTAGCCGCCAGAATGTTAAATGCAAGTATGCAAACGTGCATGCATTGTGTTGTACAGTTGCTAGAAGCTGGTTTCAGAAATGCAGTACCATGCATGTTGCAATTGGTCGATCAATACAGGATCGGTTAATGGTGGTTATGGATCGCACTAGAATTGTCGTCCGATGTTTTCCCATATGCGCTCGATTGGAGACAGAGCTCGTGATCAAGCAGATCGGGGCAATATGTCGACACTGTAGAGTATGTTGGGTTGCAACAGCGGTCTGTAAGCGAGTGTTATCCTGTTGGTAAACACCCAGTGGTATGCTGTTAATGAAAGGCAGCACAATAGACTGACGTACAAATTTGCAAACAGGTTGCGTGGGATAACGCTCCTGCTGTCATACGAAATCGCACCCCAGACCATAAATCCAGGGGTAGGTCCAAAGTGTGTTGCACGCAGACAGGTTGGTTGCAGGCTCCCAGGTGGCCTCCTTGTAACCAACACACGGTCGTCACTGGCACCCAGGCACAACCATCGTTGAACAGAAAACGCAACAGGGCTCCACCTGCTCTCGCTTGCCTCCAGTGAAGGTGCGAATGGCAGTGGTCTGGGGGTCAGTGCAATGCACGCTGCAGGGCATCTGGCTCGGAGCTGTCCTTGAAGTAACCGATTTGTAACAGTTCGTTGTGTCGCCGTGGCACCAACTACTGCTCAAATAGCTGCTGCCGATGCAGTACAATGCGCTACAGCCATACACAGAACGCGATGTTCTCGCTTACGCCACCTGGCCGTCCAGAGCCCCATCTTCTTCCTACCGTACATTCTCGTTCAAAATGGCTGGGACTTAACATCTGAGGTCATCAGTCCCATAGAACTTGGAAATACTTAAGCCTAACTAACCTAAGGACATCACACACATACATGCCCGAGGCAGGATTCGAACCTGCGACCGTAGCGGTCGCGTAGTTCCAGACTGAAGCGCCTAGAACCGCTCGGCCACATCGGCCGGCTACATTCTCGTGACTACTGCCGCCAGCAGTCATGTATAGTGGCTACATTCCTGCCAAGTCTTTCTGCAATTCCGCAGAAAGAACGTCCAGCCTCTCGAAGTCCAATTACACGACCTCGTTCAAACTCAGTGAGGTGTTGGTAACGGCGTCTTTGTCGGCTTAAAGGCATTCTTGACTAACTTCAACGTCCGATCTCAAAGGTAACTCACGCTCACGAACGTTAGAGCAGCGCGGGATTAGCCGAGCGGTCAGGGGCGCTGCAGTCATGGTCTGTGCGGCTGGTCCTGTCGGAGGTTCGAGTCCTCCCTCGGGCAGGGGTGTGTGTGTCTGTCCTTAGGATAATTTAGGTTAAGTAGTGTGTTAGCTTACGGACTGATGACCTTAGCAGTTAAGTCCCATAAGATTTCACACACATATGAACATTTTGAACGAACGTTAGAGCGTGTACTTAAAGCAAACCTGATTTGCATCCTGATTGTGACGCTACTAGCGCCACTCTCATGCGACTGGCGCGAAATCTGGATAGACATCTTTCAGATGTAAAAACGCGCCTACGAACTTTCTTTTATGTGGAACTTTTTCTTGGTGTTGCGATTTTTTCTCCGTCCGTGTAGTTAGGAAGCGAGCTATTCATGCATCAGTTACACCGATGAGCCAAAACATTGTGACCAGCTGTTTTTAACAGCGTGCTGGTTTAACTTTCAACCACAGTACAGCAATGATTCTGCGTGGCATGGATCTACACTCATGCTCATAAATTAAGGATAATGCTGATACATGGGCAAACAACGCTCAGGTGGGCGGTTTTCGGGTTTAAATCACCTCGGGGTAAGACCATGCGGTGCATTTGACCTGCGATCGTCGCAAGGTTTCGCTGGCAGCAGTCAAAAAATGGTTCAAATGGCTCTGAGCACTATGGGACTCAACATCTTAGGTCATAAGTCCCCTAGAACTTAGAACTACTTAAACCTAACTAACCTAAGGACATCACACACACCCATGCCCGAGGCAGGATTCGAACCTGCGACCGTAGCAGTCCCGCGGTTCCGGACTGCAGCGCCAGAACCGCTAGACCACCGCGGCCGGCTGGCAGCAGTCCACATACGCAGAGGTGTGTTGGTGCATGTCAGAGTACGATGCAGCGAGTAACTCTGCAGACATTTTCAGACATGCTACTGGTGACAATGTGTTGAAAATGGCTTAATATACTAGGCTGGTCAAACATAGCGAGTCTCACGATTATGGCAACGGTTCCAGCAAACCGGAAACGTTTCCAGGCGCTGCAGTACTGGACGTCCATAGTGTACAACACCACAAGGAGACCGAAATTTCATCATCAGTGCCCACAGACGGCCACGGAGTACTGCAGGTAGCCTCGATCGAGACCTTACCGCAGCCACTGGAACAGTTCTCTCCAGACGCACAGTCTACAGACGACCGAAAAGACATGGTTTATTCGCCCGGAGACCTGCAAGATGTATTCCACTGACCCTTGGCCACAGGAGAGCCCGTCAAGCCTGGTGTCAAGAACACAGTACATGGTGATTGGAGCAGTGGTCCCAGGTTATGTTCACGGACGAGTCCAGGTATAGTCTGAACAGTGATTATCGCCGGGTTTTCATCTGGAGTGAACCAGGAACCAGATACCAACCCCCTTAATGTCCTTGAAATGGACCTGTATGGAGGTCGTGGTTTGATGGTGTGGGTGGGATTATGATTGGTGCACGTACACCCCTGCATATCTTTGACAGACGAACTGTAACAGGTCAGGTGTATCGGGACGTCATTTTGCACCAGTATGTCCACCATTTCAGGAGTGCAGTGGGTCTCACCTTCCTCCTGATGGATGATAGCGCACGGCCCCACCGAGCTGCCATCGTGGAGGAGTACCTTGAAACAGAAGATATCAGGCGAATGGAGTGGCCTGCCAGTTCTCCAGACCTAAACCGCATCGTGCACGCCTGGGATGCTCTCGGTCGACGTATCGCTGCACGTCTTCACACCCCTAGGACACTTCAGGAGCCCCGACAGGCATTGATGCAAGAATGGAAGGCTATACCCAAGTAGCAGCTCTACCACCTGATCCAGAGTATGCCAAACCGTTGTGCGGCCTGTGTACGTGTGCATGTGATCATATCCCATTTGATGTCGGGGTACATGCCCAGGAAACAGTGGCGTTTTGTAGCACATGTGTTTCGAGACGGTTTTCTCAACCTATCACCAATACCGTGGACGTACAGATCTGTGTCGTGTGTGTTACCTATGTGCCTATGCCATTAGCGCCAGTTTTGTGTAGTGCCACGTTGTGTGGCACCACATTCTGCAATTATCCTTAATTTATGAGCACGGATATACAATCCTTGATAGGTTTCCAGAAGTATGTGGTACCAGATGTCTACTCGTAGGTCACTAAATTATCGCAAATTACGGGACCGTGGTTTGCGGGCACACAGCAGGCACCCGCTATATCTTCCGATGGGTACAGATGTGGGTTATTTGCTTTCTAAGATATCAATGTAAGTCCACTACTGTGTTTCTCAAACCACTGCCGCACGATTCTGGCGTCGTGGAGCGGAGAGTTATCCCACTGGAAGATGTCATTGCCATTAGAGAAGACTTCAACCATGAAGCGATGCAGGTGATGAATAATGGACATGTAGTTCACTACTGTCATGGTATCTTCCAGACTACCATAGGTCCCACAGAAGCCTAACTCAATGTACCCCACAGCACAATTCCGCCGTCACCGACCTGCATCTGTGTTGCGACGCACGTTTCAAGCAGTCATTCGCCTGGATGAAGGCGGGTAACGAGCCAACCATCGACATGGTGTAATAAGAAAAGCGATTCATTCGACAGGCGACACGTTTCTATTAATCCATGGAGAAAACACAGTGATGTTGTGCGCACTAGTCATAGCTGACGATGTCGCCGTGTCAGCACAGCAACACCAGGTCTGATTATAAAACGTAGAGGTCGGAGGATCCCGAACTGTGTAATCCAGGATAGGCAGCAACAGGCATGGTACTACATTCCTGAAACTAGCATCAGGAACTGTACAACACAATCCATGCGCGTTTGCATGCCTGCATTTAACATTCTGGCGGTTACACCGATTACTGATGTATCAGCATTTCACATTTTCATGGGTTATCTCGCGGTTACATTATCCTGTAATCTTGCAGTGTCGTGTGATGTGGAGCTCCATGTTCAACCATGGCCTTTGAACAGCGTGCTCCGAAGCACTTGCGCATGAACCTGCATTGTACTCGGTTCTCAGATCTGGCACAGATCGCTGCCTGTCTTAGATTACACAGTTCGGGATCCTCCGACCTCTACGTTTTATAACCAGACCTGGTTTTGCAATACCATACGGCCTGAGGCGCCCGCTAAACCGGCACGGCAGAACAGATGATTAGGATTATGGAAAGGGCCAAGTAAGGTGTCGATCAGGTTCACTCAAAATTGTAATTTATTGTAATTTGATAACACCTTTAAACCTAAACGGCACATAGCCGAACCTTTAGAACTACGAGTTTCAAAAGGCAATTATTTCACGGCTGAGGGCCTCCAAACAAGAAACCTGAAAAGTCAACGAAATAAAAATGCAGTTAAAATAGCAAATAAAATAATTAAAATATATATGGTATCACAGTTAGGCAGGAAAGCCTCAAGGCAAACCGAGCGAGATGGCGCAGTGGTTAGCACACTGGACTTGCATTTGGGAGGACGACGGATCAATCCCGCGTCCGGCCATCCTGATTTAGGTTTTCGGTGATTTCCTTTAATCACTCCAGGCAAATGCCGGGATGGTTCCTTTGAAAGGGCACGACCGACTTCCTTCCCTGTCCTCCCCTAATCCGATGAGACCGATGACCTCGCTGTTTAGTCTCTTCCCCCTCCCCCCCCCCCCCCCCAAACAATCCAATCCAATCCAATCCTCAAGACAAAGTAGATAGAACAAACATATGAAAGGTGCAATACAATTTGCTGAGGGCCACAAATATATATGAAATTCTTAAAATATATTACCATAATCTTCTAAGACAGAAGGCTGCAATGTTTTTGCTTAAAGGGTAATTTTAAGAATAAGGTTTTAAGCGGCTTAAGGACCACAACTGATTTTCCAAAATTCAAAAATACATAAAGTCCAATAAAAACAAGAATTTTAAATCATTAGCTACGATAGATTATAAACAGACAATTAAACGCCCGTGAGAAGGACAATGAAGAAAACGGCACTTAGAAGTCTCCAGGGAGGTCGGTCTGCCTCGTTCACTTAGGTAAGACAGGTGGTGAGCCCAACTACACTTGATCCGTCGGAACCCGACCAAGACAACGACTTGCTTGCCACCAACCAGTACATGAGAACTCAAACAGAGAAGATTACAAACTTGATAATCCGCAATGGAGTACATATTAGTTGTCAAAATTACACACCATGTTGAACATCGATAACAGGTGAGGAAATGACGCTGCTTGAAATTACGCTAGTGGCCAGGGCAGGCAACCGGAACACTAACGGCCACAAGGCAGAAAATTCCGCTGGTACACTTGAATTTGAAGTACGGTAATATAGTTAACCTCACCCAAAAGGTACACTGCCTGAATTTCCGTCAGTGGCCAGGGCAAGTAACCAGAATACAAACAGCCACAAGGCAGAAAATTCCGCTGGTGCAATCGAATTGTAGTCAACCAGTATAGTTAATCACACCGCATGACGGCTAAATTTCAGCAATAGAAACACTCGGTGTTGCTCACAGGAAAACCTCCCCAACAGCGAACCACCGAAACTAACCACACAACATGAATGGACGTGGCTTGGATCGTTGAAACCCCTACTCAACTTTGACGTTCTGGGTCGGTGAACCACGAAGCTCGTAGCGATCGGACAGCTGTACACACGCTCCGACACTGCGCACCGACCGACAGCGGACCGAGCCGACTGCGCCGTTCGGAGATAACTTCCCTGGTCCGCAGCAACCGACCGACTCGCGGCACAATGGCGACAATATCTAAAATAGTCGTCATTGGAAATAACGCCAACTACACGCACAACGTGACAAACACTTCACACGAAGACCTGAACGATACTCAGCAGTAAATAAGCACACACGAAGACAAATCAGGAGTTGATGCGCGCGCGCGCGCGTTCACACACACATACACGCACACGCACACGCACACGCACACACACACACACACACACACACACACACACACACACACACACACACACAGCCGACTCATAAACGATCGGCGAGCCAAAACGCGTCGTCCAGTAGGACGACCGACCGACGATCCACCAAGACCGTGGCCCGGCTCAAGAAATGAGTGGCGGCAATTGTCGGGCGAGCCATGTGGTCGCAGAGCTCACTGCTCCTCCAACCCGAGTGCACTAAAATAGCGCCACATTGGAACTCCCCGACTGGCAGGTCCGGACTGCGCTCCAGACGTGTTCCAACCGACTGGCATACCCGAACTCGCGACCCGAACTCGCTATCCGAACTGACTTACGGCAGACAACGACCAGAAAGGCCAGTCCTGCATAGATACTACGAGAGGGGATATATCGATACGCGCTGCTAGCGCCGGTCACGGTCAGCCGAAGCAGCAACTCAGTGACAACAGTAATTTAAATTAACGTAGTGTGGTGGTATTACGTTAAAAACAGGGTGTAAAATACACTCCTGGAAATTGAAATAAGAACACCGCGAATTCATTGTCCCAGGAAGGGGAAACTTTATTGACACATTCCTGGGGTCAGATACATCACATGATCACACTGACAGAACCACAGGCACATAGACACAGGCAACACAGCATGCACAATGTCGGCACTAGTACAGTGTATATCCACCTTTCGCAGCAATGCAGGCTGCTATTCTCCCATGGAGACGATCGTAGAGATGCTGGATGTAGTCCTGTGGAACGGCTTGCCATGCCATTTCCACCTGGCGCCTCAGTTGGACCAGCGTTCGTGCTGGACGTGCAGACCGCGTGAGACGACGCTTCATCCAGTCCCAAACATGCTCAATGGGGGACAGATCCGGAGATCTTGCTGGCCAGGGTAGTTGACTTACACCTTCTAGAGCACGTTGGGTGGCACGGGATACATGCGGACGTGCATTGTCCTGTTGGAACAGCAAGTTCCCTTGCCGGTCTAGGAATGGTAGAACGATGGGTTCGATGACGGTTTGGATGTACCGTGCACTATTCAGTGTCTCCTCGACGATCACCGGTGGTGTACGGCCAGTGTAGGAGATCGCTAGCCACACCATGATGCCGGGTGTTGGCCCTGTGTGCCTCGGTCGTATGCAGTCCTGATTGTGGCGCTCACCTGCACGGCGCCAAACACGCATACGACCATCATTGGCACCAAGGCAGAAGCGACTCTCATCGCTGAAGACGACACGTCTCCATTCGTCCCTCCATTCACGCCTGTCGCGACACCACTGGAGGCGGGCTGCACGATGTTGGGGCATGAACGGAAGACGGCCTAACGGTGTGCGGGACCGTAGCCCAGCTTCATGGAGACGGTTGCGAATGGTCCTCGCCGATACCCCAGGAGCAAGTGTCCCTAATTTGCTGGGAAGTGGCGGTGCGGTCCCCTACGGCACTGCGTAGGATCCTACGGTCTTGGCGTGCATCCGTGCGTCGCTGCGGTCCGGTCCCAGGTCGACGGGCACGTGCACCTTCCGCCGACCACTGACGACAACGTCGATGTACTGTGGAGACCTCACGCCCCACGTGTTGAGCAATTCGGCGGTACGTCCACCCGGCCTCCCGAATGCCCACTATACGCCCTCGCTCAAAGTCCGTCAACTGCACATACGGTTCGCGTCCACGCTGTCGCGGCATGCTACCAGTGTTAAAGACTACGATGGAGCTCCGTATGCCACGGCAAACTGGCTGACACTGACGGCGGCGGTGCACAAATGCTGCGCAGCTAGCGCCATTCGACGGCCAACACCGCGGTTCCTGGTGTGTCCGCTGTGCCGTGCGTGTGATCATTGCTTGTACAGCCCTCTCGCAGTGTCCGGAGCAAGTATGGTGGGTCTGACACACCGGTGTCAATGTGTTCGTTTTTCCATTTCCAGGAGAGTACATGATGGCGGGAACACGAGGCACGCACGGCTCATGGCCTACTCGTTATTTTACCATCTTTCATCCACTTTCCATAGGTGCTCACGACAGTAATACCCCAACAGGCGCATCGCCGTTCCAGAGAGTCTCATTTCCAACCGCAGCGCCACCACAATGTGCCCTTTGTCAAAACTGCTTACATCAGAGAATTTCCACATTAGCGGCCCGTATCTTCGCTATAATGACTGCCCATTGGTCTCTCTTCCGCTTACATTCTTCCCTCACTGCGTCTCGTGCGCGCAACGCCGCCAGAAGGCACTCAACCTCGTGGTGGATGCGGGTCAGCAGTGTATGTGTATCGCAAGAGCCCAATGTTTTTCGTTATAAACCCTACAAGTGCTTTTATAGCTATTAAAAATTCACAATCACAAATTTTCAGAATTATCTGTACGGGTACAGGAACCTATATGGGGCTAGAACAAATTATTTTATACTTTTTTAATCTGAATTAAAAACGTTTAACATTAAAATTTTGTTTTAAGTTAAATTATTATTTTCTGCTTTTTAGCCTTGTATGTGTGAAGTTTCTCAATGGATCGGAGTGTAATCAGAATAATTCGAGAGCGCAGCGAGTAAACAACCGAAGGCAGAGCTACAGCACAGCTAGGTTTATAGAGTGGTCGGCAAAGTGGGCGTGGCCCTGCAGTGCTCCGAGACCAGTGCTGCAGAGGGGATACTAGTGCTCACAGACGTAGCAGTGTCATGTGGTGGATGTCATCGAGTTCCACACGTAACGTCCGGAATACGTTCCAATACTACCCGTGGACGTGGCTGGTCCTGCACGGCAACAGAGATGTCAGACGGTAACAAGCCTTTTGACACTCACCCCGACCACCACTGCCAACCCCAACCCTACGAGCACTAGGTGGATCAGACAGACAGGAAAGAGCGTTAATATTGCATTGTCATCCAGTTCTGAGCTAAGTTTAAAATTTCAAGCCTCTAGCTCATCAGAAAGATTAAAATCAAGTGAAAAATTGTACCTAATAGACAAGAAAGCTGCCTAATAAAAACGTGGTAATATACACTACTGGCCATTAAAATTGCTACACCACGAAGGTGACGTGCTACAGACGCGGCATTTAATCGACGGGAAGAAGATGCTGTGATATGCATATGATTAGCTTTTCAGAGCATTCACACAAGGTTGGCGCCGGTGGCGACACCTACAACGTGCTGACATGAAAGTTTCCAACCGATTTCTCATACACAAACAGCAGTTGACCGGCGATGCCCGTTGAAACGTTGTTGTGATGCCTCGTGTAAGGAGGAGAAATGCGTACCATCACGTTTCCGACTTTGATAAAGGTCGGATTGTAGCCAATCGCAATTGCGGTTTATCGTATCGCGACATTGGTGCTCGCGTTGGTCGAGATCCAATGACTGTTAGCAGAATATGGAATCGGTGGGTTCAGGGGGTAATACGGAACGCCGTGCTGGATCCCAACGGCCTCGTATCACTAGCAGTCGAGATGACAGGCATCTTATGCGCATGGCTGTAACGGAACGTGCAGCCACGTCTGGATCCCTGAGTCAACAGATGGGGACGTTTGCAGACAACAACAATCTACACGAACAGTTCGACGACGTTTGCAGCAGCATTGACTATCAGCTCGGTGACCGTGGCTGCGGTTACCGTAGACGCTGCATCACAGACAGGAGCGCCTGGGATGGTGTACTCAACGACGAACTTGGGTGCACGGATGGTAAAACGTCATTTTTTGGGTGAATCCAGGTTCTGTTTACAGCATCATGATGGTCGCATCCGTGTTTGGCGACATCGCGGTGAACGCACATTGGAAGCGTGTATTCGTCATCGCCACATTGGCGTATCACCCGGCGTGATGGTATGGGGTGCCATTGGTTACACGTCTCGGTCACCTCTTGCTCGCATTGACAGCACTTTGAACAGTGGACGTTACATTTCAGATGTGTTACGACCCGTGGCTCTACTCTTCATTCGATCCCTGCGAATCCCTACATTTCAGCAGGACGGCATGTTGCAGGTCCTGTAAGGGCCTTTCTGGATACAGAAAATGTTCGACTGCCGGCCTGGCCAGCACATTCTCCAGATTTCTCACCAACTGAGAACGTCTGGTCAATGGTGTCCGAGCAGCTGGCTCGTCACAATACACCAGTCAATACTCTTGATGAATTGTGGTATCGTGTTGAATCTGCATGGGCAGCTGTACCTGTACACGCCATTCAAGCTCTGTTTGACTCAATGCCCAGGCGTATCAAGGCCGTTATTACGGCCAGTGGTGGTTGTTCTGAGTACTGATTTCTCAGAATCTATGCACCGAAATTGCGTGAAGATGTAATCACATGTCAGTTCTAGTATAATATATTCGTCCAACGAATACCCGTTTATCATCTGCATTTCTTCTTGGAGTAGCAATTTTAATGGCCAGTAGTGTATGCGGAAGTGACACACTGTTGTGGCCCGTCGCAGGAAACGCTCGTATGTGGCCAGCTAAAAGCACAGGAAGGACTTGGGGAGCGTGAGAAAGGAGGGTAGGGATGGTAAATAGTACTAGTTCACTATGAACCCACCGTCACACACTTCCCCAAGGTTAGAGATGAAGGTGTAGACAGCGGTGCGAGTGAAGTGAGCAGCTTTGTGACGCGGTGGAGCGGATCTGGCTGCACAACGCCGCCGACACGTGCCGTGTGTAGCGGGCGGGACACCCAGCCACCTGCGGCCGTGTGTGAAGCCCGGACAACCGGCTCTCCCACAGGCGCCGCCCGCGCCACGTGTCCGCGGGCGCTCAGACACGTGTCCGCGCCCCCGTCGCCACCCTCTAGCCACGAGCCACAGGTTGATCGTTGCCCCGCGCGCTAATGCGTGCACTGTGTCCTTAATGGGGCAAATCACTGCATGGCACGCGCGACGTTACGCTCCAGCTAGGTGCTAATGACTAGTTTACAACTGCGAGGGTCTCTTTAACGAGGAACATTCTACGAGGGTGTTCAATAAGTGAAGCAACACTTTTTTATCTCGGCTAATTTCGATTGAAAAATTGCGGTATCTGTCGTTGGACGTCGTTGAATATTCTCGCTTCAGCCACTATACGACTAGTTTCATGAATTTCTAATTGTTGGCGGCGCCATGTGTAGCCTTTAAAATGCAGTCTGCGACGGACGTGCGTTGCAGGAAGAGAGCTGCCATTGAGCTTCTTTCGAGAGAAAACTAGAGCATCGCAGATATTCGTAGGCGATGTCTAAGGAGACCTGGCAGTGAACAAAAGCACGATGAGTCGTTGGGTGAAGCGTCTGTGATCATCGCAAGTTCGCGCAGGCCTGTCCCATCTGCCGCGTACCGGTCGGCTGTAAACAGCTCCGAGTCCTGTAATGTTACGAGGGTGAGTCAAATGAAAACCTTAAATTTGTAATAACAAATCGAAATTTCGCGCCGTTATCCTGTAAGTTCGTAAGAGTGCTATAAACAGCGTGCAGAATGGCCTATAGTTGGCAGCCTAGTGCAGATGCACACATACCGTCGCAATATGGCCGCCCCACTTGCGACATGCACCAGGGAAGAACTGCGTTCTGTTATTCGGTTTTTGCGTAGTGAAGGTGTGAAACCTATTGAAATTCATCGACGAATGAAGGTTTAGTACGGTGATGCATGTTTGTCACAGCAAAAAGTCTACGAGTGGAGTAGGAAGTTCGCAAATGGTGTGACTTCAGTGGAAGATGCTCCTCGTCCAGGTCAGGCACAACGAGTTGTGACTCCACAGAACATTGCAGCAGTTGAAGCCATAGTGAAGGAAAACCGCCAAGTGACACTGAATGACATTGCAGCATATTTACAGATTAGCCATGGGTCAGCACACCACATTGTGCATGATGTGCTCCAGTTTCACAAAGTGTCTGCAAGATGGGTGCCACGGCAGATGACTCCTGAAATGAGAGAACGACGTGTTGATGCTTGTGAAGAACTTCTTCGGCGCTTTGAACGAGAATGTGATGGCTTCCTTGCAAGAATCGTTACTGGGGACGAAACCTGGGTTCACTTCCACCAACCGGAAACGAAGAGAGCGAGCAAGGAATGACGCCATTTCTCATCACCAAAGTGATTTCCATATGTTTGGACCACTCAAAGACGCAATGGGAGGAAAGACGTTCCGTTCTGATGAAGAGGTACACCACGCGATGCATGAGTGGTTGCGCAGACTACCAAAAGAATTTTTTTCTAAAGGAATTTATGCACTTTGTAAGCGCTGGAGGACTTGCATTGAGCGTGGGGGAGATTATGTTGAAAAGTGATACAGCTTTGTACCACTTCTGCACAATAAATAATATTTTAAAAAAAATTAAGTTTTTTATTTGACTCACCCTCGTAGAAAGTGCGGACACTCTCTTTCGAGCTGATCATGGTGACGGTCTTCTGCGACTCTGAACGGGTTATTCTGTTTGATATCCTCCATCACTGTGCAGCAATCAAGTCTGAAGTGCTTTATGCTAGTCTCACGAAATTAAAGAAGCGACTTTAGTGTGTTCATCGCCTCAAAAATGCAGACGAACTTCTCCTTCTCTATGACAACGAAGACTTCATACAAGACTGCGCACAAACCTCCACTGGACTGTTTTCCCTCATCCACCCTACATCCCACGTCCCTCACGTTCCGACTTCCACCTGTTTGGCCCAATGAAGGATGCAGTCCGCGGGAAGCAATAGGTGGAAGGTGGGGCGGTTACTGATGCAGCAAGACGTTGGCTCTGACGTCGACCAGCAGAGTGCTGCAATACGGCCATACAGGCCCTCCCAGGAAGGTGGTATAAAGCCATCGCATTGAACGGACATTACAATGAAATTGGAGTTTTGTAACCAAAAGAGTGTGGAATAATATGATGTATTGGAGTGTCGAACAAAACCCATTCTGCTTTCAGAAAAAAATGTTGCTTTACTTACAGAACTCCCCACGTTTAACATCTTTTTTTCCAGATAATTGTATTTGAGATAATGAAAGAAATCTTCTTTTACGACATATGAATGACAAAAAGGTGAAACAACTAGAACGGGAGGAGGAAAAGTATGAAACGTCAGCGGTTGAAAGGATATGTGATGTTATTTAACTGCTTACAGATTCGAGTCAAATTTACAAAAAACTTCGCAGTATGGCGTCCCATCCCTCTGGCTTGGATGCATGCTCTGATTCGGTTGGAAAAAGGTATCATAAAGCCGTTGTATCCTCTCTTGAGGCAAGTTGGCCCACAACTGTTGTAACTGGTCCTCGATCCTCCATATCTTGGACACTCCACTGGAGCAGGGTTGATGTCCGAGCTGATCCACCACCACCTAAAGAGAAGGCCGCGGCGCGCTCTTGTGACGTCACGCAAAGCGGGCCAGGGTTGGCTTGGCGCTGCGCTTAAGGATTCGAGACGCACGGCCTGCAAATCTTTGTCAAACGGTTTTACAGAACCTGTTCCGTAAAAAAATAATTAATTTCTGAAATACTTCTAGCTTTACATGGCAGCTTCATGATGAAGTGCCAATCATTTCGATAATGATCATAACTATTGTGGTATTTCACAGATGAGTATCAAATTTGAGAACGTTGCCATCAAAAATAGGGGTCGCTATGAATTTGTGTTTGATGCATATTATACATTCTATTGCTGAGTGTGAAATTCAGATGAGGTTTGGAAATTTTCGTAAAACTTTGGATCGATATCTGCTTCCAATCTCGAAAAAATTGAGCATCTGCAGCAACTTCACTTCCGATCGCAACGCGAGGGAATGAAATATTCATAACGCCTCTCATCTCTCGTAAACCGCTGGAGATAACGAAACGAGATCTTGGCAAATGATACCACGCAAAGAGGAGAGTACTTTGCCGTATGGTTAAAATACGTAACTTTATCAATCGCGATATAGCAGAATCTATAGTTTATAATTCTTTTTTACCGGTACTTATCAATAGCCAGTGAAAACGTACGAGTCCGGGATGTAAATAATATTGCGATATACATGATAAAACAAGGTACATTTGTGAAAAATGCACTGTGATTTTCTGGAGCAGACGACTATTATTTACACTCACTTGAAAAATTCTGCACTAATACAGTGTATAACATTAAATTCCTCTGCCTTCAGTATCCTAAATAAGCATTCTATAACTGTTCATAGAGCGCCCTCAGGAACGCTGAGTACATTCCCCAAGCAAACGGTCACTTTTAACTCACCTTTTCTCAGAAACAAAAACAATTATGTGTTGTTATTGTAATGTAAATTTTCTTTCCTGTAAAAATATGGCAGATTTTGAGCATGTAATGAGCCGTGTGCAGGTGTTGACTTTCTCACAAGAGTTGCAAAGAACTTTACAAGCCTGATTGACAATAATCTGCAGATAAAAGAATTAGCAACATATGTTTAAGTGAAACTTTAGATGTATTCCTGACCATAATGGTCAGCTGTTCAAAATGCATGCTAACAACAGTAGTTTTATCAACAGGACCTTTATATAAGTCAACAGTGAAAATCTACAAGCCTTCAGCAGACATTTGCAGCAGTTAAAGTGAGACAATGTGTCACGCTAAAAATGTCAATAATAAATTTAACCTTTTTCTAGATTAATTTGTTCCATTGTTTGAAGCTGTATTTCGTAATAGAATTTCATTGAGTGTCTACCTACGTGACTGCAGGAGACAGTGACTCATTAAGGGAATCAAGCTACCCTGTAAAACAAAAAAGGGAATGCTGTATACAATGCTAAGAATTGTATTAAACTTCAGAACAAGGGACACTGCAATTCACATTTGCACTTTAGTAACTCCAGGGATAGATCAGAAATCACTGCTGGTGACTACAGCAAGTTAAATTCTTTGTAATATGTAGACAGATTACTGTAACATGAGAACGGTAGTACTCAGCATGCTTAAAATAATGTAATTATTAATAGTTTATGTTAATGTAGGATTATAAAACACTAGAAGTAATGAACTATAATTTATTTAAGTCAGTCATATGTACATCTACTTCCTGAAAATGCTGTTACAAAATCCAGGGCAGAACATGATTCCATTACAGAAATAGATCACGATTTCCATCTTAAAAGGCAGCAAGTCTTTTCTACTTTCAGAATGATTGATTGGTTGTACACATTTGATATACTGTATTTTGTGAAAAATGACAGTTGCAAAACATGTCAGATGCGTATAACAGGTTACATTACCAGTCTTACTGTCTATAAAATTTAATAATTGTGACTAACAATGACTTATGTTGCTGACAAAAGTATTAACTCAGACAGAGTAATAGAGCAACAAACATTCGTTGGAATGTATGCACCATGATATAAAAGTGTACTGGGATGAGGCACTACTGAAGGACATTCAACGAAGTGAAAATGTAGCTAGTCGTTGGAAACTAATAAGTAATGGTAATACTGAGTACGACAACGTATCAGACCAACCTCACATTACAGTTGAATACCTGATCCACAACTGAAAGAACTCTTTTATATTGTTACTGCACAGCTATGCAACATTTGTTGAAAACCCTGACATAAGCTAGAAGTAGGCCAATTTCCTTGTAATGAACTTAAGCGTAAACAAAATAAATCAGAGGAACTAACTCTGGGATCAACTAAAGATGTACAACATAAATCAAAACTGTAACAAGTTTACACTGATTCCAAATTAAACTGAATGGTGTAGGATATAATGTTCTACACATTCAAATAAAATGCAGCAACATGACACTCCTTAATGTTTGTAAGGATACTCTCCCTCTATATAGGTGGGAAGAACTTTTCCTTAATTACTATATAAACACCACCTTTCACATTATTCCTGTTAGAATATACTGTTTCAATTAAACTGACTGTATGGAAAACTGAAGCTGTATTTTAATGCTCTGAAGTGATTTTCTGTAACACAAGATTCTACAGCTACTGGCAGAAACAGTTCAAGAACACACTTTTCACTCAGTACCAAAGTGTGTGCTGTTATGAAATTTTCTAGCATATTAAACACATGTGCGGTCCAAGTCTGACACACAGCGTCACACTACCAAGGGGTTTCATAAGTTAAAAAACCACAATAAGATTAGTAACAAATTAAGGGTCACAGTCTGGATGAGATGCAAATTTGGGAATGGAGACCAACTGCTGTGTCTGATATTAAACTATTCCAAACTGTGAGTGGAATAAGCAACTACTAGAATGTGACTATGTCTCAGTAAAATAATATATGCAAATCAATAACTAAATGTTACCCATATGCAACAATACTTACAGCTTGTATCAAAATTTAGATGAACAGCTGTTATGAGAAGTAACTACATTAGGAAACACCCTGGTGTCATTCTGATTCAGGAAAATGGGAGAAATCCATTTTTGGCTTTCCCTTTTGTAGTACTGTAATATTCTACTGTAAGTTTTATATGTCTGCATGCCAAAATAATAGCCTCTAATTACATACATAGCTATAATGATTTACATGAGGTTTAATACAGAATTACTTTAACAGATTTCTTCTTGTTGGGCAGCACAGGCTCAACAAATTGAAAGGAAGATGTAAATATTTCTGCACAGAATAGCTGAAAGACATAAAAACTTTACTAGGAAAAAGTGGCCCAGTTTCAACCTTAGGCCAGTATCAGGTGCACAGTTGGATGTGTACACAAACTGATAAAATTTTACAATGATGAGATTGAAACTAGCCATTAGTGCTGGACAAAGTATTTACTTCAGCTGAATAGTCTGCTTGGAAACAGTTGTGACCTTCTGACATTTGAAACTGTTGGAAGCAAATTATCCAAAACTTACAGGCTATATGGACCAAATGACTATTAGTGTGCATTCAGTTGAAGGTACTACACCAATATGGATTATGGAACCTGCCTCTGCTTTCAGTGGACCAAAAACAGTGTAACCGAATGTGTGAGACATAATAGAAATTTCCCGTGACACCTGATAAATGTCCTAGCATGTAAACTGTACGCAAATTAAAATGTGCTAAGCTTCTGTTTCTTAAAAGAAGCAGTAAAGGTGTCATTCTTTTTCTTAATGTAATTATTTAATAATGCGTTGTTGGATGCTTTGACTAACAACTTCAGTATTTTATCTGCCGAATGACCATTACTGCAAATAAAGTCTGTTAAGAAGAAACTTTTCTTCTGAACAGCATTTATGGTTACATTTGGAACAAGCACCCTCTGACTGTTGGATGACAAAAATTTTTTTTTCATTAGGGGCAGATATTAATTTCTGTATAGTAATGTAATTGTAAATAACAACATTCACAACATCAGGCTGAGGGAAAAACAGACCACCCCTGTCCAAATTTTTGATTAAACTAAGATATTGTTCACCATGCAGACACATTTCTTTGTCTAAGAGAAGGTATTTGTTGCTCACATCACACTGCTGTTTCTTCAGTACACTGCGAACACAATACCCCACTAAATATGTTAATATTGGAAGGTATGTTTCTGCCTGCCTGAAATCTTTTACAAATACATAATGTCAACCATAAACTCAGAGTCTGTTTGTATAGTCTCTTTTGTGTCATCATTACAATTAAAGATGAACCCTTCTGCAACAGGAAGTTTACCAAAAGTACTTGAATTCAACATGAGTGGTAACATGTTCTGCATCCTCATCTTCGCTTTCACTTCAAAAATCTGTCTCACAGATATGAGATACTGAGAGCCATCCATTGATCGGTAACAGCTAAACCTTGCTTCCAGAGAATCAAATTGAATTTTTCCAGGCAAAAAATAAGTGAAACCAAGCTCTTTAGTACAGTACCTTGCCATCTCAATCAAACCATAGGTTGTGTGTGTCAGAGCTATATGTGTATCTTTTGAAAGGGTATTATTTTTCACGCCTAAGTCCTTCCACTTATCGAGCCACACAAGAAACTTTTCCAAGAAAACTAATTTTTAATCATTATTACTTAAAGACAGAGGGCACTGGAAGAGATCATTTAGTCGAACACCTTCGTGAACTGTCATAACATTTACAATTTTCCACCATGTAAGTGTAATTTTAATAAATTCTGCAGTGGTCCGGTAATGTAACAAGTTTTTCTGTTCTCCTACAGTTGAAACGGCTTCAGCTGTATATTCATTGAATACCTGCAAAACAAGGCTCACATTCTGTTTCTCAAGTGAAGATGGATAAAGAGACTTCAAAGAAAGACCATAAGAGTGCTTAAGTAGACCATTACATTCAATCTTATTAAGCTGCCTCAATGCTTCAAAAGATGCCATCAACACCTGACAATCATCACTGCTTCCATCAAATTGTGGATATCTGAGCAAAACTTGAGAGTCCTGTTGATTAACCCAATTATTACGTATACACTTAAGGATGTGGACAGAATCAATTATAAAAAATAGTGGCTGAGTTGGATTAGCTGGATGTGAGTAAACTATACTGAGTTTTGGAGGTGAGCTAAAAAGTGCCATAGATTTCCTATTTATAGCATTGTTGTCACTAACTACACAAATAACTTTGAAACCGACGTCATAAAGGCCACATAATATTTTCTTCACATACAAAAATAACTGTTCAGCTACAAGGTTTCTCACTGGAAGGACATGCACTACTTCTTTAAAAGAAGCCAGCAATGATTGTATCATAAAGACATATGCTGTAGTAGCAGCCTTGTCACTATCAAATGCTGCCCCCACAATGTTTCCTCCCTTGTAATCAAAATAAGGTTTAATAAGAATTTCATCCATCATTAAAGAAATGGTACAATCACTTTCCTGCAAAGATTTAAATCTTTCCTTAATATACAGGAGCGTAGCACCTTCATTTTGTTCATTATGAGGACCATTAGTATATGAGGAACATATTTTCTGTAAAGTTCTTGGATGAGGAAGAATAAGATTGCCAGATGACCTCAAAAATTTATAGGCATGAGGGGAGATAGAATGCAGGATACAACAAAATACAGAAAGTGAGGATTAAACCTATAGTTTTTCTCACAGCTACATAGCAACTTAACTTGCTCACTTAAGAATTGAATTTGTTTCTGTTTTTCTTCATCTACAGAACTGCACATGTCATTTAAAATGTCCTGTATAAGAAGGCACTGGCTTTTTAATGAATTTTCTTTTGCACTGACTAATTCTTTCACTTTGTCTAATACTGTAAACAAATCATTCATATTTGAAAGTTTGTGTGATATTTTCTACTGCCTGTCTTTCTTATCTCAGTGTTACTTCGATAGGCAGACAACTGCAAATCATTTGTCACTACAACAGATACAGACACAGATGGAGCAGGCAATACAGTAAGCAATAGAAATAGGACACAGTCACTTCTCCTAACAATGGTCCATTCACTGGGAATGGTTTCTCTTTCTGGGCACTGCAGAAATGCTTCAAAAGTAGAAAATAACTTCCTCGAATCATACTCTGTTTTGGTTACTATCCAATATAGCTCTCCTTTCCTCTGCACTTTCTCGAGAGCTGGTGGATGGAGTAGACAAATAACTTGGGCAGCCTGGTAACACTGATGGGATAGCACCCTCTCTAAGCCTTGGTCTTGAAAGCTTGACAGTAAGCTTTGTGCCTTTCACTTCATCATAACATTCCGTATGCCGGCAGATGTCAGATTTGGTGAAGTGAAGTTCACAAACCTAAAACAAAGTAGTGTGAGTCAGTACAATATACAGTATGATCTAGAGATGTGTGTCCGTATGTGAAAGTAAAAAACACTGGATACTCATTCATTTTCCACCAATATCAGCTTGACAGGTCACACCTTAGTGGAAGTACACAAATTATTTAGGCCTAACAGCAATATACCATGTTCTACAACAACATGCATATTCCATTTAAATATTCTTTTATTAATTAGAACTATAAGCACTAGGAGCATACCTCACCAGGCATCAGTATATGATGAATATACCTGTGAACTACTTGTGTTGCAGCAGTACTGTGATATTTATGGAACTACAAGATTGAAGTTCCTATTATGGATTAAGTGGCACCAAATTTCAGTAATCTGTTGGATTCTGCATGTTAACATAGCAATTATTTTATAATTTTGACTTTACAGTTTCTTCATTGCCATGGTATAAGAGATATCAACAGCTGCAGAATACTATTTCACTGTGGGTGTTTTTATGCCAGCACATATTAAAACTGCGTCATTGCAGGTAACACTGAATGAGGGTCTTAATATATGCCTAGCACAAATTTCATGTTTGGATAGAACAACAACTCCAAAGCAAACGCATGCCAAACACAAAATAAAGTTGAACAGGTGCCAACATAAATGACACACCTCAGTAAGACAGTCATGACCATCCAACTGGAAGTATGTTAAGAAGATATCAACTAAACATTCCGTGCCAAGCTGTGCTGTGTGAACTAAATGACACTTGTCATTTCAATTAACCATCTGAATCATTTAAAATACCGGACAGATTAAGTAACTGGATGCGTTATTAACGAGAATGTCGTTATATGAGGCGGCTCAAGTGATACAAAACGCCATTGAAATGTGTTTGTGAAGACACCTATTCTGCATTGTAACCTGAATTTAGGTTAGGTTGAAAGATAATTATTTGATCGTGGGTTGGTGAATGTCTAACAGGAAAAACTAACACACAGAAAAACAACACAGATATGCTTCATACAGATATATCGCTTTTTAAACATGAAAACAGCAGTTTCAACATTCGTTAACACTCATGCTAACTAATGCGAGAGTGAAAAACAACACCCACTCACAAATAGAGAATAAAACGTATCGGTAATGCGTAACAAAATACGAACTGCAGAGAAATTTAAACACGAATAAAAAGTAACACGAGCCACAAATTTATATTTCGTTTTCAAAATCAAAATAAAGCCACTTAAAACGAATACTAGGCCTATTTACTGCGAACTTTTGCTCACATTTTTAGTCAAATGTATCCAAAATGCAAGATATTCCAGCAGAAAAATAATAGTAATTGTACTAGGTATATAGTTTTTACATACCTTCGTGTTCTCAGTGGGTTGGAAATTGTCCCGATGAATCGCTGAAAGCCATTTCCAACGCAGATTCGCATCTTTCGGAAAGGAAAACAACATTACTTTCGGTCCAGTTCCGTAATTCCCACGACACCTTGGCGCATAACATTTGTAAACCATGTTCACAGTAGCTTCACTACACGTAAACTCTGTAATCGCTAGTTTAAAGCACGAATATAGCACTCGATCCAACAAACGTGTAGATAAACAAACGCTTCGAAACACAACATGGTGGCCCGCTTGGAGTGACGTCACGACCTGGGATGAATTTCGCGCCGCGGCCTTGTCTCTAGGTGGTGGTGGCTGATACCACACGAGTTCGCTGGGGGACAGATCTGGGGATCTTCCCGGCCACGGGAGTACCTCAGCTTCACAGAAACAGTTCACAGACACGTGTGCCCTGTGTGGATCAGCATTGTCCTATAGAAAAATGCAATCGGAAAACTGTCTCATGAATGGCAAGAAAAAGAGGACCAGGAAATCATACCCAATGGCTCCCCAAAACTATGATGCCAACAGCCACGCCACTGTGCCTCTCGAAAACATTGGAAGAATAGAACATCTCCAAATGTCACCGCCATACTCGTCGTCAGCGGTCATCCGAGGTAGCGCAGCATCGCGATTCATTGCTGAACATAATGCGACGATAATAATCAGCAGTGCATGCCCCCTGGTCACGGAACAACTCCGAACACAACCATTTGTGGTGAGGTGTTAACGGTAGCCCACTCACCGGACGACAGTTCCCTAGTGCGACTGCCAAAGGCGTGGGACGGCACAGAATGTTCTAGGAAGTCCATTACTTGTTCTCCGATGGTGGACGCAGATGTGTAGGTGTTGCCATGTGCTTGGTGCACAATACGGCGATCCCTCCTTGTAGTGGCCAGACGTGGTGGCCCGGAGCCTTGTCGACGGTTATGCCTGTCCTCACGTGCCTATACAGTCGAACATCGCGCCGCTGTCACATCCCAATGCCTCACATATCTAGATACTACACAGTTCGGCCACTCGGTCAAGTGGAGACCGACAATGACGCTCTTTTCAACTCTGTTAGGTTCTGACACCACTTTTTTTTTCGCTGGCACTTCTCGATGTGCCGTCGCTTCTGCTCCCTGACAGTTTTTGATACATAAAATTTTAGGAAACTTTTTATTCATCATTTAAGCCCTACCACCCCAACTGATATAGCGCTTCGAGGGCTTGAAAGAACGAATCTGCCAATATAATTGTACTGAGATTCATTAGCACCTTGTGTCTATTTTGATGATTAGCTTTAGATTCGTGGATTTTACTCAGTACTAGGATAGTACGAGGGTGAGTCAAATGAAAACCTTAAATTTTTTTTTTAAATATTATTTATTGTGCAGAAGTGGTACAAAGCTGTATCACTTTACAACATAATCTCCCCCACGCTCAATGCAAGTCCTCCAGCGCTTACAAAGTGCATGAATTCCTTTAGAAAAAAATTCTTTTGATAGTCCGCGCAACCACTCATGCACCGCGTGGCGTATCTCTTCATAAGAACCGAACATCTTTCCTTCCATTTCGTCTTTGAGTGGTCCGAACATATGGAAATCACTTGGGGAAAGGTCTGCTGAGTATGGTGGATGAGGAAGATACTCAAAATGCGGGTCTGTGATTGTTGCAACTGTTGTACGGGCAGTGTGGGGCCTTGCATTGTCGTGTTGCAAAAGGGCACCTGCTGACAGCAGTCCACGTCACTTTGATTTGACTGCAGGCCACAGATCTGTGTATGATGCACTGGTGACAGTGGTCCCTGTAGGCATGTAATGCTCCAAAATGATGCCTTTTTCGTCCCAAAAGAGACTCAGCATAACCTTCCCTGCTGATGGTTCTGTTCAAAAGTTCTTTCGTTTTGGTGATGAGGAATAGCGCCATTCCTTGCTCGCACTCTTCGTTTCCGGTTGGTGGAAGTGAACCCAGGTTTCGTCCCCAGTAACGATTCTTGATGAATTTTGTCATTAAAAATATATCACTTTTTCAAACCAACAGCTCAATTCATGGAATCAATACTAGAAATAAGAATAATCTTCACAAGAATTTAAAGTCACTTAGTCTTGTACAAAAAGGTGTGCATTATTCAGGGACACACATTTTCAATAACTTGCCAGCAGCCATAAAAAGCTTAACAACCAATGAAATTCAGTTTAAGAGAAGCCTAAAGGATTTATTGGTGGCCAACTCCTTCTACTCCATTGATGAATTTCTTAGTAAAACCAACTGATTTGTATATAAGTACAACATAACTTCTGCACAATTTCAGTGCAGTAATGTGTTCACTGAAAATTTGTGTGTGTGTGTGTGTGTGTGTGTGTGTGTAAGTATAATCTAACTTCTGCACCATTTCAGTGCAGTAATGTGTTCATTGTAAATAAGTATTACAGTAGTTGTATTACATGTTTATTACCTTATAAATAAATAAAAAACGTTTTTTATTTTAAATTCAGTGCATTAGTATTTGTAAAATGACTCTTAGTGTTCATTAAAAATGACGATCATTCCACTTGGGACCTGTGGAATGGTACATTAGTTTATTTGTTTTAGTTGTAAATATTTGTCATGTATTGTTGTTTTTCTGACATGTTCCACATCCAGGAGGACCTCCTCACTACGGATCAATTGGAATGAAAGTAAATCTAATCTAATCTAATCTAATCTTGCAAGGAAGCCATCACATTCTCGTTCAAAGCGCCGAAGAAGTTCTTCACAAGCATCAACACGTCGTTCTCTCATTTCAGGAGTCAGCTGCCGTGGCACCCATCTTGCAGACACTTTGTGAAACTGGAGCACATCGTGCACAACGCAGTGTGCTGACCCATGACTGATCCGTAAACATGGTGCGGTGTCATTCAGTGTCACTCGGCGGTTTCTCCTCCACTATGGCGTCAGCTGCTACAGTCTTCTGTGGTTTGAGCATCTCGTTGTGCCTGTTCTGGACTAGGAGCATCTTCCACTTAAGTCACACCATTTGCGAACTTCCTAGTCCATTCGTAGATTTCCTGCTGTGACAAACATGCATCACCGTGCTGAACCTTCATTCGTCGATGAATTTCAGTAGGTTTCACACCTTCAATACGCAAAAACCGAATAACAGAACGCTGTTCTTCCTTGATGCAAGTCGCAAGTGGGGCGGCCATCTTTATACTGATACTGCGATGCTATGTGTCCATCTGCTCTATGCTGCCACCTACAGGCCATTCTGCACGCTGTTTGTTGCACGATTACCAACTTACAGGATAACGGCGCAAAATTCCGATTTGTTATTACAAATTTAAGGTTTTCATTTGACTAACCCTCGTATTTTTAAGCTGGATGGAAATGGAAATGAGCGTTTGGCGTCATTGGCCAGGAGGCCCCTTGTGGGGCAGGTCCGGCCGCTTTGGTGCAGTTCTTATTACATTCGACGCCACATTGGGCGACCTGCGCGCCAGATGGGGATGAAATGATGAAGACAACACAACACCCAGTCCCTGAGCGGAGAAAATCCCCGACCCAGCCGGGAATCGAACCCGGGCCCGTAGGACGGCAATCCATCACTCAGCTATCGGGGCGGACTTTAAGCTGGATGACATGTAATAAATTTTATAGGTATTTTATTTGAATATTTGTTTTCAGATCGTCTACCTCTTGGGTTTCGTGCATTTCTCGCACATAGAGACCCTTGGTATTCATCTCAGAAATTTGTTTTCGACTGACCGGAATAGCGTGATTTGTGTATCGGATGCCTTGCTGACTTAATGCAGGGATGGAAGAACTGTCGATACTGGTAAACACGCAGCTAGAGCCTATGCCACTTTCATAGACATTCTTTTTTCTGTGTTATGACAATGAAAAAGATACCTGTATCTAAGAGTTTAGACCACATATTTTACCCGGTTTGAGCAGAGTATCTGCTTGTCATTCATCGTTGGCTCACGCGGTTGTTGTTGACTTTTTGAAAAATATGGCGCAGTTATTTTGTTAGTGTTCAGAACTCTTGCATTTGTCCTGCACAATCTTCAAACTAGTTGCAGTTGTATCTGGAGCATACCAATGTGAACGAATGCTGTCGTACATCTAAAAACAGTGTTCTATCATCTGAGTACTGCGCTAGTTTAATGCCTTGTTCAGCTGGGAGGTCGTTATTGTAAATGCTAAAAAGGCTCGCGCCGTTTTTGGTGCCAGCGCTTTGGTGTTAGGTAATTTGTTATCATAGCTGACGTTGATTTTTCTTCCTTTTAAGACACTGTCAATTATTTCTGTATAACAGTGTGGGACGGTTGTTTGAGTTATCTTCTTGATTAAATTCTCCTTCCATAGTTCGTCGTAATTATGTTCACAGTCCAAGAAGATCGCTGGAGTGTGCTTCGAGAGACTGAGATTCTTGGTAATATGTTCTCCTCGTCGCAGAGACTGTAGCTCCACCGAAAGTTATTTCTCGAATCCGAGATATTCTTTTCTTATCATGCTGTGTTCTGTTAGGAACAAGTCTGTCCCCTTTTGTACACACCGCTCTTATAGGAGTGGAGGTGCATGAAAGGAAAGCAATTGTTGAGAAAGAAGTGAGACAGGGTTGTAGCCTATGTTATTCAAATTGCACGTTGAGAAAACAGTAAGGGAAACCAAAGAAAAATTTGGAATAGTAATTAAACTCCAGGAAGAAGAAATAAAAATCTTGATGTTTCTTGATGACTTTGTAATTCCGTCAGAACAGCAAATGATTTCGAAGAGCAGTTGAATAGAATGGAGAGTGTCTTGAAAGAAGGATATTACATGAACATCAACAAAAGCAAAACGAGGATAATGGAATGTAGTCATACTAAATCAGCTACTGGTGAGATAGTTAGGTTAGCAAACGATACACTTTATGTAGCAGATGAGTCATGTTATTTGTGCAGCAAAATAACTGATGACTATCGAAGAGGATGTAATATGTAGACTGGCAGCGGGAAGAAAGATGTGCCGGGAGAAGAGAAATTTGTTAAAATCCAGTATAGATTTAAATGACAAGAAGTCTGTTCTGAAGGTATTTGTAGGAAGTGTAGCCATGTCCGGAAGTGAAACATGAAAAATAAACATTTTTGACAAGAAGAAAATAGAGGCTTTTGAAATGCGGTGCTGCAGAAGAATGCTGAAGATTAGATAGGTAGATCCTGTAACTAACAAGGAGGTACTGAACAGAAATGGGGAGGAACCAAATCTGTCGCACAATCTGACTAGAAGAAGGGATCGGTTGCTAGGACTTATTCTCCGACATATGTTGTGTCTGGCGACTCGTCACCTCGTTGAGGTGTAAACTCTCGTGAAAACGAAGACTGAAAAATCCGTATTCCGACAGGAATTCGATCCCGCAACTTGCTTGCAGACACGCGCTTTACCGCTGGACCTGGTTTCTCGACATTTGTGTAGACAGTTCATCTTTCAGTTCTGATGAGTGAGTTTGTGAATATAAAAATAAGTGACATATATGGCCGTATCTTCTGATTTCTTTGAGCTAGCCGCGCGGGATTAGCCGAGGGGTCTTGGGCGCTGCAGTCATGGCCTGTGCGGCTGATCGCGGCGGAGGTTTGAGTCCTCCCTCAGGCATGGGTGTGTGTGTTTGTCCTTAGGATAATTTAGGTTAAGTAGTGTGTAAGCTTAGGGACTGATGACCTTACCAGTTAAGTCCCGTAAGATTTAACTCACATTTGAACATTTTGCGTTGAGTTAGAAGCTTAAATACACCCATGTTCAGAAGAAAACAGAACCCCTTGAACGACTAGAGATAGGATATTCAGATTCACTAGACATATATATTAGTATGTTCTACAGAAATGATTACCATTCGAACCATGTCGGCCCGTGGATTCAAGGTCACCATCGATATAGCAACACGACCTCTCGGTAAAATGTGTCTGCCGTTCTCGTTGTCGCTATAAACTGAAGGTGATGGATGAGTGTGAGTTGAGCAGACGTGCAGTATGCCTCGCAGACGTGTGCGCAAACCGTACCGTCAAATCAGGGAGTCTGAAGGAGGGCATATTATTGGCATGACACAATATGATGCATCCATCCGAGGAATTGCTGCTCCTGTGGGACGAAGTGTTTCGGCAGTGCGGAATGGTTCACGGAACGCCCTAGAACACGACGAGATGGGTCAGGTCGCACCACCCACACCCTAACACCTCCCTCCCCCCCCCCTGCCCTCATCTGAGAAGATCGACAACTCATCCGTATGGCACTGCAGGACAGATCTGCGTCCTCCTCGGCTCTGGTGTAATAGTCTAACACATCATACACTATCAGGGGTGACAGTCCGTCGCCGTTTATTGCGGCACAGCTTACGTGCGCGTCGTCCACTTCTCCGTCTATCTTTGACGAATGTGCAGGAACATGCTAGAAGGCAATGGTGTATGGAACGACGTCACTGGTGACAGGAATGGTGTCAGATAGTGTTTTCTGACGAATCCAGGTTCTGTTTTTTTGAAAATGATGACCGCATTTTTTGGTTCGCTGGAGACAGGGAGAGCGGCACCACAGTGACCGCATTTGCTCAAGACACTCAGCGCCAACTGAAGGCCTTGTGATGTGGGATGCTGTTGGGTACAACTGCAAATCACAGTTGGTGCGTGTCCAGGGCACTGTGACCAGAGTGACCTAGGTGAACGACATCCTGCGACCTGTAGCCGTAACCTTTCTGCACAACACCCCAGATGCCATTTTTCAGCAAGACAATGCACGACGACATGCTGCTGCACGAGCACACGCCTTCTTGGTGTCACAAGAGTCACCCTTTTGCCCTGGCCAAGCAGATTATCAGACTTGTCGCCAGTCGAAAATGTGTGGGATATAGTGAAACGAAGGGTGTAGCGCTGTGACCCAGTGCCTACTACCACAGATGAACTTTGGAACCATGTGAATGTGGCATGGACGGCTACAGTAAAGGATGCCATTCGCGCCTTATACGCGTCGATGCCATCACGCATGGAACAAGTCATCAGCACCCATGGCGGATCCTGTGCCTACTAGGCAACAGGGCACATGCTGAACCGAGGTATGTGAAATGCTAAGCAATTCTGCAGAACATACTAATGTACACATCCTGTGAATATGAACGTCATATCCCTAGTCTTTCAAGGTGTTCTATTTTTTTCTGAACCTGAGTGTAATTTACACCGTCAGTGGGCCGTAGACCTTAGCATGCAATGTAAATTTCATCTTGATGCGTCTACCCGTTTCTGAGAAAAAAAAGGGTCAGACGGACACTCTGACAACAAAGTGACTCTGTTAACTCTTTCGTTTTTACCGACTGATGCACGAACGCTAAAATGTGGAGGGGACACTTAATACAGGCGCTGTTGTTGCTTCCAAGTTTCGGTTGGTACTATCTGTTGCGTAAATAAAAAATAATTCGAGACTAAGCTATCTGTGGCTGACGGACAGGGTGGGAAGCAATCTGCCGCTGTTTACTAATGACGTTGTAGGGTATTAGGAAGAGTAGTCGTTGAGTGATTTTAGGAGGATACAGTATGAATTAGACGAATTAAACAGAGTTTGTAATTGGTGTCGTGAATGGCAGCTTGCCCTAAATCAGAAAAAATGAATTAACTGATATGATACTGATGATACTGTAATGCAGCATTAATGGTGCGCTGTTTGCCACGGTCGCGTCGATTAAATATCTTCAAAAAAAATAGTTCAAATGGCTCTGAGCACTATGGGACTTAACATCTGAGGTTATCGGTCCCCTAGAACTTAGAACTACTTAAACCTAACTAGCCTAAGGACATCACACACATCCATGCCCGGGGCAGGATTCGAACCTGTGGCCGGCGATTAAAGGAATATGAAATGGAATTAGAACGAAAGTTCGGTATTAGGGAGAGCGCATAGTCGAGCTTGGTTCATTGGGAGAAGTTTAGGCAATGGCAATTCATATATGGCAGAGATCGCGTATGGAATACTAGTGCGGCCAATTCTTGAGTACTACTCGAGTGTTTGGGATCTTTTCCAGGTCGGATTAAGGGAAGACATCGAAGCAATTCAGAGGCGTTTGCTACATCTGTCAGCGGTAGGTTCGATCAAAATGCAAGTAATACGGAGATGTTTTATGAACTCAAATGGGAATCCATGGAGAGAAGGCGACGTTTTTCGCGCGAAATAGATTCAGAAAATTTGGAGAATCGGCATTTGCCTCTGAATGCAGAACGATTGTACAGCTGGCAACATACATTTTGCAGAAAGACCTCAAAGACAAGATAAAAGAAATGCGGACTCGTACGGACGCATAAAGACAGTCAGTTTCCCTCCCTCCATTCCGGAGTGGAACAGGAGAGATAGTTACGCTCTGCCGTGCAAAATATGCTGGTTTGTGGAGTATGTGTGCAGTTGTAGATCTATAATATTACAGCAGTTTGTAGTGTTGTACTCTGTTCATCGAAAATGAAACCGCGTGTGAAAAAAAAAAAAAAAAATGGGAAGTATGCCCTGCCGTTGGTCATCGTTTGCATTGGCATTGTTCAACCATTTGATGTCGTAAGACCACTGTAAGTAGGCGTTATTGATGTACTGGGGCCGCACGGGATTAGCCGAGCGGTCGAAAGGCGCTGCAGTCCTGGACTGTGCGGCTGGTCCCGGCGGAGGCTCGACTCCTCCCTCGGGCATGGGTGTGTGTTTGTCCTTAGGATAATTTAGGTTAAGTAGTGTGTAAGCTTAGGCACTAATGACCTTAGCGGTTAAGTCCCATATGATTTCACACACATTTGAACATTCTTTTTTTTATGTACTGGGTATTTTGTTGTTGTTGTGCCAGCCGGGAGTGAAGTCTTTAGTTTTTATTGCTAATCGCTGTGCCAACATTTAACGTCTTTTGTCCTTGTATCAAATACCACCGAACACTCTGTTTCGTTGTACAAAATCTTTTTTAAAGCTAATTTAAAAATTGTAAAGCTTGTCAAACCTGTCTAGAAAAAACTGCAGGAAGTTATTTTATGGGAAGCGAGCAGGGGAAGGGTATAGCATCTTTGGTAGTTGTGCCAAAGTTGGGATTCTTCTGCAGAGACACATTTCTGCGGAGCCTAGGGCTCTTGCTGGGATAAGCGGCTTTTCACAGGTGAGTGTGCGCACAAGACTTCTCTGGAGCTTAGCCAGTGGTCTATGTTATAGTGCGTTTAAAATTAGTTGCGACTTCTGACGTTCGGCTGACCGGAGGGGGTCGTGACACCGTTGCCCAGCTAACACCAATGGCGAGCCGGTTTGCTCTACCACTCCGCCAGCGGTTCGGCTGGTAAAGCATCCCTGTTGCCACACGATGAATTATCAGTGCCACGTGGTGTAATGCATTAGATGCATCGACGTTCCTCACCTCTCGTAAAGCAGTATTTTCTGGTGTTGAAGTGTTCTGTAGCTGTCAGGTATTGAGAACGTGTGCTTTGTTCTGGCATTGCAATAATAACAACAGTGCAGCACATCTGATTACAAGATTTGCAATAAAAGTGTCTTAGTGTCGTACAACAATACGTTCTCCTCCTGGGAAGATAACATTCTGCTGCAAAAAGCTCCATGCAATTCAGCAGTAGTAATGGACGAAACGCCGTACTACTCTCTTGTGATGCATGAAGCTCCAACAATGCAATGGAGGAAAACGGATATTTTGCTCTGAGTACAAAGAAATGTTCCATGAGATAAAGTTGAACCTAGCATGTATAAGGCGAAGTTAATGGAACCTGTAGTGCTGTAAAAGCCAAAACTTTCTGCCACTTCGACGAACAGGCTAACAGTAAAGGGCATAGTTTGATCAGGCTTCCTCTGTATCATGCTCATTTAAATACAACTGGAGTATACGGACGTTGGTGAAAGGTAATGTGGCATAAAACAAGAAGAAGTTTAGGCTAACTGAGGTTGCAATGCTGACAAAAGAAGCTATTGCAAATGTTACACGACAAGACTGGTCTTGAATTGTCAGCCATACCAAGAAGGTAGTTGAGGAGATATTGACTGATGGAGGAATGTGACGAATTTTGAGGAATACGTAACTTCTTTTACTGCCATGTTGAAATCTGCTTCTTTTGTTAAAACACAGCAGAGTTTAGAAATATTCATCTCACTAAAATTCTAATGCATTTGAAACTGCGATAGAATCCTGAAATAGTATACTATAAGACTAACAAATGAGTGCAATTTAGGTGAACAGTTTATGAAATGGCCCATTCTCAGTATAATTCAAACGTCTAATTTCTTTACTTATGTTATTACAAAACCTACAACAGTTCTCGTTTCACCAGCTATCGATGGCCCTCCATGGTTACATTGTTACATTGAAAAAATGTGTAGTCGCTTGAGTATCGCGGTAGATATCGAAATTTCGCATATTAATCATATAGCAAAGCACTCTCGTCTTTGGTCGCTATCGTTTGCCAAAATTTTGTTCGATATCTCAGACCATGTAAAAGCAACGAGTAATTTATGAATATTTCAAATAGTTCAAATGGCTCTGAGCACTATGGGACTTAACATCTGAGGTCATCAGTCCCCTATAACTTAGAACTACTTAAACCTAACTAACCTAAGGACATCACACACATCCATGCCCGTGGCAGGATTCGAACCTGCGACCGAAGCGGTCGCGCTGTTCCAGACAGAAGCGCCTAGAACCGCTCGGCCACACTGGGCGGCTATGACTGTTTAATTTTAGTTTTTTTCCATTGCACTCGAGTTCGTGACGGAGCGCTTTACATACATCCCATTTTCTAGAGATCGGAAAGGCAGCGCTATCCTTCCAAGTTTAAAGAATAATATATTATCTACATTTAATACGCAGCAACATGTAACGTAACACTTACCAAACACAAATTCATAGCGACGCCTATTTTTCACGGCAAACTAACAATTTATTGCAGTAGTTTACCTACTATCGAAATATCACAATAACTATGGCTACTAACGAAATGAAGCTGGCGAATTAGACTATAAAATGTGCGAGAATGTGGTCACCTGCTGACGCGCTGAACTTACGCTGCCAACTGTACTTCCCTCCACTTGCTCCGTACTAAACTGCAAAAAATCACAACTTACTTTAAACGCGCTGTAGGTTGGAATGTGACTATCAGTTGCCGAAGCCAACGACCACGAATGCAAAAAACTACCTGCTGTGTCGTCGACTCCGTAGACGTACTTAAAAATTCCATTATTGCGCGAGTGTAACTCTGCAGAACTGCCACGAGCTCCTTCTGCCAGGAGCGCAGGATCCCCTCGGTACCGCTCTGGTCGGTGGCCTCGGATAAATCCGCGAGTCAGCGTTAAACTTGTCACGACTACAATTCCAATAAAAAATGTTCCCGCAGTTTACTTTCAGAAAAACTACCAGATCCGCCCGCCGGATCGTGAGAAGTACTGCGCTAAACAGTTACACTACTTTCGACTGGTTCTTTGTAAGCTCCGCAGATAACCTCCAGAAAGACGGAAAAAGGATAAGAATTCCGACACGTCAGAGGTCGCATTGAAACAGTTCAGTTCCGCAGATACACATTCAGTTTGTTTGTTTCAATTACACCTGACCACTTCCGTCGCATGAATAAAATCGAGGCCCACGAGAAAGGCCGTGGCGCGTACGTCACAGCACGTGACACTGCATCTCCTGCGAGTGCCAGCAGCCGTCCCCGGTGGGGAGTGATAACTATTTTAGACGACTTTAGTAATTCTCGATTGCGTGTTTAAATACTTGTTGGAAGTTCTCGGTCGTACACGACAAAATTAAGACCTTTGTTGCGCACCTTTTCAATTAACTACACTACTGGCCATTAACATGGCTACACCACGAAGATGACGTGCTACAGACGCGAAATTTAACCGACAGGAAGAAGATGCTGTGATATGGAAATGATTAGCTTTTCAGAGCATTCACACAAGGTTGGCGCCGGTGGCGACACCTACAACGTGCTTACATGAGGAACGTTTCCAACCGATTTCTGATACACAAACAGCAGTTCACCGGCGTTGCCTGGTGAAACATTGTTGTGATGCCTCGTGTATGGAGGAGAAATACGTACCATCACGTTTCCGACTTTGATAAAGGTCGGATTGTAGCTTATCGCGATTGCGGTTTATCGTATCGCGAAATTGCTGCTCGCGGTGGTCGAAATCCAATGACTGTTAGCAGAATATGGAATCGGTGGCTTCAGGAGGGTAATACGGAACGCTGTGCTGGATCCCAACGGCCTCGTATCTCTAGCAGTCAAGATGACAGGCATCTTATCCGCATCGCTGTAACGGACTCTTCAGCCACGTCTCGATCCCTGAGCCAAAAGATGGGGACGTTTGCAAGACAACAACCATCTGCACAAACAGTTCGACGACGTTTGCAGCAGCATGGACTATCAGCTCGGAGACCATGGCTGCGGTTACCCTTGACGCTGCATCACAGACAGGAGCGCCTGCGGTGGTGTACTCAACGACGAACCTGGGTGCACGAATGGCAAAACGTCATTTCTTCGGATGAATCCAGGTTCTGTTTACAGCAACGCGATGGTCGCATCCGTGTTTGGCGACATCGCGGTGAACGCACAATGGAAGCGTGCATTCGTCATCGTCATACTGGCGTATCATCCGGCTTGATGGTATGAGGTGCCATTGGTTACACGTCTCGGTCACCTCTTGTTCGCATTGACAACACTTTGAACAGTGGACGTTACATTTCAGATGTGTTGCGACCCGTGGCTCTACCCTTTATTCGATCCCTACGAAACCGTACATTTCAGCAGGATAATGTACGACCACATGTTGCAAGTCCTGTACGGGCCTTTCTGGATACAGAAAATGTTCAACTGCTGACCTGTCCAGCACATTCTCCAGATCTCTCACCAATTGAAAACGTCTGGTCAATGGTGGCCGAGCAACTGGCTCGTCACAATACGCCAGTCACTAATCTTGATGAACAGTGGTATCGTGTTGAAGCTGCATGGGCAGCTGCACCTGTACACGCCATCCAAGCTCTGTTTCACTCAATGCCCAGGCGTATCAATGCCGTTATTACGGCCAGCGGTGGTTGTTCTGGGTACTGATTTCTCAGGATCTATGTACCCAAATTACTTGAAAATGTAATCACATGTCAGTTCTAGTATAATATATTTTTGTCCAATGAACACCCGTTTATCATCTGGGTTCCTTCTTGGTGTAGCAATTTTAATGGCCAGTAGTGTATTAATTTCACTTGGGGCCTGAACGCAGTGGCGGACAAACTATTTAGTGTGGCCTCACAGGTTTATTACAGGGGCCGTATACTCGTTGGCTAGCTAACGACTGCGCGATCTGATAAGGAACTCGTATCAATCAAGTGCGTGCTTTCTTTCTAATCCGCACGTTTTGTTTACAGATTACGTGTTCGTGTCGGGAGCGGACATCAGACAAGTTATGGCAGAAACTAATGTTACCGGACACGGTGCGGAACCGTGTGTGGGACTAGCGACGGCAGTTAATTGGTCAGGCCGTAGACAAATTGCCCGTAGTTGACACGAATGACGCCTCGGCACAGGAAACTGAGACTAGTCGGAGCGGCGAGCGGCTTCCGGCAGGAAACGGTAACGACTTCATTTCCATGGCGCCACGCGGCCCAGATGCGGGGGGTGTGTGTGTGGCCCCTGTCCCCCGCCCACGTGCGTGGCTGCCGGCTCCGCGGATTCGGCACGCGGCAGTCGGCAGTCGGCGTGGAT
Organism: Schistocerca americana; assembly: GCF_021461395.2. NCBI lineage: Eukaryota > Metazoa > Arthropoda > Insecta > Orthoptera > Acrididae > Schistocerca > Schistocerca americana. Next base: position 207,614,657 of record NC_060126.1, on the reverse strand, counting down.
TAGTCGCGGGAACCGCCCCAGCAGAGCCCAGCCAGGCCAGTTTTCCGCTGCCGCGCTGGAAATCGATTCTCCTCGGCCGGTGCGATCGCTTCCGCCGGCGGCGGCAACGGCGGCGCGCGCTGCAAAACGGCGAATAATGGGGCGAGCGGCGGGCGTGCAGGAAGTCGTAACTCTGGCCGATTTGTCGCTGCTGGGGGTGGGGCAGCAGCGGCAGCGGCAGCGGCAGAGGGAGAACGTGCTGGTTGCCTGGCTCCTGCCCTCTACAGGGTGCGGCGCTTAAATCAGGACGAATTTCAATCCGAATTTTCCCTTGAGCCGTGGTAAAATTTGCTGTTTTGAAGAGCGCGTAGTCTGAAGCAGTTGCCTTCTGTTTCCGGCGGTGGCGCCGCTGTGGCAATCGTAGCTTTGGTGTCTCCCTCTGGTGGGAAAGGGGAAAGGTTGCCTGTTCACGTGCATTAAGGGGCGCTATGAGCTCGCTAGGCGGCGAGTCTGGTCAGTTGGTCAGCCGAGTCAGTGCGGGGCAGTCAGTGTCTGGTTGTCGTCCGGTGTGTTAGCGTGTGCTAGGCCGCCAGTCTGCTCGAGTTTGTTCAGGCAATAGTCATTGGCGCTTGGATCGGTCGTTTGGTCGGTCGCGTACTGAGACACAAGATGACGTCCGTCTTGAGCGTCGGCGCATGTGAGGTCGCCACGTCAATCCAGTGCGCCGCGCCGTATAGCGAGGGGAAGTGGCTTCTCGGCCGACACGAGAGCAACTGGAGTCAACCCACGACAAGAGTCTGGCCGGTGCGAGCTGCGACGCCGTGGGGCGGCAGATCGGCGCGCCTTCCTGTATCCGTTGAAGCGGCTGGCAGCGGACGGTTCGGGAGAGCGTTTTGGGGGTGCTGCGCCAGGTCTTCGCCAGATATCGCAGTTTATTAGACGTTAAGTGATTCGTGATATGTTGTTTTATTTACTTGTTAAATTCTACTTGTTTTCTTGGTCAGTCTCTCGTCCCCAGATTGCTCGTCTGTCTCTCGTCCGCATTTGTTAGGCAGTTACTGTCTGTCTGTCTGTCTGTCGGTCTGCCGTACGTTAATAGCTACCTGTGTCATGTTTGTCGGATTCGGTGTTAACGAATTTATTGCTTGACGTGTAACAGCCGAATTCCTGAAATATGTTTTTATCTTGCCTATCATCTTGAGAGGCGGTATATGTGTAATGTAGAGCATATGTGGCCAACCTTGTATATTTTATGTAAGACTGCATTTCATGGGTTTTTATTTAAATGGTCATTTTAGTAAAAAAAGTTGCCACCCTTCCACCGTAAGACTTTTTTTTTTAAATCAAGTTGCATCTTCGGTGGCAAGTTAATTTTTTAATGTTAGTGTTTTGTACTATTTCCATTCCTCCTACGGGGTGCACAGTTCGTGTGCTTGTGTGAGTTGTTAAAATTTTTAGTTTAAAGTAATCTGGTTTGTTGCAGATTTACACCTGTGTAGTCTTCAGAGGTCGTTGTGAGCGGTCGTGACTACGGCCGTGTCAAAAGGCAGCGGCAAGGTTCTCAGTCCGAAAGCTCATACTGTCAATATTTGTTCTTTCTGCCTCTGAATAAAATTGTAACTTGATATTTTGAGGGTGGTTTCTGATTATAATTTTAAATCTGTTTTATTTTTTTTATATTTAAGAAAGGGCTTTTAGGAATAAAATTTCCATTTGTTGAAAGAAATTTAATTTGTTTTCATCAGTTACCCATTGGCAACTACTTCCACGCTCTCGTAATGTCATTAAATGTGTTAATGTTCTTGATGAATCGTTAGTAAATAAAGTAAATTCTTAAGAAAAGGTTTTGAAAGTAAATTCACAGTTCACCTGTCGTATCGTAGTTCCGCCGGAGGTCGCAATTGGCCTTCTCAAAAGCCATAGGCATCTATTAAACAGTCAGAACCTCAAAATGGCCGAGATGTTACGGACAAGTGCGGAGTACAACTGAAGAGCCGTGATTATCGAAAGTTTACGCGCTGAGCGTTGGCCCACTGAAACAGTTCGATTTTTCGGGTACCTGAGATCAACTGTTTACGATATTGTGGCCAAGTATAATGCTTCGGAGAAGTCTGGGGTAGGTTCTGCTAACCCGGCTAGGAAACCTCTTTCGAGGAAACGCTTGTTACAAACTGCGGCAGTCATCGAGAAGGCTCGGGCACTGATTTCGAAGGACCCAGGGCAATCGCTGAGGGAACTGGCGCCAGTATTGAATGTCAGCGACGAACAGTGAGTCAGATGGCTCTCGAACAACAATGACATGTTTTGGTCAAAGGAGCTCTGGTCCCCAAATAGTCCAGATTTGAACCCTCTCGACTACCATGTTTGGAGCGTAGTCGAAAGAGTTACCAATAGGATATAACGTCACATCTCTACGCATCGCTATCGAAGCAGCATTCGCAAATATGGACAGCGCTATTTTAAAGAGTGTGGGCGATCGCTTCAGGACAAAATTGGAGGTGGTCATAGCGACTGAATAGAGTAATCCTACCCTTGAAAGACACCACTACTTATATGTAAAAGGATTTTCAGTTTCATTTGTATTTTGTTTTTATAAATTTGCTTTAAAAAATAATGTTCTGGATTTAAGAGCCTCACTGTGTACTCAGCATGCGTCTGACTGCTAGTTCCTCACTCAAAGTAGGGAGACATTAAAAAAAATCAAATGTACTGATAATTTCTTTCAAATACTGCGAAATTCTATAAAGGCTTTTATCACTTTCTAAGGTTTCTGTATTGTCGTAGACAGAGGAGTCTTTGGATTCCAAAGTTTATATTGATATCGAGTACTCTGTTGTGAGCAGACAAAACTACTTCCGTTCTGCCATAACTGCGGGTTTTTTGACAGCTCTGTGAGAAGGCTCATCAAACTAGTATATGTGAAATATTAGTTCACATTATTTCATAAACGAATGAAAGGTTTATTTACCTTTGACACACGTCTTAGCTGCAGGAGTATTGGATAATTTATAACTGTCACTGATACACAGATTAACAACCTGTTCTGTTGCAGTACACTGTTCAATCTTCACTAAAGTTCGTCGCATCAGAAACTTTAACGATGCTGTTGACTGCTGCAGCTGAGGTCTCGAACAGGGCTGAGATCTTGCATGCTCGACTCTATATTGAACTCACTGTGAGGGCGCTGCTATGCTGAAAGGGAGGCGTGGTCCTCAGGAGCACCTCCCATACACCCTTGTGGTTTGCATCGAGTCCTTCCTAAAGTCTGCGGTATCGATCCACGTTGCCGACTTTGGTGCAGCACCACGAATTCTGGACAATACCACATAGTCAGTACGCACTAGTGAGCTTTTCTGAGCGTTGGTACAATCGGATTTGTTCTCTTGGATTGTGCTGGCCTGAAGGCTTCATTGCGGAATGCAGTTGCTGAAGCTTCGAACATATCGAACAAGGTACTATCTGGCAATCCATTCGCGAACACTGGCATTCCAGGAAACGGAATGTTGCATTCAGAGAACATTTTCAGTTTTACCTTTCTCAGCATTGTAGCTTATGTCTTGGTTACCAGAGCACTGCCAGTTTAAACACTATATATCATGCATGAAAGAATCACATCACTCTTTACCCTTTTCTTTTTAAAGTACTGAATATAAGAGTAAGTTTTATCTCAAGTGTTCGTTTGATGAGCGTTCTGTTGTAATTCGCCGGCCTGGGTGACCGAGCGGTTCGAGGCGCTACAGTCTGGAACCTCGCGACCGCTACGGTCGCAGGTTCGAATCCTGCCTCGGGCATGGATGTGTGTGATGTCCTTAGGTTAGTTAGGTTTAAGTAGTTCTAAGTTCTAGGGAACTGATGACCTCAGAAGTCCCATAGTGCTCAGAGCCATTTTTTCTGTTGTAATTCAAAACTAATGCAGTCATTAATAACAATGACCCACAATGCATATCCTTTCTTTCAGGAGTGCTAGTTCAGCAAGGTTCGCAGGAGAGCTTCTGTAAAGCTTGGAAGGTAGGAGACGAGATACTGGCAGAAGTAAAGCTGTGAGGACGGGGCGTGAGTCGTTCTTGGGTATCTCAGATGGTAGAGCACTTGCCAGCGAAAGGCGTAGGTCCCGAGTTCGGGTCTCGGTCAGGCACACAGTTTTAATCTGCCAGGAAGTTTGATATCCGTGCACACTCCGCTGCAGAGTGAAAAATCTCATTCTGCGTACAACTCACATTTTGAAATTCCTATAATTAATACACAACTAAATCACAATAGTTTCAAGTTATTCGTTACTGAACCTTCATATCCCACTTATCTATTAAAGGTTTCCTAAATTAAGATTATCCGGACACGCACCGCAGATCGCGTGATGTGATGTGATGTGATGTGATGTGATGTGATGTGCTGGCACTTGGCTTGCTCGTGTTGCACTTAGCGAGCTTTATTTACGAAACCAGCGTGATTTTTTAATTCTCGTCTTGTTGTAGATGACTGTACCTGCCTTACCGAGTAGATCTAAGTTTCCGATGTTGCACAGGTAAGCCAGATCATTATTATGGCCAGGTTCAGACATTGTATAATGCGTTTATGGAACAGCTACTGTTTATTAATTTTGCACAGGTTCTGATTACCTGTAGCTACGATATATGTTTACCTTATACGTATATTAATTACCGTCGTTATGTCGACTGTACTAGCGTACTCACGGCATTGTGTTGGGAAACATTGTGCTGTTCTGTATTCAGAGCAGCGGATAGCTACAATTTATATTCAGTGATTTGTTCAGTCATGATGCAAGGATCTTACACAATTACATAAATATTACTGAATATAAGAGGAAGTTTTATCTCAGGTGTTCATTTGATGAGCTGTGTGGTGTGTGTAGAAAACTACTGCAACTGCTAATAACAATGATTTCCAATGTATACATGTTCACAGCCTCAAAACCCGATAGTTAATACACAACTAAGTCACAATAGTTTTAAGTCAATGTTAGTTTAGTTAGCATAAGTACCGAAGTTCTACAACTCAAAGATTGTGTAAATGTTTTGCAGTAAAAGCCCGAATAAAGAATACGCAGGACGTTTGTGCAGCAAACCTGGCATTACGCGGGTATTCATTCTGCAAATTTTCCATTACAATCTGAAAATAGAAATGAACTGTGTTTGTAGTGTAATAATCGAAAACAAATCATTTCCATTCATTCCTGAAATCGCCTTAGAAATTATGAAACAATGACACAAAGAAATATGTATAATGTACTCAGTGTATAAGAACAGTTGCTTCGCGTGTCTACAAGGCGATTTTGTAAATGTCCGTATGACAACCCCTCCTTATAATTCAATAGACGGCTATCGTTTTCGCTTACACCTGTTTGCGCTTCGCATTTGAAAGCTGTCAAAAGCGCCGCTGGCTATCAGGGATTTCCTTAAGTTGATTCGACTGTAGCAGCGTCTCAGTAGTGAAGAATAAATGTATTAAAACTTCATTCAGGATACGGCATTATTTCATGTATGACACTGTTTATGACGTCATATCTTTAGAGCTATGTGTTGTACAGTGTTATACTTGTGTAGGTACATTCTGCGGCATATGCGGATACTGTTTGGAAAATTGCTGCGAATAGAGTTAGAAGCAAACAAGTAATTAATTTAAACGCCATGCACGATGCGGTAGTTTTTAACGCGTCTCAGTGTTTATGACGTCATATCTACTGTACTATGTGTGGTACCAAGATATAATTTTGTACGTGCATGTAGCGGCATATATGGATGCTGCCTGTGAAGTTTATTGCGAATAGAGTTAGTTGCACAGAAGTAATAAATTTAAACGCCACTCATGATGCGTCAGCTTTTTACGCATGATCTCCCGAACTATGAGCGGTAGACGGTTCTTATCCGAACAGCGATTCTTGCATGACAAGGATGTGTGTACCACGTCTAGTTGAAATAGGTCCCGTGGCTTAGAAAGAGATGTGACACACACACACACAAACACACACACACACACATATACAAATGTGTACGTACATTTTTGTAGTATTAATGGATACAGTAATCATATCTAGGTGAGATCTGTAACCTTCACACAGATTGTACAACTAATGGTTACACACATCTCAACAAAAATAAAAATACACCAGACAGATCCTCACGGAAACAGAAAAGTTAAAAAGCAGAAGTTACAACTTGCCTGACTGAGAACGATGTGAGGGGTGACTATAAAATTTCTACTATCACAGCGAGAGGGTAAAGTTACGAAATTCAACTTTTGTATATTTTCCTTTGCAGGTAGATCTCTGAAATCTTGGTACAGAATGAAATGCCCGCATCACGACACCGCAGCACCCAAGTGGAGGAATCAAAGCAAATTGGCCTAACCTAGTGACGAAGTCGAGTATTGTGCGCTAATTCATTTCCCGTATTTGATCCGAACCAACGCTACATCGCTCCTTGCTGAGTTGGAATAAGTGTATGTTTGGGAACAGTGTACCATCATATGACACCGTGGCCAAACTTGGTGGCTGTGATGCTCTCCATGTGGTCAAGCAAACCTGATTTACGGAGAACGCAGTAGCAGATCGTCCCTCTGTGAAGAACCGGTAACTGCAGCAGGCGTGGAACCCCTAGTGCTCCAAGACTGACGCATCACAGTCGATGCGATAGTGGAAAAAACTAAAATCAGTCACGGATCAGTTCTCAACATCTATCGCGGCATTTTGAACATGGCAGATATCACCGTCCTCAGGGTACCGCAGATGCTCGCACACATTGTAAAAACTCGTCGCATCGAGGCGGCAGCGGAAATGTCGCAGCTATGTCGCATCAGTTCAGATGACTTGTTTAATCCTAATCATAATGGACAAGTGCCGAGTGTATCCCTCTGACCACGAGCTAAACGAGCAAAGCAAGCTCTGGAAACATGTGGACTCACCACTGCGGTAAAAGGCGAACACCCAGTCATCATCAAATGAGGCGATGCTCATTGTTTGCAGGACTGCCATGGTGTGGCGCAAACAGATATGCTCTTATCAGGCAAACCGTCACAGAGGCATACCTGCTGACAAGGTTGCTGGCGGATTTTATGACGAAGGGTCACGGGAAGCTGTCCAACCGGTATTTTCGAACCACGACAACGTTCCAACTCATGTGCACAGTACTCAATAGCACAAGTTGTACCTTTCGTCTATAAGTTCTCGCGTCCTCCCCCCTCCTCCCCATCCAGTATTCTCTTGACAAACCAGCGGGTGATTTCTTCTTCATCGTCTTCTTTTTCTTTCCTTAGTTAGCGTTTCCACGAAGACGACGAAGCGATCTTCGGCGTACGACGTTCCCTAAACAGCTGAAATGAAATCCTCTACAACTCAGGTATCCACCAAGTCATTCATAGTTGTGAACAATGTGTCGCATTGAAGGGTGAACGTAGAGGAGGACCAAAACCACGAAGCTCCATGGTCGCAGTTTGATGTCTTCTAGGTAATAACTAAAGTTTTATTGTGACCTTGCGTGTAAACACTTGAAAAGCATATACACTCATTACAGAAAGTTTTGCATCACCTCGGTTTCGAGAGTTCTGAAACCTGTACAGAAAGTTGTAATAGAGATCAACATAAACATCGTTTCTGCCCTTTATATGCTCATGAAAACCAAACATTGCATGTTGTACCACCATACAGTGAGGCCTTCAGAGGTACACACCGGTACCTCTAATACCCAGTAGCACGTCCTTTTGCATTGATGCATGCCTGTATTCGTCGTGGCATACTACCCACAAGTTCATCAAGGCATTGTTGATCCAGATTGTCTCACTCCTCGACGGTGATTCGGCGTAGATCTCTCAGAGTAGTTAGTGGGTCACGTCGTCCATAAACAGCGCTTTTCAATCTATCCCAGACATGTTCGATAGCGTTCATGTCTGGAGAACATGCTGGCCCCTCTAGTCGAGCGATGTCGTTATCCTGAAGGAAGCCATTCACAAGATGTGCACTATGGGGACGCGAATTGTCGTCCATGAAGACGAATGCCTCGCCAATATGCTGCCGATATGGTTGCACTATCGGTCGAAAGATGGCATTCACGTGTCGTACAGCCGTTATGGCGCCTTCCATGTCCGCCAGCGGTGTACGTCCGACCCACATAATACCACCCCAAAACATCAGGGAACCTCCACCTTGTCGCCCTCGCTGGACAGTGTGTCTAAGGCGTTGAGCCTGACCGGGTTGCCTCCAAACACGTCTCCGACGATTGTCTGGTTGAAAGCATATGCGACACTCATCGGTGAAGCGAACGTGATGCCAATCCTGAGCAGTCCATTCGGCATGTTGTTGGGCCCATCTGTACCGCGCTGCACAGTGTCGTGGTTGCAAAGATGGACCTCGCCATGGACGTCGGGAATGAAGTAGCGCGTCATGCAGCCTGTTGCGCACAGTTTGAGTCGTGAGACGACGTCCTGTGACTGCACGAAAAGCATTGTTCAACATGGTGGCGTTGCTGTTAGAGTTCCTCCGAGCCATAATCCGTAGGTAGCGGTCATCCACTGCAGTAGTATCCCCTTGGGCGGCCTGAGCGTGGCATGTCATCGACAGTTCCTGTCTCTCCGTATCTCCTCCATGTCGCAACAACATCGCTTTGGTTCACTCCGAGACGCCTGGACACTTCCCTTGTTGAGAGCCCTTCCTGGCACAATGTAACAATGCGGACGCGATCGAACCGAATTATTGACCGTCTAGGGTTGGTTGAACTACAGGCAACACGAGCCGTGTACCTTCTTCCCCATGGAATGACTGGAACTGATCGGCTGTCGGACCACCTCCGTCTAATAGGCGCTGCTCATGGAAGATGTAAAATCTTTTGGCGGGTTTAGTGACATCTCTGAACAGTCAAAGGGACTGTATTTGTGATACAATATCCACAGTCAACGTCTGTCTTCAGGAGTTCTGGGAACCGTGGTGATGCAAAACTTTTTTTGATGTGTGTATTTTAGGTTAGCCCTAAAGGACTATTAAGAGTATCAACTGAAAAAAATAAATAACCGTGGCGAACTAGTCGTTTTCCGCTCCTACCCGTAAAACACAATATATCCACCAGCACAACAATAATTTGCACCCGCTTCCAGCTTAGGTGCATGTTTTTGATGACTTAGGTTTGTGCAACCCGTAATGTTACATCTGGCCTTCAAAGGTCACGAGATTTTCGTATTCCTTCCCAATTAAAAAAATGAACTGGACCTTTGCGTAGGAAATTTAATGTAGTTTTGTACAGGAATACGCTTCCGCCCGAGGTCACGGTTTTCAAGTTATTCAAGAAAAACGTGCAAAAGTCACCTTCAAACGCATCTCCATCCCACACTCTTCCCCACCATTCAAGACTTCTAGTATGCTGTTCGTGGCACTCCCTTCTACAACTGCACACAAATTTTCAACTACACGAATTATTACTGATATTCGATTTTTTTTGGGTCTCTATTGATTGGGCTGTTATGCCATCAGCACAGTCGGCCATTTCGCTAACGTTATCAATTTAAACGTGCTCATGAGGGCAATGAAAGTAAAAACGAATTTTGCAAACTTCACGCTAAAGCTAATTACGTCGGCAATTCGATTCAAAATTAATCCTTAAAAGCGCAGTAGTTTTGTAGTCAACAGACTTGAAAAATACAAAGATGTAATTGTTTACGTTATGCCGTGAAAATTCACAAAATTGTTACGCAAAATTTACACAAACGTCAACTTTACAATTTGTAAGTGCTCGACTAAGCCGGTGGCGTAATAAGATCAGTCAAAAAAATGGCTCTGAGCACTATGCGACTTAACTTCTGAGGTCATCAGTCGCCTAGAACTTAGAACTAATTAAACCTAACCTAACCTAAGGACATCACACACATCCAAGCCCGAGGCAGGATTCGAACCTGCGACCGTAGCGGTCGCTCGGTTCCAGACTGCAGCGCCTAGAAACGCACGGCCACTCCGGCCGGCTAAGATCAGTCAATGAAGACCGAGAAAAGGTGGAATGTGGGAAATAATTCGTGCTATCGCAAACTTTTGTACAGAGGCAGGAGGGAGTGCCATGGCAAACATACCAGAAATTATGACCTGTGGGGGCTGAGTGTGTGAGAAGGAGTGCGTTTGAAGTTTACCTTTGTACGTTTTTCTCGAATAACTCTAAAACTACGGCCTCTAGCTAAATCCTATCCCAGTACTAAATTCAATTACATTACATTTCCTACAAAAAGATCCTGTTCCTTTTTCTATGGGACGTATAGAGAACACGAGAATTTTGCGCGTGGTTTTTGAAAGCCAGATATAACATCGTGGGTCGCATAAACGACATCAGTAAGGGCAACTAAATCACAATGTGTACAGGGTGTTTCGTAACTCTTACTACCGGCTTCTAGGAGTTGCATAGGGGACTTTGTAGATTAAAGTTTTGATAAGGAATCCATGTACAATGAGCTCTGACGTGTGTACTCTAGAGGAGCCCACGGCATGGGCAGTGTTTCGGATACTTATCCTCTTCTACCAGACGGAGGACGTGAGTGGAGACCTCAGTCACTCCTCGTAGATGCGAATGGACCAGTTTCTGGCAGACGTTGTTCGAGTCGGTAAAATATTATGTGACGTCATAACTACAATGAGACTGACGACAGCGTCCTCTTCACCGTTTGTGTCCGTATCGTGAAGCGGGACATTCTAACGTGATCTGATTTTCAAACTTATTTTATATCAAATTGGTACATTCCGGAAATTGGTTCCTTATCAAAACTTTATCTACTAAGTCTCGTCTAAGCCCCTAATGGCCTGCAATAAGAACTGTTGAACACCTTTTACAGGGTAACAATTATTGAACTATATGAAAAAAAAGTAAATGAGCTACAAAGTACGGCGGGAACACATTTTATTCAACTTGTAAACATCACTACAGATATTCGGATTTAGGTTATGACATGGTCTACATGCTAGCCATCATTGGTGACGACGTGGCGCAGACGAATAGCGAAATTCTGCATGACCCGCCTAAGTGTCGGAACATTGATGCTGCCGATGACCTCCTGTATGAGTGTTTTCATCTCAGCAATGGTTTTAGGGTTATTGCTGTACACTTTGTCTTTAATACAGCCCTACAAAACGGAGTCACATGTGTTCAGATCCGGAGAATATGGCGGTCAATCGCTCCCTTCCCAGTAGCCTCTGAGTACCCAGAGCCAGAATGCAGTCCCCAAAGTGATCCTCCAGGACATCAAACACTTTCCTACTTAGATAGACTCAGCTCTGTCTTGCATAAACCACATCTTGTGGAAATCAGGGTAACTTTGGATAATGGGGATGAAATCATCTTCCAAAACCTTCACTTACCTTCCGGTAGTCATCGTGCCGTTAAGGAATATCTTACCGATTATTCCGTGACAGGACATTGCAGACCACACAAGTCACCCAATGAGGGTGAAGAGGATTCTCAGTCCCCAAATGCGCCAGTTTTGCTTATTCACGAACCCATCCAAATGAAAGTGGGCTTCGTCGCTAAACCAAACCACGTTCACATACTAATTCCTATCACGTCCCACGGCCAGCTGTGCAGTTTGAACGTCCTAACGCAAACCATACAGAAGTTATGGCGATTGTATAACGTAGTTCAACAATTGTCATCCTATAAGTACACGGTAATTCAACTAAGCTGTTCACGTCATATTTCCTGAACCTGTTAAAGATATTTTTTCCATCCAAATTAACTATGAAAGTGCTCACTAAACGACATATTGTCTCCTTTCATAGTTACATTAATTACAGGGATATTGGTATCAACTTGGCTTTTCAAAATAGAACTGTAGTAATTCCTGGTGTTAGTGTCGTAGGTCAGAAAGAGACGCTGTCAGCGCGTCTCACTCTTCAAAATCCGTTTTGTACTTTCGGAGAAATAACGATATTTAGAACTCAATGTATATCAGTTTTGAACACGAAACCCAATGGTCTGCCTTATGTGGATGTTCGTGTTGGGGAACTCATATGACAGAATGATGGGGAGATCGAGTTCGGCGAAGATATGAGAAAATCTGAGTCGACATCTACATCTAGATACATACTCCGCATGCCACCACCTGTTGCGTGGCGGAGGGTGCTTTGTACCATTACTATTCGATACTTTCGTATTGTACTTGCAAATAGAGCAAGGCAAAATGACAGTGTATATTCCTCCACACAAGCCCTAATTTCTCTTGTCTTCGTGGTCCTTACGCCAAATGTACGTTGGCAGCAGTACAACTGTTTTGCAATCAGCTTCAAATGACGGTTCAATAAATTTGCTCAATAATGTTCCTGGAAAAGAACGTCGTCTTCTCTCCAGAGATTGCCACTCGACTTCAAGAAGTATTTCCGTAATACTGACGTGTTGATCGAAATTGCCGGTAACGAATCTCGCAGCCTGCCTTTGATTTTCTTCGATGTCTTCCTTAAATCACAACTAGCTCTTTATTCACACGAAGTCTTGAGTGCTATTGAGAAGCGATTTCAGATCGATTCCGTATTTCTGGATTTCCGGAAGCCTTTTGACACTGTACCACACAAGCTGCTCGTAGTGAAATTGCGTGCTTATGGAATATCGTCTCAGTTATGTGACTGGATTTGTGATTTCCTGTCAGAGAGGTCACAGTTCGTAGTAACTGACGGAAAGTCGTCGAGTAAAACAGAAGTGATTGCTGGCGTTCCCCAAGGTAGTGTTATTGACCTTTTGCTGTTCTATCTATATAAACTATTTGGGAGACAATCTGAGCAACCGTCTTCCGTTGTTTGCAGATGACGCTGTCGTTCATCGACTAATTAAGTCATCAGAAGATCAAAACAAACTACAAAACGATTTAGAAGAAATATCTGAATGGAGCGAAAAGTGACAGTTGACCATAAATAACGAAAAGTGTGAGGTCGTCCACATGAGAGTTGAAAGGAACTCATTACATTTCGGTTACACGATAAATCAGTCTAATCTAAAAGCCGTAAATTCAACTAAATACCTAGGTATTACAATTACGAACAACTTAAATTGGAAGGAACACATAGAAAATATTGTGGGGAAGGCTAACAAAGACTGCGTTTCATTGGCAGAACACGTAGAAAATGTAACGGATCTACTAGGGAGACTGCCTACACTGCTCTTGTCCGTCCTCTTTTAGCCCGCATCTCGTGGTCGTGCGGTAGCGTTCTCGCTTCCCACGCCCGGGTTCCCGGGTTCGATTCCCGGCGGGGTCAGGGATTTTCTCTGCCTCGTGATGGCTGGGTGTTGTGTGCTGTCCTTAGATTAGTTAGGTTTAAGTAGTTCTAAGTTCTAGGGGACTTATGACCACAGCTGTTGAGTCCCATAGTGCTCAAAGCCATTTGAACCATTTTCGTCCTCTTTTAGAATACTGCTGCACGGTGTGGGATCCTTACCAGATAGGACTGACGGAGTACATCGAAAATGTTCAAAGAAAGGCAGCACGTTTTGTATTATCGCGAAATATGGGAGAGAGTGTCACGGAAATGATACAGGATTTGGACTGGAAATCGTTAAAAGAAAGGACGGAATCTTCTCGCGAGATTCCAATCACCAACTTTCTCCTCCGAAGGCGAAAATATTTTGTTGACACCGACCTACATAGGGAGAAACGATCACCACGATAAAATAAGGGAAATCAGAGCTCGTACGGAAAGATATAGGTGTTCATTATTTCCGCGCGCTAAACGAGATTGGAATAATAGAGAATTGTGAAGCTGTGTCGATGAACCCTCTGTCAGGCACTTTACAGAGTGTACATGTAGATGTAGATGTAGATTTAGATCTGATTTGGTGGGCATCCCAAACATTCGATTTTTCTCAAAAATGGAGCACACTACTGTTCTATACGCTGTCTCCTTTACAGACACCCAGACGTTCGTAAAATTCTCTCAATTCTCGACCATTCGCTTTCCCACCTGTAGTCCTTTCGTGCTCTCTCCATTTCACGTCGCTTTAATCGACGTAGGTGTTTGAAGCTGTACGCTACTAATGCTCAATTCTAACCCTGTGGGGTTGTTTTTCCTACTTATCTCCATGAACTTACATTTTTTATATATAGAAGAAGTTGTCATTCGTCACACCAACTAGAAATTTTTTCAAGGTTATTTTATATCCTCCTGCAGTTACTCAATGACGACACCGTATCCTACATCACGGCATCGTCAGCAAACAGTTGCAGATTGCTGCTCAGTTCGTCCGTCAGGGCGTTTATGTGTATAGAGAATAAGGGTGGTTCTGTCACACTTCTTTGGGGCATCCCTGATGCTGCTCTTGTCTCTGATGAACACACGCCATCGAGGACAACGTACTGGCTTCTATCACTTAAGATGCCTTCAGGCCACTCACATATCTGGGATCCTCTCCCGTATGCTCGGACCTTCGTTAACCGTCTGCAGTGGGGCACCATGTCAAGCTCTTTCTCTAAATCTAGGTATATGGAGTACGCCTTTTGCCCTTTATCCATGGTTTCCAGGATACCATGTGAGAATAGCGCACGCAGACTTTCGCACGAGCGATGCGTTCTAAATCCGTGCTGTTTCGCGGACAGAAGCTTTCTCGCGTCCAGGAAATTTATTATATTCGAATTGAGAATATGTTCAAGAATTCTGTAGAAAACCTATATTAAGATTAGAAAACCGCAAAGTGGAGAAAAGTTTGTTTTGGAGTTAATACTAGTGTCACTTGTGTACTTGCAAAACTGACAGACTGGAGAAAAGCTTAATTTAAAACTGATACTAATCACGCTTGAATAATTCATCAGTTCCTGTAACAGTTCTGCTCTTGTTTCTATCGCAGCCTTAAAAGATAAGTAACTTCAAAAATGAATGCATTTGGAAAACAGGGTGTTCAGGTGTAAAGACTGTTACGTAATAGTTTCGTTTCACGAGTTTAATGTCAAAATGCACACTGCAAGATCACATCAGTGACAGCAACAAGTGCAAGTCACAAAAGACTGTATTCATAAAATCTTCTTAAAATTTCGTTACGTGATCAAGTGTTCGGAATGTCCACTGTCTGCTACAATACACGTTTGATAACTGGTGCGTCCGCCTGATTAGCTGGGTGGCAACGTCCTCGCCTCCCATACGAGCGGCCGGGTTGAAGATTTTCTCCGCTCGGGGACTGCGTATTGTGCTGTCCTCAGCATCATTTCATCCTCATCAGTCGCCCTGCAATAAGACTTGCGCTTGGCGGCCGAACTTACCCGGATTGGGGCCCCCCGGCCAACGATGCCATACGCTCATTTCATTTCATTTTTCATAACTGGTGCAAAGACTTCTGGACAGACTGAACAGATATCGTCGATTTCGCTGCATATGGTGCAACAGTGCGACGTTTTAAATCCTCTTGGGTCGTGCGACCTTATGCGAAGACTTCGTTTTTCAGTGTACCCCAGAGAAAATGTCCGGTGTCGTCTAGTGAGGTAAACTTGCAGGTCAACTTGTAACGCCTTCACGTCCAACCCGGCCACCAGGAAAGAACGGAATGAGCATTTTCTTAGCCTCAAGGGAGTAGTGAGCCGGCAACCCATCGTCCTGCTGCCACATACACCTACGCTTTTCAAGTTATCCTTCCGTTTAGGAGTACCGGTAAGAAATGAATCCCAGTCTTGGCACAAATTTTCATTCGTCGTTTCGGTCTGCGTATATTTACCGTTAAGGTTCTTCAATGAAGTAAGGATCAATCACGTACTCCCCAATAATCCTGTACCAAACTTACACACTGCACTGCGTCTGCTGTTCAACGCTCTTCTTCTCAGGGACCCCATAACGCATATTTACTACACTCAGCTTTCCATTATTTCTAAAGGTAGTTTCATCCGCAAAGAGCTTTGAAGAAAGAACCTATTGTCCTGACGTGGCAGTCTTCATCTGTATCTGCATTTACAGCTACATGATTATTCTGCAATTCACAGTTAAGTGCCTAGCAGAGGGTTCGTCGGACGATCTTTAACCAACGTCTGTACCGTTCCACTCTCGAACAGCGCGCGGGAAAATGAACACTTCAATCTTTCCGTCCGAGGTCTGATTTCTCTTATTTTATTATGATGATAATTTCTCCGTCACGAACTTGTCCCTCACACCCTGAGGAGAAAGTTTGTGATTGAAGCTTCAAGAGAATGTCCTACCGCAGCGAGAAACGCCTTTGTTTTAGTGACTGCGGCCCCACTTCGTGTATCACATTCGAGGCACTCTCTCCTCTATTTCGCAATAATGCAAAACGAACTGTACTTCTCTGAACTTTTTCGCTGTCTTCCGTCAATCCTATCTGTCGAGGATCCCACACCGCTCAGTACTCCAGAAGAGCGTGGATAAGCGTGCTGAAAGCAGTCTCCTTAGTAAACTTGTTACATTTCCTAAATGTTCTGCCACTAAATCGCAGTCTTTGGTTTTCTTTCTTCAGAACATTACCTATATGATCGTTCGAGTTTGAGTTACTCGTAATTGTAATCCCTAAGTATTTAGTTGAGTTTACAGACTACACATTTCTGGGTTTTATCGTGAAGTTGAATTTAGCGTGTGCTCTTCAATGCTCACGTGGATGACTTCACACTTTTTACATTTTAGAGTCAATTGCCACTTTTTGCACCATACAGATGTCTTGCCTAAACCATTTTGCAATTCCTTTCGACCTTCTGATGCGATAACACGACGGTAAATGACAGCATTATCTGCAAAACATGTAAATCAGGACCAGCAGATAGCCTATAACATTTACGTGGGGAACGCCAGATAATACTTCTGTTTTACTCCATGTCTTTTCGTCAGTTATTACGAACTGTGACCTTTCTGGTAGGAAGTCATGAACCCAGTCACACAATTGAGACGATATTCCATTACAAGCAATTTAATTGGAAGTCGTTTGTGAGAAACGGTGTCAAAATCTTTCTCGAAATCTAAAAATTTTGAAACAGTTTGACACCTCATGTCGACGGCACGCATTACTTCGTGAGAGCCGGCCATTGTGGTCGAAAGGTTCTAGGCGCTTAGTCTGGAACCGCGCTGCTGCTACGGTCGCAGGTTAGAATCCTGCCTCGGGCATGGGTGTGTGTGATGTCCTTAGCTTAGTTAGTTTTAAGTAGTTCTAAGTGTAGGGGACTGATGACCGCAGATGTTAAGTCCCATAGTGCTTAGAGCCATTTACACCGTTTGCACTTCGTGAGAATAAAGTCAGTAGCGTTTCACAAGAATAATCTTTTCTGAATTCGTGTTGGCTATTTGTCAATAAATGGTATTTTCTGAGTGTAGTGGCATTGGACAGTATTTAGGTAAAAGTATTAAATCTTTAGTGTAAGTGACTGAAGGTAGCTTGCAGGCAGCCGCACAGTATAGCGGTGTGACAGTGCTGGGTGTCAGCCATGAAGCGATGATAGCTGTGCGTAGCAGTAAACTGCCTCGTGCAGCAAAGAACTTTGTAGTAAGCGAGTCGTTGACACCGTACTCGAGCGAGTCTCTCTATTGTGGGCAACGTGACTAGACACCAGGTTTTAGAGAAACAAATGGACAGTAACGGGGTATAAGTGGGGCTGAATTTGAGGTCAGTATTCGATTCGGGGACTTGGTCATTGCTGAGGAACTGTATCACGACGCCGGAGCACCGCCGGACCGTGAAACGACTGGGCAGCGCCGGCGGAAGTCTCCTGTTCGAGACCAGGCAACGTCTGCCGCCGCACTGGGTCATTCACGGGACTTGGTGCCGCTGTGTTGCCCGTGGCTGCTGCCGCCGACGCTGAGGCCCAGGGGGGGAATCGACGTCGCAACGCCAGCAGCCACCTACCCGAAGGGCGTGGTCGAGCCCCGTGCGCACCCGCCTCCGCCACCGCAGGTGGCCGGGGTCTGGCGAATCGCTCCGCAGGGAGGCGCCGCTGCCGTGAGGGGCCGCGGCCTTGCCTTCACCGCCGGCCTCGAGTCCTAACGCAGCATCGCCAGGCACCGTCCTAGCAGTCGGCGGCAGCTCACGAGGAGAGGCACGCCTTTCTCATGTACTACTGAAGATATAATAAAATTATCTTGTTAAATTGTCTACAGCTTCTCCACTCCCTATGCACCACCTATGACATCACAACACGTGCACAACCCCTACAGAGGTGCCACTACAGAAGGGTCCATGCAGAGATGATTCATAATGTTTGAGTACAGTATGTGTTCCAAAATCCTACTGCAAATCGACGTTAGTCGTATGGGTCTGAAATTCAGCGGATTTCCCCTGTTTCCTCTCTTTGTTATTGGTGTGACTTTTGCAACTGTCGAGTCTCTGGCTATGGATCTTCATGAAAATGGTGCAACTGGCTCTGAGCACTATGGGACTTAACATCTGAGGTCATTAGTCCCCTAGACTTAGAACTACTTAAACCTAACTAACCTAAGTACACCACACACATCCATGCCCGAGGCAGGATTCGAGCCTGCGACCGTAGCAGTAGCGCGCTTCCGGACTGAAGCGCCTAGAACCTCTCGGCCACATTGGCCGGCGTTACGGATCTTCCTATAAGTGAGTGGTTGTATATGATTGATGGGTATGTGGCTATTGTATCTGCGTACTCGGAAAGGAACCTGACTGGTATATAACCTGCACCGGAGGCCTTGCCTTTTAAGTTTTTTAAGCCACTTTGCAACATCAAGGACGCCTACTCCTAAGTTAATCTTGGCAGTTGTTCTTGATCTGAATTTTGGAATATTTACTTCGTCTTTACCCCAAGCAAATTAGTAAGAAAATCAGCAAATGAGGGAAAATGTAGAAAGTTTTGAAACTTCAGGAAAATATTCAGATGAGATGTAGTATTAAGAAATGGAAAAGTTCCCCTTCGTAGGGGGGAGCGCGTGCCCCCTTTAATCTCCTCCAAAACTCAATTTGTTCCATATTTTAAATCTATACCCAAAAACGCTCATTTTTCGATCACAGCTTATTAGTAAACATATGCCCCTCAAAATTATACACCAAAAAGATCTTGTGCACCTTCTCATTTATACGAATGGTATTTGAGCTATAAGAATGGAACAGAATTCTATTATCGTAATAGTAGGCAGGTTTTGTTACTTAGCAAAGTATTTAAATGAAAAGCGTAATTAAGTGTATGGAAATATTTCGTAGGCTATATATTCTACTTGATGATATTTCTTGTGTGATCAGTATTATTGAAATCAGGAGTACGTGCCAACAATGAAAACGTCAAGTTGTCCTTCCCATTCACTCAACGCTCTTCTACCACTATTGTCTCTGCCATTTCTTCTTACCCAGCGTCCAGTTCAATTGAGTTAATGTTGTGAACTGTCAGAGTAGCGCCAGAGAGTTCTGTTTTGTGACAGTATTTATCAGTTTGCGGTGCTATGAAGCGTTCCTTCTTAGTATCATTTATTTTGTGTGGACTGGGAAAACGATAATGCTGGATCCTACTACGTGTTTTACTTGTGGTGAATTTCTTTCGGAAGGAGAGATATCAATAGTGGCGAAGGGATTGGAAACTCTGATACGCTTCAACAAGGAACGGAAGGATGGGGCTCATAATCTTCTACAGAAAGCTGGACTGAGTGAAGTTCATAAGGTATGTCGACGTGAATATATTAAGGAATGAAGTCTAAGTAAACTAATTATTCAGAATGTTGCACAAGCAGTTGATAAAAGCTTGAGATCCTCTTCCTCTTATCCATTCAATTTTAAAAAGACTGTTTCGTATGTGCTGCAAAGTGTGACGTAGAGGTGGAAACAGAAAAACCACTCCAGTGTTCGAAGTTCGCTCTTTAACAGTAAAGCGTACGCTGCTTTAGAAAGCAGAGAAACGCGATGATGGTTTCGGTAGAAAGGTTGCCGAACGCATCAACAGTGTTTTGTGTTTAATAGCTGCAGAAGCCCATTATCATCAAGATTGCTATGCTAAATTAGTGTCGAGCCCCTCCTCTGCTCTAAACAGAGGCCGCGCTCAAGATACCAACGTTGATGCCGCTTTTCAAGAATTATCCAAATTTATCTATAGATAGTTAAGAGGAGTGTCAGTTTTCACTGCTCCATTTGTTCGAGAAAGTTAATGAATGTCTCCCAGAAGGAGAGACAATGACTATAAAAACTCTGAAAAACAAATTGACTGAACATTTCGGTGGTGGGGTCTTGTTTGCCACAATGCCAAGAAACAGTGCCTACAGATCACGATTTTACTTGGATGATGGGAAAGGTTTTACAGCTTTCTATTCCTGCATGGAAAGGTTTTATGGAGAAAATCACAACTGGAGAACTTTATACGCAATCAAATGTATTAGCGCTTCCATTCATCAACAAGCCGCCCACAGATTATAGTACTAATTTAACTGCTTTAACTTATGCCATCACAGAGAGTAAGAAGGCCACACAGCAAACATGTATCGTGACGTTTGATCAACCACTCTACATGAAAGCTAAAGATATAGTTGCAGTGGAGGCTAATGGTGGGAATGAGCTATTCACTAATGCGGTTAATCGATTAGGAGGCTTTCACTTGCTAATGTCTTTTCTAGGAGCAATAGGATTCTTAATGAGAGACAGTGGACTCTCTCAACTTTTGGAGACTGTGTACGCTGCAGCTTCAGTTCGCCATATACTTTCTGGTCGTGCATACATGAGGGCAATTCAGGTTCACTCTGCAGTCGTGTGTGTTCTTTCCAACATAATACTGGAGGGTGGTTGAAAAACTGAAAATTAAATTTGTCAACACAACGAATGATACGAAGCAAAGAGGGCAAACTTCCCAGTCATGGATACAATATATTCAGCTTGTCATCTTGGCATTGCATTTCATCCAGGCAGAGGATATGGGGAATTGGGAGCTCAATATAGAATGTGTGAGAGCTATGCTCCCAATATTCCACGCAACTGGACACTTTCCTTATGCCAAGGCGTGTCATTTGTACATCCACGACATGAAAAACTGAAAGAAACCAGAAACTCGCGGAGATCGATAAATTCACCAACGACAGCTTCTTCACAGTTCGATGCTCTGATAAGTGTTGGTGTGAAGTATGGACCGACATGACGATAGAACAAACGCTTCTGAAGAACCTGAAGAGTGTTGGAGGTGTTTCACACGAAAGAGGTTTCACCGATAATGTGTTGAACCGATGGATTTGCGGTATACCAATAGCCCATCAAATATGTGAAGCTATGGGACAGTTCTGGAATTTACATTGGGTTTCGAGTGATCAACTTATTGAACTGAGGAGTGAGAGGGTAGAAATTGAACAGAAAATTCGTAGAACTTTTCAGCTATAGTTGCAACAACACACTCCATTTGTTTATAAGGAGCAACTGTATTCACCAGGATCCGTATTAGAAGCTTCTCAGGAAGTAAACTGCTACATAGCTGTGTGTTGGTGAAGGAGCTCTTCGAATAATAGTTACTGTCCAGCATGGTTAAGACAATGTGCATGTCAACTGTTATGCTTGAAAAAAATATAAGTGAAGTAGGTACAACGCAGTGATTTCAGAGAATACTGTGCACGTATCATTCACTTGATGATTTAAAGGATTGCTTCAAGTACAAATTATCGAGTGTACCAATGTCTTTGTTTGACAGCAGTGGATTGAAGAGAAAACAAAAAAGACGTCGCTGTACAATCTTTTCAATTAAGTAACTGAAAGGAATATTGACAATAATAGATTGGAATTCTTTGTTATAGATGGAGGGTTTCTTATCCACCATGTCGTGTGGCCCGGGAATTGAATCTTTGGTGACATTTAGAAAACCTTAATAGCCTATGTTCATAGACATAAAGATGATGTTGCGGTTGTGGTCACCTTGCCACAATTCGCGCAGCTCCCTCCAGGCCGCCAACCAATTAAGACCATCAGGACGATGTTATTTGTGTAAGCGGCTGACACCTGGGCACAAGTCTTCTGCTCCTACTTATAGTTCCGTACTTGTAGCGTTGCTAATTGGTGCCGAACATTACTCCAAATTGTTGATAGTTAGCTCTACCGGCAAACATTCAATGTATATAGACGTACACCCCTGCTTATCTGTAGCCACGACTGTAAAAACTTGTCAGCATCGTAGCAGTTCTTCAGAATAACTTGAGAACGATACAATTATTCAGACGGCATTTGTATCTACTAATCTTTTGCTTGCCTGTCGAGATTCCTAAGGGGACAGATCCTTTGGTCCCCTACCACCCATTTGTCATTAGCAACGAGAGCATCAAGTTTGCCGACGAGCAACACAAGACGATTGAAAACTTAACAATTCATTCACAGTTTATAATAAAAATAGAACTTAGCTGTTTTGCCGTCTGTATCTACGTGACACGCCTTTATCTGCATGCAATTCTTAGAAACGGGTAGAATTGTCCAAACTAAGTTTTCACACTCTAGCAGTGACTCTTCGTAGTGACCAAATAGTGATATGATCCTGCATTACAATGTGATTTCTAACAGAGACTTAAAAAATTATAATTAGTTGGAGAATATTGATGAACTGTTTGTAGTATTTAAACTCTGATTATTTTTTGAGAAAAGCAACGAACGGTGAATGGGCTAAGGTGTCTTTTACTTACCCGTTTTATTCGATATGTTGATTCTTTGTATCTCGAAATCTATAGCACAGAAAACTTAGGGGATTGCAGAATTTTTCGACCTTTGTGCGATGTTTAAGAATATTGTTCTACATAATGGGAATAAAGAACCAAAAAGCGGTTACTTCAGAAACGGCTTATTTTGAGAAGTATTAATAGGTTAAACTGGAAATGGAAAGAAATCCGGTTTAAACCAAAACTTCTTGTTTCAGCGATAACTTAAGACCACCTGCATCCCTTCTTTCTTCAAGAGTTTACGTTGCATATTTTACTATTTATCCTTGTCTTTATTTTTTTCTACTACTGTTACTCTAACATTTAGATGGCTACCTATCACTTTCGTACGGAATCTCTGTTCACCCTAAGTCAGGTTTTCCTTTACTGTGACAAAAAGAGAGACATAGTTTCCGCTATTTCAAATTGTCGTGACTAATTTACAGTTATGGTTATATGCCTACTCCTGTTGCCACTGTTACAAGACACAACAGCAATCTATGCAACTGTTACAGTTACAAAAAAACGTCGCTAACATTACTGCCACCACCTAGATTTTTATTTATTTATTTATTTCATGGACAGGATCAACGAGGAGTGGGATCGCGTGCTGTTCTCAGATGAGAAGAGATTCAGTCTGAATAGTGATTCTGGACGTAGCCTGATATGCTGAGAGATGGGAAAACGAAATGCACGCTGGAACATTGTCGAATGTAATCCCTCCGCTGGTCCAGGTGTTATGGTTAAGGGATGCATAATGTTGGATGGCCGTATTGACCAACAAATCTTTGAACGCGGTACAGTGGCCAATTAACGTTATTGTGACTCTGAATTCCTTACCCATCTGCGTCTTTTCAGGGATGCATTCGGCCGTGACTTCATTTTTATGGATGATAATGCACGACCGCATGGAACAGCACAGATGGAGCGCAGCTTGGGATGTGGGATGCTCGTCGAATGTACTGGCCTGGTCGTACCCCGACTTAAATTCACACAAATATGGGACGCGTTAGGGAGAGGTATGGCGGCACGTCCACATGCACCGACGACCATCCAACAGTTGTGAGCCGCACCGGTGGAGGAATGGCACTCCCTGCCACGAGAACTCCTCATCCGTCCTGTGGCCAGCACGGGGAGCGCGCTGCAAAGTATACAAAGCTTGCTGTCGTAATTACACATCCTATTAAGAACCATGTCCTTCCTTCTATAAGGGTCCACCATAAATCGCGGACATTTCAGCGTAATCATTGCCTTGTATAAAAGCGTCATTTCTGTTTGACTCACTGCGTATTTCTTTTAGTTAAGTTCTGTTCCATAATGCAGCAGTTGTTTCTGTGTATGGTCTAGGTTTCATTGAGCTATGTTAATTTGCTTTGATGTCTCATGTGAAAGTTGCTTGCATCCTCAGTTTTTCCAAACCACTGTATTATTATTATTATTGCTATAATCATTTATTGTGTCATTCACTTTTACAAGGTACTTCTCAATGATAACGGTTTAAATAACAAGGTATCGCTAAATTAACTATGTTATCGAAGAACCGAAGAACTTTTCGGCATGCATTCAGCTGGACTGTTTGCTGCAGATGTTCGAGCAGAGCGAGCGGTGTACTTTTAACAACTGTAGACTAAGTGTGGGCAAACAGCGGCCTGCTAATGATTTTGTGCGATCCGTCAAGACAGTATTTCTATGTAACAATTTCTACCCTTCCTAAAATGCAAAATTAACTAATGCAGACAATCATTTTAAAAGGTGCAGCCCTCCGCTAACCTCTGCCTCCACAAAGTGGCCCCCAAGACAAAACTATTGTCCACCTTTACTATGATTCATTCGCAGTCGGTTTTTGAAGAACGATGGTGTCCGACAATGCCGCGTGGGCGATGTGCACTGAGTTTTGACTTCTCGTGTCTTTTATCTCCTGTGTCAAGTTGCTGTATTTGGCAACGTTGTCACTGCAGATGGTTTGCAGAATAAAGGTGTTCGGTAGAACGATAAGTAAAATGTGTTGCTTATCTTTATTAACCACTGATATCTCAAATCTGTTGCAACGGGTTTTTCTGTCGATTATTGCTCTGCGGTTCCAGAAAATTTTGAAATTTTCTTTTTCTACAAAACTGAGAGGATCATTTTTGATTTTGGAAGAAGTCTTACATTAACTGATACTGCTGTCCTAAATTCTGCTGGAATTTTTTGCTACCTCATCATACCCTTTCAGATATTTCCTGAATACTAAGGTTTTTATCTAGAGGTAATTATGGTTATGATCTCCTTTCCATCATCACACATCCTGCACCTGTAGTCTATTTCCTGCACTTCCGGTAGTTTCTTGTCAAAATGGCCTGATATTAATATTATTACCGTAGTATTATTATCATTATTATCCGCCTCCGTGGCTGAGAAGTCAGTGTAATTGGGTCCATTGCTGAGGAGACGGGTTTAATTTCCGGTACTACCAAGGATCTTTCCTTGGTGGGAGGACTCACAATCGTGATACCAAGTGAGCAGCTGCTTGGATGTAAATGAGCGGGTGCAAGGAGAGCGATGTGTTGATCTCACGCTGCTCCATAGGGCAGCCAGGTGACGCCACTGTGAGGATGACATGGCGGTCGGTCGGTCCCGCTTGATCCGTCCTTGGTTAAAGCGACGGAGCTTATTACGAGTCTTATCATTATTATTTATCGCTCATTCCGTGTACAAATTACTGTGTTTACTCACTAAGGATGTCTGATTAGGTGTAAGAAGTGGCCTGAAGGCAAAGTATTGCCACGTGAAATACAGTCTGTTAAGTAAGACCGTGGTCGGAGTTGTACACAAATGGTAAAAGAGATCGCGTTACTTGTTTCACAGCTCAACAGAGGGAACCTTTTGTCCTCCATGCAATGTTCATAAAGCAATAGCTTACTTTGAAATCTTCACAGACATACGTAAGAAGAGACTCGATGCAGCTTACGCGTTGCGTTTGTTAAAGAAGTTTGATGCCAACTGCCAAACGTCTGTTCATCGCCAAAAATGAATATTGGATACTGCAAGAGAACAATGATCCGGGGTGGAGGCCGGACCCGTGAGTTCCTGAATGTTCAAATTTGTGTGAAATCTTATGGGACTCAACTACTAAGGTCGTCAGTCCCTAAGCTTACACACTACTTAACCTAAATTATCCTAAGGACAAACACACACACACCCATGCTCGAGGGAGGACTTGAAGCTCCGCCGGGACCAGCCGCACAGTCTCTGAGTGCAGCGCTTCTCGTGCAGTACACCGCAAAGACAGTTTCTCCCTGCCACTATTACAGAGCTGTGGCCCAGGGCCAGGTAACAGGATAGGAGAACGAGGCTTCTACAACACTGCAAGAAATTAGTAACAAAGTCACACTGAGAGGCACCCACATGCCTTGCTCATACTTCGGCATCAAGCAGTCAGGCCTGCAAGATGAGTGGTCTGCCAAGCGAGTGGACTCATTCTTATTTATCGAGTAACATGAACTCTAGTACTCACAATTAAGTTACAAGTTATTCTCCTGTTTGAATATTACGCAACGGAAACGCACATCTGTCTATTAGTAATTTGCACAACTCTGACGGTTCACTACGCACTGGCAATACCACATTTTCTTTCTTATTTAACCGGTTTGATCAACACGTGGCCATCGCACTGAATATGAATGGCGCACACATTATATATTCTGTATACCATGACAACATACAATTCGAAGGAAAAGGCCACCAATCGTTTTCTTTTGACTATCTTATTTATTCCGATAAATTCTATAACCTAAACACACAAATTCTATAACCTACAACAGTAACACATGAGAAATTCCGCCCAGTGGGCATGGCTTTACATTGGTGATTCTCTATCTTATGGTCTCGTAATTATTTAACGCTACCGTGCACTTTCTGGATAGGATGGTGGATCTTTTGCTATATCTCACACTTCGACTCTCACAACCATCATCACGAAACTTTCCTCCAGACCGAGCGGTACAAAAGGAACACGCATAACCCACTACCTCTGAAACTACCTTGCTACTCTCCCATGCAAACCACACATACTTAAATTACATGACATACACCACACTACAACATGAAATACAACACAGGGAATAGTCACAACATTATCACTTTCAGCTTTCCCACTTCAATTAATATTTATCCCACTTTCACACGACACTGCCCCACTTCGTAATTCTACTTTCCTACTATGAACTGCCGGCCGCGGGGGTCTGGCGGTTCTAGGCGCGCAGTCCGGAACCGCGAGACTGCTACGGTCGCAGGTTCGAATCCTGCCTCGGGCATGGATGTGTGTGACGTCCTTAGGTTAGTTAGGTTTAAGTAGTTCTAAGTTCTAGGGGACTGATGACCACAGATGTTAAGTCACATAGTGCTCAGAGCCATTTTTGAACCTACTATGAACTCTGGAGATATATGCACGTCTTCCTGTGCAATGCAAGCCAAGTGGCGTTGCTGGATAGACGGCGGACTCACCTTGCTTCTCTCTGAGAGTATTATAGTTTGAATCAAGCGTCACACGGAAACATATCACGCAAAGTAATATTAAGAACATATTCATCACACACACGAGTCCTCAACTGATACCATGGACGAGTACTTCTCTTTATCCTTTGTCTCATACACAGATTGAGACTCACACAGTACTCACCACGTAGAAGTACTCGCCTCTAATTTCAAGTCCTGCACACGCCATTTCTTAAATATTTCCAACTTATAGTACACACGCTAGTAATTCAGCTTAACTTAAGCACTCGGAAGTATTTCAACTTACTGCTACACGTGGTTTCATTGTGACCGTTGGTCACTTCCGAAGATTACTACGATCCCATTAATATTACCTGCCTGACATTTAATTCTCCCCAGAAAAGTTCCTGAAATAGAGAAATTATTATTCTAAACTACTCTTAAGTATCTCACATGCATACCATGTCTCCACTCTTTTGTCTTTACGGAGCACACCTAAGACAGTTCTTGCTAACACTAAATCCAGTGGCAGAGTGCTGAAACATGGCCGTTCTTCAGGTCAGCTCGCACCTCCGTCAAGGTGGGGGAGCACCTTTCTACCGTATAGGTCAGCCACATTTCAGGCGCTCAAAGCTCAGGTAAATTTCATCTCTTTGGTTCCACCAAAAGTGACCAAAGGACCGTCTCAAAGATGATCATATGTTGCACATTCACTATCTGTGGTTAGCAGATGACCATACATTCATTCATTTCACAGATCTCACCAAATTGGATGTAGGGATTTATTTTGTGGGCGTACACATGTGATCAATTAAATAAATAAATTGTCATTCTTTCCTATACTGGTATCCAGCTTCGGTGTATTAATTGAAATTGAATTATTATTAGAAAGAATATGTTGTACTGACAAGAATAACAAAGAATGTTGTACCTATTTTCAATGTCGGGCGACGTACCCTTTCAACAAAAACGTGTTAAAAACGTTTACTTATCTTTGTGACTGGTAGAATTATTAAGTTTGCAACACTGCACGTAAAAAACACAAAAAAGGCCCTCAATGGCTAACTGCAAATTATCATAGGTAAATTTCACAGCGCGTAGCAAATGAAATTTAGAACGACTTTCTCTTCACTTCTAACAGTTCTCTGTCAAAGTCAGCCATGGATGATGATCTGCAACCAAGTGGGCGAGAGCTGCTCTTCTGTCTTCCGAGTAGGTTACTGTCCGTTGTCGTCCGGTCATTGGCGGATTATACTCGACGGGCAATTGGCCGAAACGAAGTCGATGTCGTTATCATCAGCGTCGGCCGTGGCGTTGGTGGGAGTCGCGCAAGTGGCAAGTCTCTACGGCACTGGCTCCAGCTCGCGTCTTTGCTTGTGTGGTACTTTTGCCCTGACTATGTCCTGTTCCGACGACACACCACGAAGCACCGCAGCAGGCTGTACAGCGACTGGAAAAAGGTGAAAGGTGTGCACGTTCTGGATTGCCCCTCACACTCGTCTATTGAAAATTTGCGGTCTTACACCAAAAAGAAGTTGCAAGAAAAAAAGATCTTCACATTGAAACAGCTGTCAACGCAAATTCGACTAATTTGGAGGTCTCTTCCACGTGAATACGTGGAAAACCTGGTTTCAAGCATGCCTTGGAGATGCCAAGCAGTTACCGACGCTACGAGTGACTGGACGTATTATTAATTGTAATAGCAGCTCTCTTTTGTGCATATGTGATTTATCGATATATTTTAGTTTCGAAATGTCCCCTTAGAAAAATTATGAATGACTGTGCTAGTAAACTTCTATATTATTTGATTTTCAAACAGCTGAACAAAAATCAACGTACTCAAACAGTTTTCTCTTTACTTATTCTGATCATCACTAAACTGACACACAATATTTCTACCGCAACGAAATCTGACTTTCAATAATCCCTACAAAAGAATGGCCCTGACTAACAATAATCTATACCTTTCATGAATAACTTACCTCACAAAAATCTTCGTTACTGGAACTACTGCAATACAGCGAGCGCCAATGCTGCCAGCTAAATAAAAGATTCTAACTACTGAAGGCACTAACTGCTGATAGGCATAGAAAGATTTTGATAGAGAACAAACAATGTATTTACCTTAATAATCTTCAAAAGTCATCACACACACACACACACACACACACACACACATATATATATATATATATATATATATATGACATCCATCTTTACAAATTTCCTTTTTCTGGCGGACACTCGTCCAGATCGTCCGCTTATAGTGACCTCTCAAAACTCTGGCATTTCTCTCCCCACATCCACCACTGCTGGCGGGTCACCGACTGCGCAACGCTACGCGCTGTTCACACCAATTGCCCAACACTACACAAGCGAATCTTCCAACAATGCCAACCAACAGACTGCACACAGCACAGCCAATGATTTTCATACAGAGCGCTACGTGGCGTTACCAACATAAAAATCTAAACAGCCTACTTACAGTCTGATGTAAAATACATTTTTCTACTGATTGACCCGACCACGATCTTACTTAACAGGCTGTAACTGTGTAAATAAATAAATAGTTATGCAACGGGATTTTCATGCTAAAGAATACAAGAGACTTTGCCAGGTTTTTGACGTGCAGACTGAAGCACACGGGTTTAGTAGATTAATCATGCGACCATCTGTCACCGGTAATGTCACCGCACCGCATCACATGCACTGTATGTCGCAACTTGAGCGGAGCGGCTGTAGCGCCGTATTTGTTTTCTAAACTGAGCGCTGTCGAGCGACAATAGGAGGTGCACTCTGGTTTCCAGAGTCCGGACACACGAGCAGCCGAGAGGCCGGCGGCGTGCGGCGCTGCGGCAGCTGTCGTCCCGGGAGGCGGTCACCGGATAGCGCGAGGCGGCGCCAGTTTTCAAAAAGCGCGCATATGGGGCGACAGAGGGCGCTGGCGGGTGACACCAGGGCACGCGCCGCGCGGTGTTTATTTTGCTAGTTCCCGGTCGGTTTAAGAACTTTGAGAAAAATGCGCCTGGCTCGGATGTACCGGGAGGTGTAGCGTTGCAGCGGACACGCCCGCGGCTGACCACTAGCCGGCCGCTGACCCCGGCGCCCGTAATGGTCACTGTGTCAACAGTAGCCGCATCTGCACGCTCTGTACACTTTCTCCTCTCCCCGCTCCCACCTCTTCCACCAGTGCTGCTCCCCTTCTCCCCAACTACATCGCTTCACCTGGGTGTCACTCTCCGTCCAGTTCATACGCTGCCCAGTTACATTAATGTGGCCAGAATGAGATTTTCACTCTGCAGCGGAGTGTGCGCTGATATGAAACTTCCTGGCAGATTAAAACTGTGTGCCGGACCGAGACTCGAACTCGGGACCTTTGCCTTTTGCGGGCAAATGCTCTAACAACTGAGCTACCGAAGCACGACTCCCGCCCGGTACTCACAGCTCTACTACTGCCAGTACCTAGTCTCCTACCTTCCAAACTTTACAGAAGCTCTCCTGCGAACCATTTCACCCGGCCGGTGTGGCCGTGCGGTTCTAGGCGCTTCAGTCTGGAACCGCGTGACCGCTCCGGTCGCAGGTTCGAATCCTGCTTCGGGCATGGATGTGTGTGATGTCCCTAGGTTAGTTAGGTTTAAGTAGTTCTAAGTTCTAGGGGACTGATGACCTCAGATGTTAAGTCCCATAGAGCTCAGAGCCTTTTGAACTATTTGAACCATTTCATTTTCATATCAGCGCACACTCTCGGTCCGGGACACAGTTTAAATCTGCCAGGAAGTTTCATATCAGCACACACCCCGCTTCAGAGTAAAAATCTCAATCTGGAAACATCCCCCAGGCTGTGGCTAAGCCATATCTCCGCAATATCCTTTCTTTCAGGAGTGCTAGTTTTGCAAGGTTCGCAGGAGAGCTTCTGTAAAGTTTGGAAAGTAGGAGACGAGGTACTGGCAGAAGTACAGGTGTGAGGACGGGGCGTGAGGCGTGCTTGGGTAGCTCAGTTGGTAGAGCACTTGCCCGCGAAAGGCAACGGTCCCGAGTTCGAGTCTCGGTCCGGCACACAGTTTTAATCTGCCGGGAAGTTTCACATTAATGTGATTTCAATGTGGAGTAACCATTCACAGACGACTGATGGCAGCACTAGCAGTGGAGTGTACATAAACTGTGTCGGGGGACGCCGAAAACAGTGCAGTCGTCGTCACTATGCAAAAACGGAGCGAAAAGGGCATAATCATTGGCTTTCGGGCCAACGGCGGAAGCAT
Organism: Schistocerca americana; assembly: GCF_021461395.2. Classification (NCBI taxonomy): domain Eukaryota; kingdom Metazoa; phylum Arthropoda; class Insecta; order Orthoptera; family Acrididae; genus Schistocerca; species Schistocerca americana. The sequence continues at coordinate 207,583,409 of NC_060126.1, read as the reverse complement.
TTCCGAAACGGTTAAGTTTGTAAACTGTTTCCGTGCTGCCGTGGTTATGTATACCTTGCGTAGGAAAACGGCGCTATCCAAAACCGGCAACGAGGCAGCTGTGATGCATCACAGGCGACAGATGACAGGTGTGAACGACGGCTGTGGAGATGTGTGCGGGGGAAGGGATGTGTAACTGTTGAGCAACAGGCCGTCCAGATAAACCGAAGGGCTATCAAATGAGTCTGCACGACGACAGTTCAGCGAACATTGCAGTGTGTGGGCATCCACAGTAGGAGCCCGGTTCATACATTGTAAGGTAGCTTGCGTTATGGTCACCATGTGTAAGTTCCGCAGAAAAAAATGGTGTTATGTGTAAGTTGCGTGAGGTTTACTTTGAATAAGAAAATGCTATCTGACATTGAAATCAACGTAAAAAATTGGGTCGCCACCAACTCTAGCCACACGACAAATATAAGGTTTAGCTGAATCGGAAAATTAATTAATTTAATCATAAGAAAAAAGACTCAAAACAGAACATTCATTCTACTATCACTCGTAAAGAATGGATGTAATTACTAGTTTGTTCCAGGCTTTGTTCACGTGAATCAAATATTAAAATAAAGTAAATAATGCGTAAACACTGTGCATAAGAGCAGCTTCCGGCAGCACTCCTGAAAAGAAAATCTATTCTAAAGAATTTGTTTTAAATAAAAAGGGAACACTAATTATTGGAAACGCTATGGATGGGCTAGCAAGGAAACTAAAAGGTAAATGGCGTAGCTAATAGACACATAACATGGGTACACAGTATAAGATTGGTGACAAAATTATTTATTCCTTAAAACACTGATATAATGCGTCTACACAACTGCTATTGCCTGATAACTAATTAAAATTTCTTGTAAAACGGTACACGATTCCCAACACACTCGTATGCCCACACAATTCCTACATACCGTGGCCAAGTTTTAACCACATTAAACCACGCAGCCGCGAACAATTAACATTTTTCAGAAGGCACATTTGAATAGGCAAAGGGTGATGGCAGTGGGCCTACAAACTCTAATATTAAACCAAGTGGATGGCTTCCAACAGACATAAGGTAAAAGAGACAAAGAAAATTCACGAAAGAGGCAAAATTAGTAAGGTTCAGAAAAGATTAGAACGTATACAGACGCAGTTGCAGGCAGACAAATATTCACACTGAACCGAGGGCGCTCTTCTTACATATGCAACACCTTTTGTTACGTTCTTCCTACGGATCAAAGTCTGCATTAGGAATCAAACTGAAAGTCTGCATTAGGAATCAAACTGAAAGTCTGCAGAAGCTTTGCATTCCCTGCTGCGACAAGGTTAAACAATCTTTATAAGACGAGACGCGAGACCAAAACCTAAAAACTCCCCTCTCGCATCGAGACAACGCGCCACGCGATTAAACCAACTCACCGTCCTTCGAAGAGAGTTCGGCTGCAGACCCTCGGCGCGCTGGAAGCAGACTGACCGTCTCACACACTCCAACGTCTCCCACGCGATTCCGTGGCCAGGAAAACACAGAGATGAGGCTTCCGCCACCAACCTAACACCGGTAACTTTCACGCAAGGAGAGCAAACCTCTTTGCCTACCTGAAAACTACGGGGGTTGACCATTCTGTACGACTACCGCTGATTCTCTGCAGCAGACTAAACCACCGTATAACAACATGAAACACACCCACATTCATTCACTCACGCCTGCCAGAGAATTTTGTAGCACTGGTAAGTAAATAAAATGATGATGAAAGAGGACTACAGGGCCCTTTCAACATCTACGCTGACTGCTGTTCATCGGAGATGAAGGCTGGAATTCGCACGCCAACACTGCAAATGGACATCCACTGAGTGGCGACAGGTGGCTCTTTTCAGATGAATCACGTTTTACGCTCCATCGGACAGATGGACATTGGCTTGTACGGCGTGAAACGTCTGAGAGCAAACACCGTGCATGCATTATGGTCTGCGGAATATTTTTGTGGCAGTTCCTGGGTGATTTCGTCATTCTGCAAGAAACAACTGATCAACACAAGTATGTATCTCTCCTTGGGGACCATGCCCAACCTTCCATGCAGTTTCTTTTTCCTCGGACAGTGGCATCTTCTAGCAGGACAATGCAAAGTGTCACACAGTGCAGGTGTGTGGTTCAAACACAACCAGGATGAGCTTTTCTGTACTCCCCTGGCCACAAAACTCCCTGGATTTAAATCCAATCGATAATCTGTGGCCGGCCGCGGTGGTCTAGCGGTTCTAGGCGCTCAGTCCGGAACCGCGCGACTGCTACGGTTGCAGGTTCGAATCCTGCCTCGGGCATGGATGTGTGTGATGTCTTTAGGTTAGTTAGGTTTAAGTAGTTCTAAGTTCTAGGGGACTGATGACCACAGATGTCAAGTCCCATAGTGCTCAGAGCCATTTGAACCATTTGATAATCTGTGAGACCACTTCTACGGAGCTGTTGGCGTCGTGGATCCTCAACCAAGAAACCTACTGCAGATGCCCACAGCACATCAGTCCACATGGCTCCACGTCCCTATCGGTGTTTTACAGAACCTCACTTACACTCTTCCTGTACATCTCGCTGCGGTCTGCACTGCAAAAGGTAAATATTCATGCTTTTGACAGGCGATGACATTATTACTGTAGAGTGTAGAAGGTTGTGAGGTCCAGAGAAATCCCTATAAGACTGTGTACAGAATTTGCAGATTAGGTAAGGAAAATACTACGAGCAGACAGACGGCGTAGCAATGGGGTCTCCCCTATCTCCACTGGCAGCCGACATATTCATGGAAGCCTTGAAGCAACGGTCCTTGGTTCAGCTCCTTTACGCACACGTTGCTGGTTCAGATACGTGGACGATATTCGCTATATCGCCTCATGGTGAAACGGAGCTACACAAGTTTCACGAATATTTGAACAACATGCACGGGAAGATACAGTTTACGCTAGAAGTAGAGAAGAATGGTGGAATTCCATTTCTAGACGTCGAAGTATACAGGACAACGGAGGGCACACTGGGGCACAGAGTATACAGGGTGTCCCATTTATCTTGACCATCCTAGATAACTATTTGTCCAGATGCAAATTACAAAATGTTTCAAGTAAATGTTCTTTAACCGTCAGGGGGACATAAATCAGCATGATTGTCTTCGTTGTAGCTTTGTTTTTTAGAAAGATAAGGACAGAGGTGTGACTTTTTTAAATGGCACCCTGTATTTTTTATTCGGTAATTCATTTCCTCTCCTAAAGACCTATTCAAAAATTATCACAGTGTACCTTTCACTGAAACACAACTTTATTAATTATTTTAACACAATATCGACGCTGACGCTCCCAGCGCTTAGTGCAGATAGTCGGGGTAATGGAACACATTCGCGTGCTGACGTTGGCAGAGAACAAATGTAAACATAAGTAGATTGCATACCCGTTATTCCGTCAACCATCGTCAGCTGAAGAGTTGTGTGAGCAGAATGTACACCAACGAAGAGAAGGTAGAAATGCTACTCATCTATGGGGAATGTAAGGTAGTAGAACAGTAATTGCAATATCGTTTTTTTTTATGTACGGCTACATTTAGTACAGTAGTTTAGTTCCTTTAAATACTGTTGTGTAGAGTAGGCATACAGTAAAGGCTCTCCTTCCTACAAACTGCATCGACATAACGTTTCTCTTATTGTTGTTGTTGAAGGTAGGCGAAATGCTACGCAGGCGGCAGAACTGTACAGAGAGCGATATCCTGACAAGAACTCACCTTCCCGACGGATGTTTTCTCGTCTTGTTGCTGCACTTCAGGAAACGGGAAGTTTCAACCCACGACAACGCAATCGTCGTAGCACTCGCGCAGACTTAGCTGCCAAAGTTACTGTTCTCGCTGTCGTTGCTATGACTCCACAGGTGAGCACACTACAGCTTGGACACGAGATTGGCATTTCTAAAACCACTGTACATCGTATTCTTACATGTCACCGGTTCCATCCTTACCATGTACACCTACATCAAGAATTGCATGGGAATCATTTCCAGAACCGTGCACAGTTCTGTCAGTGGGCACAGCAGCAAATCCTCGCCAGCCCGAACTACTTCTCCACTGTTCTATTTACCGATTAATGTTCCTTCTCAAACAAAGGACAGGTAAATACAAGGAACATGCATTATTGGTCCAGCGACAACCCACGATGGCTTCTACAGGTGGAACATCAACGTCAGTGGGGAGTTACGTCCGCTGTGGGATCCCTGGTACTACAATTATTGGCCCTTATTTCACCAATAGTAGACTAAACGGCATAGCCTATCCCAACTTCCTCAGACGAATTCTTCCTACTCTATGAAGTGCCGCTAAGAACCAGAAGGCTTATGTGGTACCAACACGATGGATGTCCAGCACATAATGTCTTTCGTGCACGTCGTGTTCTGAACCGAAGGTATCCTGCCAGATGGATTGGTCGAGGAGGAACATTTACTTGGCCTGCTAGGTCTCCTGATTTAAATCCTCTGAACTTTTTTCTTTGGGGATGCATTAAAGACGTTGTCTATCGCGATATTCCAATAACTCCAGAGGATATGCAAGAACGTATCGTGCTTGCTTGTAATTCTCTTCAGCAGGTAATACTGGAAGCAGTAAATAATACTTTCATTCAATGTTTGCACCAGTCTATTGGTGTCCAGGGTCACCACTCTGAGCCGGCCGGAGTGGCCGAGCGGTTCTAAGCGCTTCAGTCTGGAACTGCGCGACCGCTACGGTCGCAGGTTCGAATCCTGCCTCGGGCATGGATGTGTGTGGTGTCCTTAGGTTAGTTAGGTTTAAGTAGTTCTAAGTTCTAGGGGACTGATGACCTCAGATGTTAAGTCCCATAGTGCTCAGAGCCATTTGAAACAGCCATCACCACTCTGACCACCTTTGAATGTTCTACTCCTGGGCAATGGTACAGGAGAGTCAAAGTCAATTTTGTGTTATGTTTTTACTTGGTTTTCATTTGTTTCCTGACAACTCCAGCAAGTGGACGAGTTTGTGATCCCGGGCTCAAAGTCAAAGTTGATTTATGGAATTAAAAACGTTGTGTTTCAGTAAATGATACACTGCGATACATTTTTGAATAGATATTTAGGAGAGGAAATGAGATACAGGGTGCCATTTATAAAAATCATACTTCTGTTCATATCTTTGTAGAAAACAAAGCTACAACGAAGGCAATCATGCTGATTGATGTCCCCCTCACGGCTAAAGAACATTTGCTTGAAACATTTTTTAATTTGCATCTGGGCATCTGGACAAACAGTTATTATTTGGGGTGGTCAAGATAAATGGGACACCCTCAAAATAAATAAATAAATAAATAAATAAAATAAAAAAACCAGAAATATCAGAGTGTGTAACATTAAAGTAACGTAGCTGATATTACGCGAAGCAATATTGAATACAACACATCATACACTATGTGATCAAAAGTATCTGAACACCTGGCTGAAAGTGACTTACAAGTTCGTGGCAGCCTCCATTGGCAATGCTGGAGTTCAGTATAGTGTTGGCTCACCCTTAGCCTTGATGACAGCTTCCACTCTCGCAGGGATACGTTCAATCAGGTGCTGTAATGTTTCTTGGGGAATGGCAGCCCATTGTTCATGGAGTGCTGCACTGACGAGAGGTATCGATGTCGGTCGGTGAGGTCTGACACGAAGTCGGCGTTCCAAGGCATCCCAAAGGTGTTCTATAGGATTCAGGTCAGGACTCTGTGCAGGCCAGGCCATTGCAGGGATGTTACTGTCGTGTAACCACTCCGCCACAGGCCGTGTATTATGAACAGGTGCTCGATCGTGTTGAAAGACGCAATCGCCATCCCCGAATTGCTCTTCAACCGTGGGAAGCAACAAGGTGCTTAAAACATCAATGTAGGACTGTGCTGTGATAGTGCCACGCAAGACAACAAGTTGTGCAAGCCCCCTCCAAGAAAAACACGACTACACCGTAACACCACAGCCTCCGAATTTTACTATTGGCACTACACACGCTGGCAGATGACGTTCACCGGGCATTGGCCATACCAGCACCTTGCCATCGGATCGCCACATTGTGTACCGTGATTCGTCACTCCACTCAACGTTTTTCCACTGTTCAACCGTCCAACGTTTACGCTCCGTGCACCAAGTGAGGCGTCGTTTGGCATTTACCGGCGTGATGTGTGGCTTATGAGCAGCCTCTCGACCATGAAATCCGTTTTCTCACCTCCCACCTAATTGTCATAGTATTTGCAGTGGATCCTGATGCAGTTTGGAATTCCTGTGCGATGGTCGGGATAGATGTCTCCCTATTACACATTACGACCCTCTTCAACAGTCCGCGGTCTCTGTCTGTCAACAGACGAGGTTGTCCTGTACGCTTTTGTGCTGTACGTGTCCCTTCACGTTTCCACTTCCCTGGCACATCGGAAACAGCGGACCTAGGGATGTTTAGGAGTGTGAAAATCTCGCGTACAGACGTAAGACACAAGTGACACTCAATTACCTGACCACGTTCGAAGTCCGTGAGTTCCGCGGAGCTCCACATTCTGCTGTCTCACGATGTCTAATGACTACTTATGTCACTGATATGGAGTACCTGGCAGTAGATGGCAGCAAAATGCACCTAATATGAAAAGCGTATCTCTTGGGGGTGTTCGGATACTTTTGATCACGTAGCAAACTTCACTTACAAAACCATACCAACTATGCCTTCTCGTAACTGGCATAACAGTTACCAGATGTACATTGTTCCATCACTGATATTAGCGGTGAATACCTGACACCTCTGTCCATTTAACCTCCTAGACGTATTTGTTTGGTATACTCATTCTCTGAGCAAAGTAGGGCAAGGATTATTCAGTCAAGCATTTGGGGCAGTGCAAAGATGTACCGACAACTGAACGGATCGATCGATTAGCGATACCTCACTGAACTTAACTTTACACATAATAACAATGTTAACTTCAGTGAGGTATTGAAAATCGACCTAGTCAATTGTTGGTACATCTTTTCACTGCCTTAAACGGTTCATTGAATAATATTTGAATTAATTTGCTCAGAGAATGAGTATGCCACGCAAATACGTTTAATGAGGTTAAATAGACAGAATATTGCATATTTACGCCAAGTAGCAATGGTGAAACAATGTACGTCTGATAACTGTTACGCCAATTATGCAAAGAGATAGCTGAGATGGTTTTGTAAGTGATGTAAGATGTGATGAATTTAGTGTTGCTTCACGCAATCAGCTGCATTACTTTAGTGTCACATGCTTTGATATGTGTCTTTTTGTTCTTATTTGGAACTGTGGACCCGATGATGGTCTGATCCCAGCTTAGCGGCTACTACACTTTTATATGCATTTGAGTCTCCATCACCTAAGAACTTAGTGTAATACATTCCCCTATATATACACTCCCGGAAATTGAAATAAGAACACCGTGAATTCATTGTCCCAGGAAGGGGAAACTTTATTGACACATTCCTGGGGTCAGATACATCACATGATCACACTGACAGAACCACAGGCACATAGACACAGGCAACAGAGCATGCACAATGTCGGCACTAGTACAGTGTATATCATCCTTTCGCAGCAATGCAGGCTGCTATTCTCCCATGGAGACGATCGTAGAGATGCTGGATGTAGTCCTGTGGAACGGCTTGCCATGCCATTTCCACCTGGCGCCTCAGTTGGACCAGCGTTCGTGCTGGACGTGCAGACCGCGTGAGACGACGCTTCATCCAGTCCCAAACATGCTCAATTGGGGGACAGATCCGGAGATCTTGCTGGCCAGGGTAGTTGACTTACACCTTCTAGAGCACGTTGGGTGGCACGGGATAAATGCGGACGTGCATTGTCCTGTTGGAACAGCAAGTTCCCTTGCCGGTCTAGGAATGGTAGAACGATGGGATCGATGACGGTTAGGATGTACCGTGCACTATTCAGTGTCCCCTCGACGATCACCAGTGGTGTACGGCCAGTGTAGGAGATCGCTCCCCACACCATGATGCCGGGTGTTGGCCCTGTGTGCCTCGGTCGTATGCAGTCCTGATTGTGGCGCTCACCTGCACGGCGCCAAACACGCATACGACCATAATTGGCACCAAGGCAGAAGCGACTCTCATCGCTGAAGACGACACGTCTCCATTCGTCCCTCCATTCACGCCTGTCGCGACACCACTGGAGGCGGGCTGCACGATGTTGGGGCGTGAGCGGAAGACGGCCTAACGGTGTGCGGGACCGTAGCCCAGCTTCATGGAGACGGTTGCGAATGGTCCTCGCCGATACCTCAGGAGCAACAGTGTCCCTAATTTGTTGGGAATTGGCGGTGCGGTCCCCTACGGCACTGCGTAGGATCCTACGGTCTTGGCGTGCATCCGTGCGTCGCTGCGGTCCGGTCCCAGGTCGACGGGCACGTGCACCTTCCGCCGACCACTGGCGACAACATCGATGTACTGTGAAGACCTCACGCCCCACGTGTTGAGCAATTCGGCGGTACGTCCACCCGGCCTCCCGCATGCCCACTATACGCCCTCGCTCAAAGTCCGTCAACTGCACATACGGTTCACGTCCACGCTGTCGCGGCATGCTACCAGTGTTAAAGACTGCGATGGAGCTCCGTATGCCACGGCAAACTGGCTGACACTGACGGCGGCGGTGCACAAATGCTGCGCAGCTAGCGCCATTCGACGGCCAACACCGCGGTTCCTGGTGTGTCCGCTGTGCCGTGCGTGTGATCATTGCTTGTACAGCCCTCTCGCAGTGTCCGGAGCAAGTATGGTGGGTCTGACACACCGGTGTCAATGTGTTCTTTTTTCCATGTCCAGGAGTATATATATATATATATATATATATATATATATATATATATATATAATTTTATAATGAGAAAAAATCTGAAAATGTGAAAAAATGTCCATTCCAACCCACCTTAAATAATCGGAACGGCCAATTAATCGACGCTTAACCAAACACCTATCGTGAGTGTCCTTGCTTCGCATTAAGACGCGTGAACGGTAGCGTTTTGTTATTGTTAAGTGAAACAGTAAAATAATGCCTCCAGCCGAAATTCCAGAGAACCGACGATCAACTATATCAGACCACTATCGATTCTAGTATCGCTGACATAGCAGCCTCTGCACTTTGAGAAAGCGTGAAAACCAACCTTTTGTGGTTGCCATCGGTAGCATCGGATTAGGGAAGGATGAGGAAGGAAGTCGGCTGCGCCTTTTCAAACAAACCATCCCGACATCTCCCTGAAGCGATTTCGTGAAATCATGGAAAACGTAAATCAGGATGGCCGGACGCAGGTTTTAACCGTCGTCTTCCCGAGTGCAAGCCCAGTGTGCTAACCACTGTGCCACCTCGCTCGGCGGCCTTTTCTGCATGCACTCTTCTTGCTGGCCGGCGCATCCCAAAACGCAGAGGTAACTTTGTCAGAGCTTTAGCGGGACGAGGTGTACCGTTTAGCGAGCGTGTAGCCGACGGTCCCTGGCCGGCACTTTATTTTGACCTGCCACTGGCGTCGCGTATTAATCACGCGACGTCGCGGCAGCCGGGTCGGCCGTCCGTCCAAATAGGCGGTCTTTGTGCGGCGTTAGCGGCTATTCAGCGCGCCGGTCCGCTCCCCGCGCTCCATTTGTTTGCGCCCCGCCTGCCAGGGGTGGGGGACACGCGCTAACGGCGAACGCAAAGCAAAGCAAAGCAAACCCCGCCCGTCCGCCTCAAACGCGATGCGCCCCTCTGCTCGTGCAGCGGTAGCATCTGACGTCGCGCCACTGCCGGCTACGAGACTTAAGCCGTGCTCACACCGGACGTGAAAACGCTCGTGGACTAGGAGCTGGTGACGTCACAGCATGGAATTCCACGTTCCACTGCAGTGCAGAGCTTCAAAAAAAAGATTAGATTTTTGCTTCGTGGAGACGAACACGAGACGCGACGTCGTTTCACGTCACAAGGAGAACATAGGAGTACCACGAGAAAAACAGGCCGTGGCTAGAATACCGTATAGTACAAGTTGAACAATTCGCTATTTTGAATCCCACGTTGAAGGCACTCGTTTAAACTCTACGGGACACTCGCGCTTTTTCCTATGCTTTTAAGACCATCAAATGTAATTCCTTGCGCAGATAATATTACAGCGTAGGAAGTGTATTGGCTTACATTTGACTTTCAGAGGCAAGCAAATTAAAGTAGGTGATCAGAGCAGTATTACGAGGTAGGATACATTCACTTACGTTCCACATAAGTCGTACGTTGCTGTTCTAAATGTCTTACGGTAAAAATGCATTACCAGTATCGTATTTTCTCGTTTATATATGGTACATCCACTTAAGTCTATAGTAAGTAAGAGTTGCATTCGTAAACAATTACGGAATAATGTTAAAATGGAACACAACAGGCATAAAAATTTCATGCCACACAAGAGGGAATTACAAGAGTACTCAATCTATAACTGTTCCAAATTTTAGTGACTATTTCAAAAGCATTAAAGGAAGTGTGTCACAAGTTATTTAAAAAGTAAAAAAACTGGTAAACCTAGGAACTAAAACTAAAGCAACCTGTGCGAGTTATTAAAGGGGTATTGGGTGCTGTGTCAGATAATTACAGTAATATGAAACTGACTGAAAAAGCAATAAAGTATCTGACCCCTCACTAGTCGCTAATACTTTTAACCGTTACTTCTCAAACATAGCTGAGCAACTGGAAGTGGAGGATTTGGCACATCAAAAAGAGTAGGGATGGCATTTGGTTTCAGTTTCTTCTTGTTGTCTGCCCGGTTTTGTTCGAACTGGCGTTCTTCAAAATGGGTCTGTCGTAACAATTGCAAATATTTTGTTACTACCAACAAGTTTCGATAAGGCCGGTATTACACTATCAAATTTCTTTGTCCAATATCTTTGTCAAAGATATTTGATAGTGTAATAGGGACTTTGTCAAATGTCGTCCAATATTTGATCAAATCTAGGGCCTCGCTGTATATTTGATCAAAGAAACCGCTTGTCTTCTGTTCACTGCATGGTGACATGTTACCACATGGAGCGCTAGCATCGCTGCAGCGTTCTGTCGTCTGTAGTGTTTTTATAACCATTGCCGGTAAATACAATTGGTGTGTGCCGACAACTACAAAATTAATAGATGTCTAAGCTGATGAGGCGCTTTACAATGTGAGGCACCCTGAATACAAAATAGATTAAGAAGATTGGAGACCTGACCTGACCTAACCTAACCTAACCTAACATAACCCTCTCCTATGTCAAGGAATCGGAGTGTTACAGTGAGCCTGTCTTCTGAAGATGTAGCAGTTCTTAAGTGAATATTGTGCTTTGTGATATGAGGATACACTTCATTGAGCACATACAGAAATGTATGCTCATCCATTCTTAAGTAATTGATGTACGACTTGACGTCTTCCACTGTAAGCCCACGTAACAAGTTTTGTTGAATGCTTTTATCGTGTCGTCGTAAAACCCACGGCTTCACCCAGATTAGATTAGTTCTTCGTTCCATAGATCCGTGCTGAGCAGATCCTCGTGGATGTGGAACATGTCGATTTTTTTAAGCTGAAATAACAATACTAATAGTATGAATAAATACAATACATCATTTGTTTCTATTAAAGATTTCGCCAATGGAGTGGAAGGAGTTGGCCAGTAGTAAGTTTTTCAGGCTCCTTTTAAACTGATCTTTATTTCTAACTAAATTTTTTATGTTTCCTGGCAAATTATTGAAGATGAGTGTTCCTGAGTAGTGGACCCTTTTTGAACTAAAGTAAGTGCTTTTAAGTCCTTGTGGAGATCATTTTTGTTCCTGGTATTGTATGTATGAACTGAGTTGTTTGTTGGAAAAAGAGATATATTATTTACGACAAATTTCATTAAGAAGTAAATATACTGAGAGGCAGTAGTTAGTATACCCAGTTCTTTGAAGAGGTTTCTGCAGGACGTCCGTGAATTTACTCCACAAATAATACGTATTACACGCTTTTGGACTCTGAAAACTTTTGTTTGACTTCAAGATTTATCCCAAAATATTATCCCATATGACATTATCGAATGAAAGTAGGCAAAGTATACAAGCTTTTTCATTTTTATGTTGCCTATGTCTGCTAACACTCGAATTGCAAATACAGATTTGTTAAGGCCTTTCTGCAGTTCTGTAGTGTGCTCCTCCCAACTGAATTTATTATCAAGTTGTAATCCCAGGACTTTTAAGACTGTCAACCTCGTATGTATGGTTCCATTTTTTCCCCCACTTCTTTTCCGCATGTGCACACAATGCAATTGGGGTACGTACAACTGCTGCGGTTAATAACAAGTTGTTGTCAGCCATCTTGAACTTTGACGAAAAATTTGATGACAGTGTAATACACCTTCTAGCGCTACGTCAAAGATCTTTGTCAAATATATTGGACGAAATATTGGATCACATCTTTGATCAAATCTTTGACAAAGAAATTTCATAGTGTAATACCGGCCTAAGGTATCATTAATTTACTCTTTCCATAAAATTAACACTTGTAGGTAAAATTGAAACATCCCCTTTGAAAAATTAATGAACTACTGTGCTGATAAACCTCTTACGTTATTTGATTTTCAAACTGCTGAGCAAAACTGAACGTACTCAGACATTTCTCTCTTTACTTATTCTGAACATCACTAAACTGACACACAATATTTTTAGCGCAACGCAATCTGACTTTCAATAATCCCTACAAGAGAATGGCCCTGACTAACAATAGCCCTTACCTTTCATGAATCACTTACCTCACAAAAACCTCCGATGCTCAAACTACTGCAATACAGCGAGCGCCACTACTGCCAGCTAAATAAAAGATTCAAACTACTGAAGGCACCAACTACTGATAGGCATAGTTAGCAAATGAAAGATTTTGATAGAGAACAAACAATGTATTTACCTTAATAGTGTTCAAAAGTCATCATATATATATCAGTTTATGATATCCAGTATTACAAATTTAGCCTTTCGGATGGACACACGTCCAGATCGTCCGCTCTCAAAATTCTGCCACCTCTCTCCCCACATCCACCACTGCTGGCGGATCACCTCCAACTGCGAAACGCTACGCGCTGTTCACATCCAACTGCCCAACGCTACAATAGCAAATATTCCAACAATGCAAACCAGCCACAGACTTCACACAGAACAGTCGATGATTTTCATATAAAGCGTTACGTGACGTTATCAAAATAAAAACCTAAACAGCCTACTGACAAAATCAATAAAGGTAACTTACTTTTAATTTAGGGAAAAGTAGCCTAAATCGCACCGGCTCGCAAATCGCACCACCACGTGTTTAGATTTACTGGTCATACTTACGCACCACCTAGTGGGAGTAGTTGAACTAGGGAACACTCCCATGATGATAGTTTGGTTTCAGTGGCTGCGGTAGTTTGTTTTGTGTTCGGTTCATTAGGAAAGTTACGATTTGCATCTAAGATTTGTGTACTTTTAGTAAGGAGACTGCTACTGAGGTACGAAACATAAATTCATTCATACCTATTACATATAATTAAGATATATTTAAGTACTCTTTGACATAGTTATAATTCTTATTCAATCAGTTGTTTAGCTTACAGCACGACAAACTCACAAAATGGCGTGGTTGCCGAAATCGCAACACTGCTGAGTTGCCTAAATGGCACCAGTGCGATTTAGGAATCTTTACTAGTGACAGTTAGGAACTTTAGCACTGAAAGTGATTAAGGCCAAATATTTTAATAAATTTATAGAGTCTAATATTCCCAATCTACAGGGAGGCGCACGATATGTGTTACCATTTTGTTTTTGAATATAAACTTTACTGTCAATACAATCCGAAGGAGGAGGAGATTAGTGTTTAACGTCCCGTCAACAACGAGGTCATTAGAGACGGAGCGCAAGCTCGGATGAGGGAAGGATGGGGAAGGAAATCGGCCGTGCCCTTTCAAAGGAACCATCCCGGGATTTGCCTGAAGCGATTTAGGGAAATCACGGAAAACTTAAAGCAGGATGGCCGGAGACGGGATTGAACCGTCGTCCTCCCGAATGCGAGTCCAGTGTGCTAACCACTGCGCCACCTCGCTCGGTTACAATCTGAAAGGAACATTTACTACAATGAAGAGCCGTCCATGGAGATTTGTTCTAACTCAGCACATGCTCAATATGTCCACCATTTCGTTTCCTAACTTCCTTCAAACGAACATTGAAGTTAGTGATTACCCTACGGCACATGTCTTCCGTAATTTCACTGCAAGCTTGAAGAATAAGTCTTCTGAACTCCATTAAATCACGTGGACGTTTCGGGAAAATTTTTTCCTTTAGGTACCCCCAAAGATAAAAGTCACATGGATTGAGGTCTGGACTATTGGGGCGCCAATTTTGTCCGTCATTGAAGCGACCTGGAAACCTGAGTGAAATGATCGGCATGTCGAAATGCTCGTGTAAAAACTCCAACACAGTGTTTGCAGAATGTGGCCTTGCTCCATCTTGCATAAACCACTGCGTGTCGAAGGGCAAGGAAGTAGCAAGAAGCTGTGGAATGAAGCTATTGCGAAGCGTTCTCAGATAATGCTCGGTGTTCACAGTTTCTTCAAAGAATAAGGGTCCAATAAGTCAGTGACTGGAAACTGCTGCCCACGCTGTAATCCTCGGAGCATAATGTTGTCGTTCATGAAGCACTTGTGGGTTTTCAGTGGCCCAAAAGCGTACATTTTGTTTGTTAACCCCACTGTCTAAATGAAAATGCGCCTCGTCTGAAAACCAAACGTTATTGACAGTTTCTTCCCTATCCTCCACCCACTGATCAAACAGTGAGCTTCTGTGCACAGATCATCTTGTATGGGTACATATGGAGGTCACTTTTCAGAAGTTGAACGGAGCGTCTGGATATTCCCAGTTCCACTGCTGCCTTTCTACACGATTTCCCGGGAGTTCTCTGTACAGCAACTCGTACCGGTTCAATATTCTCCGGCGAACAAACAGGCTTAGGCCGAGGTCGCTTCGCTTCCAATACTGTTCCTTCCTGTACAAATTTATTGTACAACCTGTGGATGGGCTTCTTGCAAGGGACCCATCGTGTGTTACACCGTTGTCGAAAACGCCTCTGAGTCACAACAAGGCTTTTCGTTTCATGAAAAAGTAACACAATTGCCGATCGTTGCTGTGCCGTCAGTCTTCCATTGTCAGCCATTGCTGCTTACTAATCTTCTAGCGGCAGTATCGTGAATTACACGTCATTTCGTAACTCATTAGTTTTTCCAAGCTCTGCTGGTACTGCTGTAGAGATTCCAGCGGGATATCTAACGTGCGTCGTAAATTGTGATAGAAACAATTGGTAACACATTTCGCGCGCCACCCTGTAAGAAAAATAATTTCGCAGTGTTCGTGAAAGTTGAAGTATCATAACATGTATTGTTTTTTCCCCTTCTTCACTGTAGATTTCCATTACGATGGCTGGGAGGAAATACGGGGAATGGTCTCCAGAAAGTATGGCACGCACATTGGAGGATTTAAAAGAAGGGAAAATAAAACTGAACGAATGTTGCAGAAAATACGAAATACCAAAGAAAACGTTTCTAAAACATGTTCGAGGTGAAGTTATACGGGGAGTCAACCGTGGCAACAATGGGGCAGTGAATCGGAGACAAACAGCATTACCTCTTTCAACTGAAGAAGAACTTGTTAATGTCTTGTTAGACTTCGAAGAGAATCTGTTCGGTCGTAGGTAACTGACGTAAGGAAGTTAGCTTTTCAGATAAGCAATACTGCTACATGGAAGTTATGTGCCGTTTGCGTGAACCAGTCTGAAGAAAACGAGCAGAATTGTGGCAAAACCACTCGTGGAAACTGCATCACGATAATGCTCTCTGTCACACCTCAATGCTTGTTCGTGATTTTTTGGCGAAAAAACAAAAACGGAATGTTGCCTCAGCCAGAACATTCGCCGGACATGACCCTCTGCGACTTCTTTCTATTCCCGGTAATGAAGTGAATCATGAAAGGATGTCGTTTTACCAACACTGGTGAGATAAAGAGAAAATTGCTGAAAGAGCTGAACATCACAACGAAAAGCGAGTTCCAGAAATGCTTCCGAGATTAGAAAACGCACGCGCACAAGTGTGTTTTATCTGAGGAGGAATACTTTCAAGGGGACATAGTTGACTTGGTGAGTAAGTAAGGATTTTGTAAGAAAAACAAAAATTTCCGTTACTTTTTCATCACATCTCCTAATTTATATACAGGGCGTCCACACGAAGGCTTTAGATGCTAAATAATTATCGGAAATGACTGCCCCTCAAGAGAGAACCCAAAGCATGCTATTGTGTGGGAAACTAAATCACTCACGGCTGTCCGACGAAATTGTGACGTGAATTACAAACAGACCCGCCAGGCGCTGTACTTTAAGGTTTGGTATGTCAAGTTCCTAGCCACTGGGAACGTAAAACGTCAACTTCTGGCAGAAAAATCACATAAGACGAAGCGGTAGAGAAGATCAGAGAAACCTCCCAAGGAGGCCCATCAAATTTAGCCGAGTATCACGAGCGCTAAACATCGCTCAACAGTTCACAAGGTGCTGCGTAAACTACATCACTTGCAAGATTAAAATGTTCGACTGTGTGAACACTGAAGCGAAACGACTTGCAGCTTTTCCATGAATTTTCTACGGAGAAGCTGAACACGAGCCGGTCTAAGCCCCAACTATCTAGGAACGTCGTTTTCTCTAACGAAGCAACTTTCCTCACATGTGGGAAGGTAAATCGGCACAACGTGCGGATCTAGGGTTCGGAAAACCGCTACAGTTTTCTGTAAGATGTCAGAGACAGCGAAAACGTTAATGTGTGTTTTGCGCAGATGAAAAGCAGTATAGTTGGATCATTTATCTTCATCCAGCGGACAGTAATAGGAATCTTTTATGTGGATATGTATGACAAATGTGATCGTCCAGCAGGATAGTGCACAAGCGCTCTGGAGTTTACGTGTTCTTGACTTCCTGGACCGACATTTTCAAAGCGCCGGATAGGACGTGATGGAGCATCGATGTGGGCACCGCGATTTCCAGGCCCGACCCCGTGACTGCTTCCTGCGGAGCTGTGTGAAAGACACTGTCACGACTCGCCCGTACATGACCTTGGCGGTTTGCGCAGAAGATGAAACAGTTTTCATAATACCACACACACTTGTGCCCACATTGCAGCTACGGTATCGTGTAGGCATTTTACGGGGTACGAAAGTAGCCCATGAAGAAGTGTGTTAAATTTCTCGTATAATGCTTTTTGAGTTGCACTAGACGACGCTTCAGTACCTATACCTCATAGCCTTTTATTTTAACTGCATTTGGAAATGAGGGAGGTTTCATGCGGACATTCTGCGTGTATACTTTCTATACATTCGCTTACTTATTCTTTCACGTCATAGCTCTAAGCCAATGGAACGAGAACCTCACTGTCGCGTGAAAATGTCCCTGTTGTTACAGCGCTCAACCTACGCGCAGTTAGTCGGGGTGCAAAAGTCGTCGTTGGCCGGCGTTCCAAGAACGTGGATGTCTTATGTACCGTATTCGTGGACAGTGATAATTAAGGGTTTTCTGCAGACCATGTTGCAGACAGGAATGGATAAAAGTGGGTGTAGAAGAAATGGATTTTTTTACACTTTTTAAAAATAAAGTTTCACTGAGAAGGTGCTGGCAGTAATTGCGCCACGTTGTAGAATGCTGTGTGCGATGAGTTTATATATCTTGGTACAGTTTTTTACACTGGTTATGTTTCAAAAACAAAACGTTTCATGTACCATATTCATATGAAATAGAAATCTGACTGGTAGAAAGGCAGCAACGAGCGATAACTACAGTTAACGACAGGATAGTAATGGAGTACGGAGGAGCTGACCAGCACAGTGAGATGCATCGACGTGCAGGTGAGACAGAATGGCAGAAACGGGCGTTGCTGTTTGGACGTGCCCATGACCATACAGTGAATGAAGTTGTCCGAGTTATTGGTGTTTCACCGTGGACTGTCCAATGTTGCTACTCCCGTACGTAACTTAGCTCGCCCTTTAGTCGCAAGATATCCTGCGAACCATAGATGAAGGGCAACAGGCAGATTCCACATTCCTAAATTTTCAGAAAGTTTCTTACATAATGCCCCAGTGCAGACTGGTCTGAAGTTCCGAACATACGAAATATTTTCTCAGAGAACAATACGTTAATCTGGGTGAAAGTACCGTCAGGAGTGCCCCAGGGAAGTGCGATAGGACTGCTCTTGTTTCCTGTATACGTAAATGATCTGACGGAGAGAGTGACCAGCAACCTGTGGGAAAGCGTCGTCGTATAGTGCCTCTAGAAAGATGCAGTTCTGTGATGCTTGACACAGAGACGTTTCTGGACACTTCAAAACATTGTTTACTCACAAAGGGAACTTCCTATCGCACCCCCCTCAGATTTAGTGGCAAGAGGGCCAAGTGGACAGTCCGTCAGAAACTGAACACAGATCAAGCATGAAAACAGGAAGAAGAGGTACTGAACTGTGAAAACAACAACAACAACAAAAAGAAAAAATATAGAAACAGTGAACGGTCCAATTACAAGAAGTGCAATGAGATTTTCACTCTGCAGCGGATGTACGCTGATATGAAACTTCCTGGCAGATTAATACTGTGTGCCGAACCGAGACTCGAACTCGGGACGTTTGACTTTCGCGGTCATGTGCTCTACCATCTTTTTTTTTTTTTTTTTTTTTTTTTTTGGAATTTTTCTTCGTTATTTATTGTTGGGTTTGGTCGTTACGGACGTCACATGACATCCGTTAAAGTTCGTTTGTTGATCGTTCCACTCAGTTTTTTATTACAGAGGCCAACCAGCTCTCTGACCGAACACGCTGAGCTACCGTGCCGGCCCATTTGAACACCCCAAGCACGATTCACGATCCGTCCCCACAGCTTCAAATGGTTCAAATAGCTCTGAGCACTACGGGACTTAACATCTGAGGTCATCAGTCACCTAGAACTTAGAACTACTTAAACCTAACTAACCTAAGGACATCACACACATCCATTCCCGAGGCAGGATTCGAACCTGCGACCGTAGTGGTCGCGCGTTTCCAGACTGAAGCGTCTAGAAACGCTCTGCCACACCGGCCGACTCCCACAGCTTCAATTCTACCAGTACCTCGTCTTTCTTCCAGGAGTGCAACTTCTGTAATGTTCACAGAAGAGCTTCTGTGAAGTCTGGAAAGTAGTACTGGCAGAATTGAAGCTGTGGGGAGGGGTCGTGAGTCGTGCTTGGGTAGCTCAGATGGTAGAGCACTTTCCCGCAAAAGGCACAGGTCTCGAGTTCGAGTCTCGGTCCGGCACACAGTTTTAATCTGCGAGGGAGTTTCAAGAAGTGCAATATATTGCAGGTGGTAAGCAAAATGGCCTCGCGGTTAAGTGGTTACGATGAGTGACTGCCATGCGGGAGAGCCGTATTCGCCGGCCGCGGTGGTCAAGCGGTTCTAGGCGTTTCAGTCCGGAACCGCGCGAGTGCTACGGTCGCAGGTTCGAATCCTGCCTCGGGCATGGATGTGTGTGATAGGTTAGTTAGGTTTAAGTAGTTCTAAGTTCTAGGGGACTGATGACCTAAGATGTTAAGTCCCATAGTGCTCAGAGCCATTTGAACCATTTGAAGAGCCGTATTCAAACCTCCCTCGTACCAATTTTTTTCTCCGCTGTTCGCTTTATTCAAATTTGTGTGTGTGTGTGTGTGTGTGTGTGTGTGTGTATGTGTGTGTGTCGTGGTGTAACGTCCGTTTGCAACAGCAAGATGTAAAGTAGGGACCTATAATGACAGTTGATTCTGCACTACTACTCCATCAGCAGCCGAAAGGAAGTGGCTTTCGAATGGGAACCGCAAACCTTTGGTGACAAGGCGACAAGTCAACCGAATCCTCCACCGGAAAACACGCCTGGTGTGTCATACACGGCATTAGTGCGTGTGTGTCATGTGATAGGAATCTCTTATCGACGCACCTAATCTGTACGACTAGCAAGTGAGTGAGATGCGCCTCCTTGCCCCATATATAGACGTTTGTGTGAATCTGAATGTGGTCGCTTCCAAGGAAACGATGAAAACATAATAGGTTGTCACATAAGCTGCAACAACAGTTTGACAATCACACAGTTTCTCTGTGCTCTATCAAAACACGTTTCTAACGTTTTTGAAGTTGCATTCCGTTTTGGAAGTCTTGACTATTGAATTGCTTTTTTGCAACATAATTCACACCCGTTTATTAGCTTTTTTGATTTCTGTGAGACGTCCTGTCGTATCTCGCCTGCTCTCGCTATCCATCACATTTACTTGCGACGGTAACGTATTCTTACCACATGACTCATATTCTATAACCAGTGTACTGTATGACAATTGCCAGGACTACAGAAAGAGAACAAGCATTTCAGTGACAGTTCATAATGTTGTGGAAAAAAAAAAATTAAAAACCAAGAGGGAGTTTTGAACACGGCGCGCCCGTTTGGCAATCCAACACCATGACCAATTACCCACGCTGCTGCTAGTTCTGGTGACCTTTATGGTGGCACTTCTTGTCTTGGACCGTTCACTGTTTTTATTTTGCTTTTTTTCACAGTTCAGTACACCTTCTTCCTGTTTTCATGCTTGATCTGTGTTAAGTTTCTGACGGGTTATCCACTGGGCCATCTTACCACTAAATTTGAGAGGGTTGATGGAGAGTTCCCTTTGTCAGTCTCTCCTAGAATTTTTTTAGGGAAATTTTAGAGCAGGCTGCCGGCCGAAGTGGCCGTGCGGTTCTAGGCACTGCAGTCTGGAACCGCGAGACCGCTGCGGGCGCAGGTTCGAATCCTGCCTCGGGCATGGATGTGTGTGATGTCCTTAGGTTAGTTAGGTTTAACTAGTTCTAGGGGACTGATGACCTCAGAAGTTGAGTCTCATAGTGCTCAGAGCTATTTGAACCATTTTTAGAGCACGCTGTTTAAATATGAGGTGGAAAAGGAGCCAATTTTTCACCGTATTCAACATAAAACCTCATCGCAGTTGGTACCGTGTACGTTTTTTTTTCACGTAACTAATAAAAGACTTTGTGGCTGTTTTCCAGAACGTCAGTCCATCACGCTCAGCTACGTGGACGTCCTGTTAAAATCCGTCCTGATTCGGTGGACTCGCAGTAAGTCTGCCTCTCTCTTTCATGTTGTGCGGCGCAGCTGTAGCGGACAGGCTGAGTCGTTTGATGAAAGCTCGTGGGTCGCAGCTGTAAGGCGGTATCTGTCGCCTCCACTTAGCCACCGCGCTAGGGGTTATCTGGGCTCGCGCCGCCAGCAAGTTGGCTGCTGCCGCCACCTAGATAGCGGCCGGGACAGCCCCCGTCTCGGGAGGGCATTAGCTAGAATTTACGCACCTCTCGTATCATTTGTAGATTCGGGAAGACGAGAAACACGTGTCCAAAAATATGACTTGATGATACGGGCGACCCTTTTTCCCCGTGCGAGGAAAGGTTTCTTTATGGCAGACTGCTTTCACTTGCTGTGTCTCACATCAAGAAACCACTATGACGCAATTTTGTGTTTGTAATACGCATATGAATACAACAGACAGTTGACTGATTATGCTATACTTTTTTCTTTTATTTATCCAGAAAACATCGCAGGCTTTACTCATACATTAACTGGTTTCAGCTGAGAGCTATCTTCATTTTCAGTTCTATAAACATGAAAAACCGAACTAAACAAATATTTTAAAACGATAAGTTTAAAAGTGCAAGAATTACACGGTTTAGTAGCTACCACGAACTGTTAAGATTTACAGTATTTCGCTTTAAACGAAACTTGATGAAAGAAAACAGGGTATCTGGAGAATTGACAACATCATACTTGCACGAAGCGCAAGACACTGGATTCAGTTCGTTCATCAACAACATTTTTCGATTGACATGCATGTTCTGTATAACAATATGCCTCTTTTGTATCCTGCCTGGAAGGCGGCGCGTGGGTTGGATCACGAAAAGCTAAAACACGTCGGTACTGCTATATGAATTTAAATCCCCTTTACTCAAGCAATAAGAATACATAACTTGCAAGGTAGTGCGAAGTTGTAGCGAAGTGTCCTGGCTGGCTGCACCTGATGATATGGGCAGAATCTGTAGCGGAAATTGTAGAGCTGCACAGCAGCAGCTAGAGGGCGCTGCCGTCGGTGTCTCGTGGTAGTGCCAACCTTTGAAACTATGTGGCATCGTTACTATCGATACCACAGTCTCTGTCTTGAAATTCTAATTTAGCTCGTTTCAACCCGTTCTTTGATAATGGCCTTATTCGTGTCAGTGACGTCTGCAGTTCGCGGAATTACCGAGAGACGAAAGCCATCCAAATTTTCTCGTTGGACAGCATCATTTCATCCCTTTACATATCCAGTAGACTCACAATGGTCTGCGCTACCTTAGAGTAAACGTAGTTTTATCTGAACTGAGAACAGAGTCCTGAATTCTTAGAACTCGACAGGCAGTTACACATGTTCTGCACCATTGTCTACTTCGCAAGATGTTGAAAGATCAATTTGTCCAAAAAAACCGAGGCACCGTACCAGCTGAACTAGACGTAGTACTGAAACCATATGAAGTCATAGTCAAATCTACTAGTCCGTTATACATCAGACAACGACATATTATGAATCATTCACATTTATTACAAAATGTTTGATATTAAATGTGTGAAGTGTACCGAACAGTTATTAATGTCTTCAAAGACATTTAAAATACCATTTTCATACAACAGAAAAATTGAAATGAAATATTACAAGGCTGTAGAAATGTAGGCTTAGAACTTGCGTGGTAGTTTTTAAATATTAAGTGTAATGAATTAAGAACTCGGTACCACTGTCTTCAAATCAGGTTGTTATGCAGCAAGAACCTGTTTTCGCCCATATATAGGCACTTGCAAAACTGATGTTTATTTTTTAATCATAAGTAGGTATTTTAACAAACGCGTCATTATGAAGCCCCTTGAATTGCACCAAGCATGAATTCAATCCTAGGAGTATGTTCATATAGGCCTGTTACCCAAAACTAACATTTTGTTACTTTTTGTTGATTAGATTAAATTAGCTCTTGCCAAGTAGGGAGACGTGGGTAACCCCCCCCCCCCCCCCACCCCTCCAAACACGAACTGTAAAATTTGTATCTCTGGAATTCACGCTGTTATTAAATGTCTTTCTCACTAACACAAAAATAAGACAGAAAATTTGTTGCTTGCTTGTTAAGTTGCATTCAAATCTTTATTCTTGACGGTTATGTTACTTGTGCAGCTTCCTTCACAATGACCAACCTACTATTAAAAAGTAGTAATTATTACTCGTCCTACTGTACCTACGTGTATAATGGGGTTAAGTATTATTCACTTTGTGTATCTATGTATCTATGATCACGGTAACGACATGTAAATACATCACAATAAATATTCTTCTCCACTTTGCTAATTGCGATAAAATATCGGAATCGAAAAAAAAAATTAAGACTAACTGCTTCAGTATAGTTTTCAACTGGGGAAAGACACGCAGTTGTATACAGCTGGTTTCATGTTTATAACTCCTTTTACTAAAATATGGTTACAATACATAACTGAGTTCCAGGTGCTGGTTCCCAGATGTCTCCGCGGCAATTTATGGATCGTCTTTTTCTTCGTTTAGGGTCACTTGGAAATCTAAACGTGTGAAAACCATTTTTGCAACGGTTAGCGCAGCTCACAGCTGAGCAGGCACTCATATTTACGATAAATTCTTCGGTAAATTCAATTAGAAATCTCCAATGGCATCCTCAGTCATATGTAAACGAATATTCTACATTTTGGGGAAAACTTGGTGGAGAGTTCAGCTCAGAATATAGGAGTCTTAACCTACCCCACTGCGTCATAAGAAGCAACTATAGGGCATTTCACAAGGTTATACCGATCCTCCGCAGTGCGCCTTATGATAAATGGCGAAACAGTTCACAGACATGCCAGGTGGGTATTCATTTCCCACAAAGCGCATTAAATCTACGTGGAAAAAGGATAAGAGTTACTAATAGAATTAACGCTAGAAACTCAAATGGGCAAAATATGTGCAAAACCCCGAACACTGATTCTTACAATTAGTCGACCTATACGGCAGCTGCAGCGTTGTTATACGAAAGGCAACTTCCCCCAACATGAGCGCTGCTGTCTTTTCATTTTGCGGACATACTATATCTTTCCAGCATTTCCTGACCAGTTCTCTTATGTGAGTAGACAAAATAACTTCACTGGGCTCGTGTTAATACAATGTAGTTATTTTCAATTTATTAAGATAGTTCTTATTTAGCATATGTACGACACTGCAGTGCTTGTGTTGTTCAGAAACGCAATGAAACGTTGCTACATATATGCGTGCATACCCGAAGGAACATGCAGCTGTAAAGAAATGCGTGAAGTGAATTTGCAACTGCGAATATGGACAACCTTTAG
Source organism: Schistocerca americana (assembly GCF_021461395.2). Lineage (NCBI taxonomy): Eukaryota > Metazoa > Arthropoda > Insecta > Orthoptera > Acrididae > Schistocerca > Schistocerca americana. Next base: position 207,558,928 of record NC_060126.1, on the reverse strand, counting down.
CTCGCGATAAGCTGGAAATCCTGGTTCGAATGCCGGTTCGGTACAAATTTCATTGTCATCATTCTGTTATAAAGCTGATGGTTGTCCATATTCGCCACTGTGAGTACGTTTCACGCTGTTTCATGCTATTGTTAAGTGAGCTATTATCCAAAAAAGTTCGACAGCTGGAGCTGTCAACTGTCTACCACACTGCAGAGCCCGTCCCAAATGTAGCATGCTGTCAATATGTATTCGACAATATCGATTCCATTGTCTCCACTATCAGTGGCTGGAGTAGATTTCGCATTTCGAGGGTTATCAAATGCATCACTCCCCCCCCCCCCCCCCCACCACCTTCCTCGCCACAACTGACGCAACATCTGAAGAGGCTCAGAGGCTTAAATTGGCTGCCTCTACAGTAGAAGTAGGCCAACTAGGTTCTATTGAATTTCAGATACTTCAACATAAGTCAAGCAATGCATTACAGCAGGTTACTGTTCTAGACTTGAACATGATCAATCCCATTCCATCAGCTGCATTCATACCCACTTCTGAAGACATACTGTGGGTATGTGGTGAGTGGCTCCACTCAGTGCAACCCACTGCTGCAAGTGCCAGCAGTTTTTGAACGGGAAGGATTTATGGAGTCTACCATCAACACAGATAATTATGACAGAAGTGAAGTAACTTCCTGGTCACTCATTAATTCAATACAAATTCACTGCAACACAATGACATGGTTGTACAATAGGCTGTCAACGACAGACAGCTGCAGTGTACCATTTTTATGAATCCGGTCTGTTTCCAGGAACACTACAAAAGCCACTGACAGCATCAGACTTAGAAACTATACACCTTTCAGCCATTGGTTATAGGAATATATTTTACATAAAAGCTTGCGTAACAGCTGCAAACGCTGGGATGTTCCCTTTGGAAAAAGCACGGCCGATTTCCTCCCCCATCGTTTCGTAACCCGAGGTTGCGTTACGTCGCTAATGACGCCGCTATCGACGGAACATCAAACTCTAATTTTCCTTCCTTACTTCCCTTCTTATACACTATACCAGGCCTGATAACAACACTAAACACGAACAACGCTAATGTTCTCTGGTGGTTGTTGTACATATCACAGAGGTTTGCAAGTCTAATCTTTTACCAACCGCCGATGGTTTGTGTATGTACAAAGCTACACTGACATCCGACCATGTCTTCTGGACGCTTCATTTACTTTGTTATGACCGAGGGGCCAGGAATATGAAATCTCGAATCAATCATGAAATTACATATATTAAAGTTAGTTACAGTAACATTTAGTTACAGTTACACATTTAGAAAAGCATTAGCACTGCATTCCAAACGTCAGTTCATCTAACAGGTTGCTGGCAACAACACACAAACATTTCATAGCTGTAGCAGCAATATAAATAAGGTTTTACGCTTTGCGGACGGAAACGAGATACTACATCGCTACTGATGATCAAGGCAGCATTACAATCCGTTATATCCAGTTTATGAAGCCTGCATGAGAAAGGAACGTAGGGTTACTAAAACACCCAGTTTATCCTGATTACACTCTGTTTTTAATGTTCAATTTTAACCTCTGGTTGCAAGTTTATAAAACAGTAAGAAAACTTCCATGTCAAGCTGTTGTTCTGTGATCTCAAGTGTCACCTGATGGACTAAAATTGAAATTGAGAGAGAGTATAAGGTTGACTAGAATGAAGTGTGAAGCAATAATCAGCAATATTTTATCCACTGAGTGCCAATATCAGTTAAAAGTTCAATTGGAAGGAGTTAATTTTCTTAGTTTTACTCTTGATGCAAGTAACCATGGAAATACTGAACTTTTTCGTTTCGTTGTTCAGCTCTTTCGTATGGACGTGGGGAGGGGGCATGCAGACTAAACTTATTGACGTGCAAAATATTACAAACGAAATGTCAGACACTGTAGTCAAGTGTATAGTGGAAGTGTTTCAGAGAAACAAAAGTGTGTTGCATTTGGCGATCATAACGCCAATGTCAGCTTCAGCGGACAAGAACAGTCTAGTCGCAAACAACGTCTTCCGTAAACTGAACAAAGAATTGGAGAACAACATTTAAGGACGTGGCTGCTCATCTCGTATTATACATAAAATACTGGTAGAATTGCTTCAGACATTCTGAGGATGGATCTGGAAGTTTTCGTCTCGCTTTTCAATTTATACTGTGAGAGCACAAGACTTGGCTGAATTTTATTCTTTTGTGAGAATTGGAAATAAGACAATATTTTCTCATTCTTAGAGAAGTTGGCCTTCAGTTATGCCTGCAACAGAAACAATTCTGCAAATGCAGCAGGTTCGTAAATCTTATTCATGTCTGAAAATAAGATCTCCATTACAATTAAGCTTTTATTGGAAAATCATCTGACTGAAGGATACCTATGGTTTCTTCACAGTGTCTCCAATTACCTGCACAAACAAATATTGCTGACTGAAGGTGATTAAAAATGGTTCAAATGGCTCTAAGCACTATGGGACTTAACATCTGAGGTCATCAGTCCCCTAGACTTAGAACTACTTAAACCTAACTAACCTAAGGACATCACACACATCTATGCCCGAGGCAGGATTCGAACCGGCGACCGTAGCAGCAGCGCGATTCCGGAACTGAAGGTGAAAAAAAGACTGCAGTGGAAGTTTATTCTGTCCTGAGTGATACTGTGTTAAGTCTGCAAGAGACGGCTAAAGGTAACTTTGTTCCACTAAAAGTAAAATACGTGATCTCTAAACGTGACAGTGACCATCTGTTTAACGTGTTCAGAAAAGATATGAATGCTATTACATTAGCTAACGGATGAGGCAATACGATGTATTAAGTGTATTCAGTTGGTTAGCTCTTAACAGAGAACTTGATTGGAAAAGTTTTGTGGCGGCGTTCGTAGCGACAAACAATTCGCTGTGGAAACGGCTTACGAAGTCACCGCCACACTTTTAATAGCGGGCCGACCGGTCCGCTGGAACAGTGAACAGAAAGATGAAAACCCAAACACTCTGATTAAATAAAAGTCGGTACTTATCTTTATTAACGAAGATACAGAAACACAGTAGTGAACTCCGTGTCTACAGAAATCTGTCTAGTTCGAGTCGGAGCGGCTAGGTCAGCGTCGGCTGACGACAAACAACAACTCTGCTGCGATGAACACACAACTGACTAGCAAGTACACAATTCGGTGGCGAGTATACAACTGAGCGGCGAATACAGAACTGTCCTAGCGCTCGCGACTCCAGCGCTTAAGAAACCAGAAGCCAGCGGTGGCGCGCGCAGACTTGTGGCGATTTCCTGTCTCGCTGGCGCTGCTTATGCGGACGGCGTCCGGACTTCGATGCTGCCAACCTTTTGGCAGCGGGCTCGGGTGGCATTACTGGCTAGGATATAACAGAAAGTTTGTAAAGTACTGTAGCCACTTTGAGAAATAAAAACGTTCGCCTAACATTGTTTCTGAGCGAACAGCTCAAATCGGAAACAAGATCTATATTTTTAGAGAAAACTGTATATGATAGATGGTGCGATTTCACGAACAGTCGCTCTGTAGGTGAATAATCAGAATTTTTGAAAACTGTGCAATTCTCTTTTGCATTCTTTGCCCACAATACTGTTGTGGAAAGGATATTTTCTTGTTTCCGTACAGTGTGCAAAGAATTTGTTGTTCGTCAATTATGACTATAAAGATATCTCTTGTTCTCAATACTATGATAACATCATATCCAAGAAAGAGTTACTTAAGAAGTTTCGAGGCACCGAGAAATATGATTTTGTAGAAAAGTAAGCCATTGTGGTTTACATAAAGACTTGATGTAATACAACCCCCCTTGCCGCTCCCCCCACCCCCGGTGTTTTCATTTGGAAATACAGCAACCCCAAGTGAATGGTGTCTCCACTAGAAGAGGATTTTACGCTGTCTATCTGAGAAGTAAAAGAGAATCCTGGGAATTTGACACGTCTTTCTAGGTTTGTAATTCTTAAGAATCGCCAGCCAGTATTAAAACCTTGTTTTCTTATCACCTCAGTCCCGTCTTAATTTTAAACTTCTGTTACTCTCTTACAAACCTATAGTCGTTGGTATATTGCACTAATTACCTCTGTCCTTTGATCTGCTGAGAAAGTATCTGGCACGCCGGCTTGTAGAAGCTCACTTCCGAGAATGCGCGGTGTCTTTGACACGTAGGCAGCGCCGCGCGACCGGGCAACATATGTGGTGTGCCGCGCAGGAAACAGAACGCACAGGGGTCATGCGTCTTTGTTTCTAAACCTAATCCCTCCTCCCATTAACCGTTCCGTAAATAATCTAGTTCCCGCGTGTAAAGCAGCTTCAAACATTTGTTTACTTAACAAATGAGTTAATGTGTTAAATATTTGACGTTAAGCATGTAAAACCTTTGTAGTTGAAGATGCGAAACCCCGATTACGTTGGTTTCATCAGTTTCGATTATTCACTTATAGGCTAACGAAAAAGCCAAAAGGAAATAATTAATTAGAACGTCATGCTTGATGCTGAAGTTTTTACCGCACGAATAACGAACGTCTAGTAAGCGATATACTCTTTTTCTTTCATAATTTTGTGGCGGCCGTGAGCGAGAAAGAAAGGTCTGAATCCACTTTGGCAGTCGCTAAGCGCCAAAGTGCGCTATGCGCTTTCAGAGTAGTTAGTTTTCAACGTATGTGAATGTTTATCCTGTCATATTTCCGGAACGACGCGTCGCTCAACGATATATTTTGCAGGTACATGCAGCGGTATGTGGATATTGTCTGTAAAATATGTTGCGAATGGAGTTAGTCGTAGCGAAGGAATAAATTAAAACATAGTGCCTGATGATGTTTTACGGCATGAACAGCGAAAATGTAGGAAGCGATAAACTTGTATCCTTTCATTATTTTGTTCGAATATTTGAAATGATACGCAGAACTTTTGTGCAGTATGGATGAGGAACACTGCGACGGTGATAAATAAAGGTTTCTTAAAATTACTGCAACGAGTCGCCTTTTGATTTGTTCTTCAGTTCAATTACTGACGGAATTTAGAAATTATAAGAGATATAACCTTGCATTAAAGGCCTAACACAATAAGTCGAGTAATAAAGTGAGAAACTGTGTACACGTCTTAATGTAGCGTAACTCTCGTGGCCCATACTGCCCGGCCTTTATTAATCCAGTATTCGAGAATCAGAGCACTTAGCGATTTCCAACATACTTTACTCATCATTAAAGGTTTCTTGAAATTGCTGCAATTTCAGTTCTTTTATTTTCCCCTTGCCGGTTTCGAAACGCCTAGCGATTCATCATCAGGTGCTACACGTTTACTGATTGTCTGCAGCAGTGTGGGAGTCGTGTAGCTGTGGCAAGATGTATAAGCGAAACATGTAAGGACTGTATGCGGCGTTTGTACTTCTTGCCGCAGCTACAAGTCTCCCCCACCGCTGCAGCAATCAGAAAACATTTACCATCTGATGACGACTCGGTAGACTGTTCGAAACCGGTAATAGGAAAATAAAAGAACTGAAGAACAAAAGCAATTTCAAGAAACCTTTAATGATGTGTAAAGTCTGTTGGAAATCGCTAAGTACTCTGATTCTCGAATACTGGATTAATAAAGGCCGGGCAGTTTGGGGCACGAGAGTTCCGCTACATTGAGACGTGTACACAGTTTCTCACTTTATTACTCGACTTATTGTGTTAAGCCTTAATGTAAGGTTATATCTCTTATAATTTCTAAATTCCGTCAATAATTGCATGAAATACTGAAGATCAAGTTTTTGGTGCCCCTGGAAGCCTGTAGATAGGCAACCTGCAATTGTATTTGAGTGACAGATGTAGCCGTTCTGTAATTACGGGGTGAACCAGAACTCCATAGACAAACTTTCAGGGATTCTTCAAGAATACCTTCTTAATATTTTGTAACAGACCTACGGTCTCCGGCAGCTCGTTACGGAGTAAAACGGAATTGTAACTATGATTTATTCGGTTCGTTACCGCACTCATCCTTGTTTCCCTGAAAATACTGTAATAACAATGATGAAACCTATAATACTAAATCACCATGAGAAGGATGAAGTTTCTCGTAGGCGTCTACGTACAGACGCAAAACTGCTGTGATCTTATTTACCGTCGGTGCGGGTACAGCTCAGCAAGCGGCTTTGTGTCGCTATTTCATTGCGATCAGAGAACCCATATACGAGTCATATACCGGCCAACTATTCGCCAGGAAAACTATCTTTAGTACTAGTGTGTGCGACACTGTTAACGTACTGTTACACTTCATGCAAATAGAGGACACTCGTATGTGCAGGAGGGGAAATGCAAGGCAGGGCAAGAGAGATTGCGGTGTAGCGGACGAACAAGGAGGCTACGTATGGGACGAGTATACGATTTCATAACAGTATGTAAGCTGCTTTATTTTACAATCATAACGAAATGAAATGTACAATTTTGTCCGAAACAGCAGCTTCACTGTTAAGAAGACGTTTGCATATTTCTAACATCAATTGCAGATGCGTTGCACGTTACAAATAATACAGTACATGTCTTGGCATAATACTATGGACCTTTCACCATCACTATTTCCACATACAAACGTTTCTTCAACAAACTTTTCTTCATTTTCAATAGCCATGTATGTTTGACTTCCACTGAAGTGTCAGCTGATTCACTTTCGTCTTCACATGCGGAATCAAAATTACTTCCATCACTATGACTATAACTACTCGAGCATGTACCACTTCACAGATTCATGATCACCTCCAGCGCTTGGCCCAGTAAACCTTCCCTTGAAATATATTGCTCTAGAACTTTGTTTACGTACTCACAGCGTTTATTCCAATCTTCTGTTGTTATGGAAGCATTTTGTTCATATGAAATTGTCAATAAGGTGTCCGTTGTGAACGCCTCATTACACTCAGAAACTCTTGCCCATATCAGCTGTATAGGATTCAATGCTGGGTGGTACGCAGGAAGTGGTAACACAGTATGACTGTGTTCTAGTAAAATACTATCAGTTTTATTTGTGATGTAGCGTGGTTTGTTCTTTTTGATCAATGAATGCAGCTGGGATCTTAGCATCTCCTTCTGGGAAGGAATTCCATTTTCTGTTAAACAAGACGTCATCTCTGTCCAAGTGGAGTTTGTGTTGGAGCACCAGTCAGTTGCTTATTGTGCCAAGGTGTGTTATCTGATGACGTCGTGATTAGGTACCAACCTCTCCCTGAACCAATTTTCATAATTTGACAAATTCATGTCGTGAAAATCCCCTGTTTTATAGTCAAATGGTTCAAATAGGACTTAACTTCTAAGGCCATCAGTTCCCTAGAACTTAGAACTACTTAAACCTAACTAACCTAAGGACATCACACACACCCATGCCCGAGGCAGGATTCGAACCTGCGACCGTAGCTGTCGCGCGGCTCCAGATTGTTGCGCCTAGAACCGCTCTGCCACTCCGGCCGGCTGTTTTATAGTCAAATTTAAACCTTGCGTATGCGTTCGGGAAAATAATTCTCCTTTCCATCGTGGAAGACGATACTACTTCGTTTCAAAACAGATTTCAACAAACCCTACAGTGAATTGTCACTCCATCCACAGGTTGCTGTGTGACAAGTGTGAACATACATCTCGTCCACATAGACAATTAGGTGACACTCGTGTCTGTATTCTCAGACACTTTTTAAGTAAGCAATTTGTTTTTCCCTGATACCATTTTGTTCCTGGAAAACGTTTCGTTACTAGCCCTCTTCTTCCACCTAAATCCTACAGAGCGAACAATTTTTACGAAGTGTGTTCATACATATCCCAAAATTTATTAAACTCTGTAACTTTTTATGAATTTGCTTTAAAGTGGGACTTCCTTTATCTGTAATGTTGAAATTATTCATCTCCCGTCAGACGACCTGTTCATTGAAATTTTCTAAAATCGCCTTCTGGGCCTTTCCTCAAGAGGTTCTGAAAATGTCGAGGGTTTCCCTATCTGAACTCTTTCCAAATCTCCTTTTATTCACCGAACGGAAGTAAACGATACAGCTTCGTCTACTCGTTCAGTGTGGATTTCAATTTTAATGGGGCACCTGGCACTGCTTCTTTCTTCTTAAATTAGTAGACATTTGCAACCCCTTCGTGTGTTTGACTGTGAAGAACTTTACCCTTTAACTTGCTTTGTAGTGGAGCACTCCGCCTGACTCGATGGCGACTAGGACTGTTAATATTTTAAAAAATATAGGGAATCTGCTACATCGATATTTCAAAAGATCGACATATCGACGGAAAAAATATCGACATATCAGCGTGCAAAAATAGGCAGCACATTGTAAATATACTGCCGGTTTTAGATCAGTATATTGAAGTATTGATTTATTATTATATATTCTGTACATCAACACGCTAGCTGCCTGCTTATCCCCCTTAGAGGAAGAATGAAAGGAAACCGATGCACGTTAAAGCTTGACGATAACCACTTTGCTAACAGTGGTAACTGCATGGAAGTGGCGCAATAAAAGGTGTCCGATGGGCCCGTGGTTCGGTTTCGTCACATATCGGACTTGTCTGGAGCACTTCATGGCGACTTCATTTCTGCAAACTGTAACAGAACTGATTACGGTAAGATAAATGTATTACCCGATCTTGGATCATATGTAGTGAACGATACCGCACCGAAGACATAAAAACCAAAAATCCACTGCAACATGGCTATGCGAAAATGTTTAAGTGTCAACGTTTATAAGGAATTAATGTAATTACAACGATTATTATGGGCTTCTCAAAGAAGATAGACAATCAATTGCATTTTATTTATGAAATATTTGTTCCAACGATTGTTTTGCATAAATAGATCGACATATGATAGTAGTTTCTTTGCTACATGTTGTTAGAAGTAAATCTTTGTTCTTTTGGGCAGTCGGTTGTACGAGTTTGAAGTGTGAGGATGGAGGACGAGTTATGTGTCTTTTATTGACTTGTATTGTGAAGTGAAATTTCTGAAAATATATGTAGAATTCTGCGGAAAGTCCACCAGAAGTTATATTATTATTGAAACATCAACCCGATCATCCTCTAGACGATTACAGAAACATAAACCACAGAAAGGAAATGTATAAGGAGCCATCAATATAGAACAAAGAAGAGCAATAAAAATGAGGATTTTTATTTTTAACGGAACTGGTTATTTAAATTCGACTCTCCCTGTCACTCGCTGCATTGTGTCACTATCTCAGTGTGGCAAGCGTTGTGAAAATGCGATCGGCCGCCCAAGTTACTAGCTTACTCCAAACATTAGCAATCCAACTTCGGGCAACAAGAGGGTGGGGACAGTCAGAAAACGTCAGCGACCTGACAGCTGCAGTGTCAAACTTTCATGGTGAAGTTAAGCATTGCAGGTTTTGTTACTAGCGCCGAGCGCCTATTATGTCAGCATTTACCCACACACGTCTCAGACCACCGCAAAGACCAATCTTGTCATGTAGAGTTCTGTTCGTCATTTTCAGTAACTGCTTTTGAAGAACGCCGATGTGAAGAACTAGCACACTAGTGGCGTTAAAAATTGCGTTTGAAAATTGTGGTTATCGCCAAGTTCTAAAATGTTTTTTTAACGCAAGTGGTGTGCTATTTCATCACATCGTCACGGCACAGTGCTATCGGACCTATACTTGCTTCACACAGTCAAGGATAAAGACTGGACGTGATGAAAGCTCAAAAAGTAGTAACACTTCTTCACACAGTGAAAGTAAAATTATGTTGTCTTACAATTTTTAAATAACAATTTCAAATGTTTACCGAACATTGGGAAAAGATATAACATAAAATAAAAATTTCGGCATCCAATATTGCCATTCCGATGTTGATATATCGGGAAAGAAAATATCACCGATGTTTATGGATATTTTTGGAAATATATATCGTCCGCCCCTGGTAGCTGAGTGGTCAGCGCGGAGGAATGTCATACCTAACGGCACGGGTTCGATTCCCGGCTGGGTCGGAGATTTTCTCCACTCAGGGAGTGGCTGTTGTTTTGTCCTTATCATCATTTCATATCCATCGACACGCAAGTCGCCGAAGTGGCGTCAACTTGAAAGACTTGCACGAGGCGAACGGTCTACCCGACGGGAGGCCCTAGTCACATGTTCACGTTGGTTTGCATGGACTGTAACACTGACGGAAAGCAAAACTCTTGACAGAACCGAACGGTATTGGACGGAAAATAGAGGGCAACGGGGTAAAGAGGTCATGAAGCGCGTACCATCGACATTGGCAATGGTATGGACTGGTTCAAATGGCTCTGAGAAATATGGGACTTAACATCTCAAGTCATCAGTCCCCTAGAACTTAGAACTACTTATACCTAACTAAGCTAAGGACATCACACAAATCCATGCCCAAGGCCGGATTCGAACCTGCGACCGTAGCAGTCGCGCGGTTCCAGACTGAACCGCCTAGAACCGCTCGGCCACACCGGCCGGCAATGGTATGCACTATTTTCACTTCAATACAGATACAAGGCTAATTGGGGCAGGAAACAAAATAAAACGCAATAACGTTGTAATGAGCCGGAGCCCTTGGATCCCTTATAGAAAAATACTCAGAAGGTATCTCTGGACAAACTCTGATAGTTGATCGGTGGAGTTCTGGATCACCCTGTAGACAGCTGCAATGAGGATAGTATCTTTACCCACAGTAAGGCAATCGAAATGTGTACGTCACGGCAGCACGTGGTGTTGGCGACTGATACCGGAGGATTGGTGTTTCCGCTGTATCTGGAATTTGTGCAGAGCGTTGTCATATTACCTCTATGTAGCCGCCTCTCGGAGGCAGGCTGGAACATCTGCAGCGGAAAGACCGGGAGTCGGCAGTTTTCCCCGTGTTTAGCGTGAGGGCTGAAGCGGCAGGGAATCATTTGAGAGTGCCGTGGGAGGAACAGTTTGGCGGGCGCAGGTAGCGTGTTTAAGTGGCGTAAGTTGTTCGCGGCGGGCTGGGGCGGGACAGCTTTGTTACGGAGAGGGGCGGCGTGTTACGGCCGCGGAGGATGCCGTCCTCCTTGAGAGTAACAGAAGAGGAGAGAACAGAAGAGTGGAGATGTTGGGCGGCCGCTGCTGTGGCTGCACCCCCGCTGTTTGTTGTTTTTGCCGCGCAGCCGGCGGTCGGCGTGCATCGCATCGCGCACGGCGCAGCGCGTACCGAGCCGCGGGGTAGCGGCGGGGGCGGCGAGCGCTGAGCGGCCGGTCAGCCTCCCCAGCGCTACGTCTGCACAGTGGAGGCGGGGTCTGCGTCCACCGGCGTGCATTAAAGCGAACAATTAAAGCACCTTTACACAAGTTGGGCTTCCTTGTCTCAACTGACTACTCGCGGCTCTACGGCATCATCCCTGACGTTTTATCCCTGTGCTGAGTGTCGTTTGTCACGAAAACTGTGTATGTTGTACAATGATGAGACAAAACATCATGACGACTGCCCACCGCGATTTTGGATGCCCTCTGGTGGCGTTGCGGGCACGTGACGCGGTAACAAGAGTATGTAAGCGGAGCAGATACGAAAGGGGGTCACCATAGCGAACATAGGGGCTGCAAATGGGTATATACATTGAGATAAGTGACAATGACAAAGGGCTGATCATAATTACGCAGAGCCTGCGAACGAGTATCTCGAATACGTCGAAGCTGGTCGAATGTTCACTGTCGTGAGCATTTACGGAAAGTGGTAGAAGGACAGTGAAACTATCACTAGGCGCTAAACGGTTGGACGTCCACGACTCTTCACAGAACATGGGGTTTTCTGCTCCGTAAAGTAGGATACATGGTGATCTGTAGCATCTCTGCCGAAGGAGCACAATGTTGGTGCACTCACGGGTGTTTCGGAGCACACCGTTAATCGTGCTCTGTTGAACATGGAGGTCCGTAGAAGACCACTCCTATGTGTCCACATGTCGACCCAACGACACCGTCAATTACACTACTGGCTATTAAAGCCGGCCGCGGTGGCCATGCGGTTCTAGGTGCTCCAGTCCGGAACCGCGCGACTGCTACGGTCGCAGGTTCGAATCCTGCCTCGGGTATGGATGTGTGTGATGTCCTTAGGTTAGTAAGGTTTAAGTAGTTCTAAGTTTAGGGGACTGATGTCCTCAGATGTTAAGTCCCATAGTGCTCAGAGCCATTTGAACCATTTGGCCATTAAAATTTCTATACCAAGAAGAAATGCAGATGATTAACGCGTATTCATTGGACAAATATATTATACTAGAACTGACATGTGATTACATTTTCACGCAATTTGGGTGCATACACCCTGAGAAATCAGTACCCATAACAACCACCTCTGGCCGTAATAACGGCTTTGATACACCTGGGCATTAAGTCAAACAGAGCTTGGATGGCGTGTACAGGTACAGCTGCCCACGCAGCTTCAACACGAAACCACAGTTCATCAAGAGTAGTGACTGGCGTATTGTGACGAGCCAGTTGCTCGGCCACCATTGACCAGACGTTTTCAATTGGTGCGAGATCTGGAGAATGTTCTGGCCAGGGCAGCAGAAAGGCCTGTACATGACCTGCAACATGCGGTCGTGCATTATCCTGCTGAAATGTAGGGTTTCGCAGGGATCGAATGAAGGGTAGAGCCACGGGTCGTAACACATCTGAAATGTAACGTCCACTGTTCAAAGTGCCGTCAATGCGAACAAGAGGTGACCGAGACGTGTAACCAATGGCACCCCATACCATCACGCCGGCTGATACGCCAGTATGGCGATGACGAATACACGCTTCCAATGTGCGTTCGCCGCGATGTCGCCAAACACGAATGCGACCGTAACGATGCTGTAAACAGAAGCTGGATTCATCCGAAAAAATGACGTTTTGCCATTCGTGCACCCAGGTTCGTCGTTGAGTACACCATCCCAGGCGCCCCTGTCTGTGATGGAGCGTCAAGGGTAACCGCAGACATGGTCTCCGAGCTGATAGTCCATGCTGCTGCAAACGTCGTCGAACTATTCGTGCAGATGGTTGTAGTCTCCCAAACGTCCCCATCTGTTGACTCAGGGATCGAGACGTGGCTGCACGATCAGTTACAGCCATGCGGATAAGATGCCTGTCATCTCGACTGCTAGTGATACGAGGACGTTGGGATCCAGCACGGCGTTCCGTATTACCCTCCTGAACCCACCGATTCCATATTCTGCTAACAGTCGTTGGATCTTGACCAACGCGAGCAGTAATGTCGCGATACAATAAACCGCAATTGCGATACGCTACAATCCGACCTTTATCAAAGTCGGAAAAGTGATGGTGCGCATTTCTCCTCTTTACACGAGGCATCACATCAACGTTTCACCAGGCAACGCCGCTCAACTGCTGTTTGTGTATGAGAAATCGGTTGGAAACGTTCCTCATGTCAGCACGTTGTAGGTGTCGCCACCGGCGCCAACCTTGTGTGAATGCTCTGAAAACCTAATAATTTGCATATCACAGCATCTTCTTCCTGTCGGTTAAATTTCGCGTCTGTAGCATGTGATCATGGTGTAGCAATTTTAATGGCCAGTAGTGTACGTTCGCAGTGGGCGCGGGACCTTCGGGATTCGACCGTCGATCAATGGAAAGGTGTGGGCTATTCGCGTGTATCGCAGTTTTGCTACACTAGGTCGATGGTCGTTTCCACAAAACCCGTCATAGAGGCGAACAGCGGCTGGGAACGTGCAGCGTGCCACGGACGCAGGCTGGTGGGAGCAGTATTATGCTACGGGAGACATTGTCCTGCGTTTGCATCGGACCTGTGGGAGTAATCGAAGGCACGCTGACAGCCGCGAACCACCTACATCCCTTCATGCTTGATGTCTTCCCCGACGGCGACGTCACCTTTCAGCAGTATAATTGTCCGTGTCTCTGAACCAGAACCGTGCTACAGTGGTTTGAGGACCACTATAGTGAACTTGAGTTGATGTCCCTGCGACCAAATTCGTCTGATGTAAATCGTATGGAGTCCATGTGGGTCGCTATTGGGCGCCGTCACCGCGTCCGCAAAGCAGAGGCCCGTTATTTACGCGAATTATATGACCTGTGCGTAGACATCTAATGCAACATACCTCTACAAACCCACCAACAAACTGCCGGATCCCTGATACGCAGACTCAGCGTTGTATTTCGCTCCAAAGACGAACAAACAAACTAAATCGAAATATGGTAACAGGATATAGGAAGGAAATAACAGAATGTAGGAAGGAGCAATGATAAAATGATAATAGACTGTTTTTGATGAAACCGAAATACATAGTGCGTGTACTTGACAAAGGTCGTATGGAAAATTATGTGATTACACACACCGGAAAACTGAAACAAAAATGAGAAATGTGTCGTTCCAGAATTGGAAAATATCTTCATTTATCTGTTCGAGAAAATATGTACTTACAAAGGCGTCAAACATTGTTTAAGACAATACAGAATATTAAAGAATTATACAGGATTTTACAATTATACAGAATGTATGGAGAATTAGGGGCGTGAAATTTGAAACATCATACACATATAAAAAAAGTTTTGCATCACCCCGCATTTCAGAACTCCTGAAGATAGACGTTGACTGTGGATATTGTATCACAGACACACAGCCCCTTTGACTGTTCAGAGATGTCACTAAACCCGCCCAAATATGTAGACAACCATGCATGATCAGCGCCTATTAGACGGAGTGGGTCCGACAGCCGATCAGTTCCGGTCATTCCACCAGGAACGAGGTACACGGCTTGTGTTGTCTGTAGTTCAACCATTCCTAGGCGGTCAACACCGCAGTTCGATCGCGTCCGCATTGTTACTTTGTACCAGGAAGGGCTCTCGACAAGGGAAGTGTACATGCGTCTCGGAGTGAACCAAAGCGATGTTGTTCGGACATGGAGGAGATACAGAGAGACAGGAACTGTCGATGACATGCCTCGCTCAGGCCGCCCAAATGCTACTACTGCAGTGGATGACCACTACGTACGGATCATGGGTCGGAGGAACCCTGACAGCAACGCCACCATGTTGAATAATGCTTTTCGTGCAGCCACAGGACGTCGAGTTACGACTCAAAATGTGCACAGTAGGCGCTCTGTCAGTAACGAGAAACCACACACATAAGAAATGATTAAACGTAGATGTTTCTTGAAATAAAACACGAAAACTAGTACAAAGGGAGAGACTGTCTCTAGTGAGGGCACAGGACAGTAGAACATCTTCGCGTTTGTCGTCTGAATGCGGTCGTAATTTCGAGGAACCATGGTAATTTTGGGGTATCTGTCATGAGTAGCCATCAAATTGATCGTAAACTGTTTTCCTCGATAAAACTGGCAGCTTATCCATGAATTCTTCTCCTGTACCAACCTTTTAGTGTCAGAGTAGAGGTTGGAACCAACGTCCTCGATTATTCCTACAATTCTTACCCACTATAGTTCCTTCTAGTATCATTGACCTTATTCGCTGATGTCTTAAAAGATGTCCTATCATTCTGTCCCTTCTTCTTGCCCCTGTTTTCCATATGTTCCTTTCCTTGCCGATTCTGTGGAGATCCTCCTCCTTCCTTACGTTACCAGTCGACCTAATTTTCAACATTCTTCTGTAGCACCACCTGTCATGCTTTAGGCACACAGGTAAGCTACCGCATTTTGGTGCTTAAGCTGTACATCACTACAGCCTGCAGGCTTAACATTCTAAGAGCGGGAAGTCGCATGTCGCCAGTAGAAGATCAGTTGATAAATTGAGAGCGGCCTCTAGCTTTGGGTGCTATTAAAAGCCCTGGCTCTCAAACATGTCAGTCGACTGTTCAGAGAGGTGCTACTTTTTACAGCCGACCTAAGTATGTGTATTTTGACATGTTTTGGAAAACTGCTTGTACCTGTTAGGTTGCCAGACACTATCGTCTCCTAAGGAATCAAGCCGCCTCTCTGGTGTATCCATACACGAGATACCGTTCACGATTACAGAAGGGCATACGTTTGACGGAAAATACCATCTTGGCGAAAATCACTAACTTCTTTATGAAACTATTTGCAAAATTGGTGGAAAGGTACCTCTAGACCCATGGATATCACTAGCCACTTAATATTTTTCGTCTACGGTTTTCTTAATTAGGCTGACAGGAAGTGCAAAATGGTGAAGCAGGAATAAAGAAGTAGCATTACAAAGCTATAGAAGCGTGCATCACTAGGAAAAAAAAAGATGCCGGCTATAGGAGAATTAAAGAGACCTTTGGAGGAAGTAGAAGCACCCGTATGATGAATATCAAGGCACTGGAAGCAAGAATGGAAAGACTGAGAGATGGAAGGAATGTGTAGAAGGGCCGTGTGAAAAAGCAAACTGGAAGACAGTATTGTTGAAACAGAAGAGTAAGTGGATTAAGATAAGATGGGAGGTGTGTTATTGCGAGAATAATTTCACAAAGTGCTAAAAAACCTAAGTAGAAACAAGGCGCATGGAGTGCACATTTCCGCAGATTTCTTAATGTCTGTGGGAGAACATATCATGACAAAACAATTCCACGTGGTATACAAGATAATTGAGATTACGGAATCCCGTCAGATTTGAAGAACGACGTAATAAATTCAATCCCATGAAAACAGTTGCTGACTGGTGGGAATATTACTCCAAAATTAGATTAATACGTCATGGTTGCAAAATACTTATGCAAATTATTTACAGAAGAATGGAAACAAAGACAGAAACCGACCTCGGGGATGATCAGTTTGCGATCTGTATGAACACACGAGGCAGTACTCACTCTATGACCGAGCGAAGTGACGTAGTGTTTAGCACACTGCACATCCTGATTTATGTTCGCCAATATTTCCCTAAATCGCTCAAGACAAATGTTGCATTGATTCCTTTGACACAGCACGGCCCATTTCCTTCCCCATCTTTTCGTCATCCGAGCTTGTGCTCCGTCTCAAAAGACCGGGTTGTCGATGGTACTTTAAGCTCTAATCTTCCTTCCTATTTTTGACCCTCGGATGTATGTTAGAGGAGAGATTTGAGAAAGACAAGCAGACGTTTACAGCATGTGTATATTTAGAAAAAGCTTTTGTTTGAAATACACTCTTTGAAATCTTAAACGTAGCACGGATCAAATACTAAGAGCCAAAGTTATCTACAACTTCTATACAAAGGAGACTGTAGTAACGAAAGTCGAAGGACATGAGAATGACTCACTGGTTGGAAAGGGAATGAGACAGGTGTAATTCATGAATGATCGACGTTTGTATGCAAAGTTACTGCTTATTACGTCCGAATACTGCAAGATTGTTAGCCAAACAGGCAAGAAGCAAAACACAGCAAACGTATAATCTTAGGGGAAAACGACACAGCTTTCATTAGTCAATAAACAGATAATCAGATTAGACGATCGAGTGCAATGCTCGTAAATTCACTTCGTAATAAGATAATGGTCCTTGTGTTTTTTCGTTGTACACAAAGATACTTTCCTCACAGCGAGGACAACTAGCATTGGTGTGCACCAGGTTATATTTTTTATTAATCAGCCACTTAACCATGGAAAAATTATAAGACTATTTAAAGGATCTTGAAATATAAATCAAACCTGAGTTTTACAACGTGTCTCTCTGATGGGCAGTAAAGGGATACCTGTAATGAACCTCTGTTTCTCAATAACTCTAAAACACAGAGCCACTACCACGAAAATAAAACGCAATGGATTTTAACGCAAATGACTAGAAGATATAGCCTTGT
Organism: Schistocerca americana; assembly: GCF_021461395.2. Taxonomy (NCBI): domain Eukaryota; kingdom Metazoa; phylum Arthropoda; class Insecta; order Orthoptera; family Acrididae; genus Schistocerca; species Schistocerca americana. The sequence goes on along the minus strand of NC_060126.1, from coordinate 207,541,232 downwards.
GTAACGAAACTGAAGACGACGCATCGTATTTCTCGCTGCAAGACTATTCCTATTGCCTGCCACATAAGTATGATAGATAGAATTAAATATCACGACACATTTATTCGTAAAAAAACATGAGTTAAATCGAATGTGCGTCAACGTAATACACTGATTATACAGGGTGGGGCAAATAGAAGTGGCGCGGAAAACAGAGTTCAAGGGGCAAAGGAACACAGCAGAGGACAGGAAATACAGTACTAACCTGACTGTAGGAGATGTTGAAAGTGACCACCATTCATCTCTTGGCACTGGTCAACAAGCTACTGAAAGCGGATCGAAGCTGGACTGCTGGAATTGCTGCAGTCTCATCCGAAATGTTCTGCTGGAGTTCTTGAAGACTGTGAGGGTTGTTGCGATATACCTCAGACTTGAGGGCTCCCCGCACCAAGGAACCGCACGCTGGTAGATCATGAGACCAGGGTTCCCAACTAGGGCCGCAAACAGACTGACCTCTGCTAAAAACTCTGTCAGGCGTGAAGGTTATGTAAGTCGGCTCTAAGGCTCGGCTGGCTGTATGGGCAGTTACTCCATCCTGTTGGAAGTAGCTTTGGGTCATAGGGTGTAGTTATATGCATGCATCCACGTCCAGTCGTATCCACTCACCCGGGAAAGTTTTATTTGCCCCACCCTGTACTCTGTCTCGTATTTTTAACGTGACCTGACTGGCAGTTGAAGTAGTTGAATCAAGAGTGATAACTCGACTTTAATTGCGACTTCAAATGGATAACGCGATCTGACTGATTAAGACGAATAGTCTGCGATTGTGAACTGAACATGGAAACAAACAGCTACAGTGCACTTGAATCGGACTAAAATTGCTGCTGGCGTGGGCCTGCAGTCAAGTAAGAGAATTCATTCTGAAGATTCGTAATGCCAGAGCTGCGAAATGCTCACCATACACTGGTAGGAAACTCGAGACGGAGTACCCAGTGCACCTCGGCGTTGAGTCGGACGGTGGATCTCCGTCACCTCATCTCGTTCGTCTACATCTTCGGGCGCAGACTCAAAGTCCAAAAGCAGATCTCCTCCGTGGGACGCGACCGAATCACGTCCACACTTGTCCACGGCTCGCCACGGTATCTTCTGCTCCTGGCACTACCAGCCAGGCCGCGAGAAGCTCCGTGTGGAGTTTCCCCCAAGAAAACTAAAACCGCCAATTGAAAATTCGGATGGTCAAAGCCAGTGTGCCCCATGCCGCCGTTGGATAAGCAGCTGCCAGCAGAAAGTCGAATACTCCTAGCTCACTTATTTGTTACATAGTTTAATTCTTAATTTCTTTGAGTGTTTATGGTACTTGCATTGTTTAATTCATAAATTTCGGGCGTATTATAGTATTTGAGAGTCGTAGCATCGCGTTTTAGTACCTGAATAGTGTAAAATCGCGTAGTCTCCTTCCGCCGCCGAGCAGTGTGTCAGCAGTGCGCAAGTAGCAGCATTACTGCATTTACTAGGCGATCTTGTATTTTAATAACCGTTTAAATTTTGTGTCGATTTGTTTGTGCTCCCTGTAGATTAGTTCAGACGTTCTTTGCACAACAGTTTTTAGCATGGATAGGGACTGCAACTGCTGTGTTCGGATGCAGGCTGAGTTGGCATCCCTTCGCTCCCAGCTTCAGGCAGTGTTGGCTTCGGTCACACAGCTTGAGGCTGTTGCCCATGGGCATCACTGTGGAGGTCCGGATGGGGGTTTGTCTGGGATGGACAGCTCGTCCCACGCATACCCCGATCGGACTGCGACTGTGGTTGCCCGGGATACTGCCCACATTGAGGCTGATCCCTCACCTGTGGTAGAGTGGGAGGTCGTCTCGAGGTGTGGCAGGGGGCGAAAGACATTCCGGAGGGCTGAACGGAAGGCCTCTCCCGTTTGTCTGACGAACCGGTTTCAGGCTCTGTCTCAGGCTGATACTGATCTTCGGCCGGACATGGCTGCTTGTCCTGTTCCAGAGGTTGCCCCTCAGTCTGCAAGATCTGGGCAGTCGCAGAGGGTGGGCTTACTGGTAGTTGGGAGCTCCAACGTCAGGCGCGTAATGGATCCCCTAGGGTATATGGCAGCAAGATAGGGGAAGAAAACCAATGTGCACTCCGTGTTCATACCGGGGGGATTCATTCCAGATGTGGAAAGGGTCCTTCCGGATGCCATGAAGGGTACAGGGTGCACCCATCTGCAGGTGGTCACTCATGTCGGCACCAATGATGTGTGTCGCTATGGATCGGAGGAAATCCTCTCTGGCTTCCGGCGGCTATCTGATTTGGTGGAGACTGCCAGTCTCGCTAGCGGGATGAAAGCAGAGCTCACCATCTGCAGCATCGTCGACAGGACTGACTGCGGACCTTTGGTACAGAGCCGAGTGGAGGGTCTGAATCAGAGGCTGCGGTTCTGCGACCGTGTGGGCGGCAGATTCCTCGACTTGCGCCATAGGGTGGTGGGGTTTCGGGTTCCGCTGGATAGGTCAGGACTCCACTACGCGCAGCAAGCGGCTACACGGGTAGCAGGGGTTGTGTGGCGTGGACTGGGCGGTTTTTTAGGTTAGATGGCCTTGGGCAAGTACAGAAAGGGCAACAGCCTCAACGGGTGCGGGGCAAAGTCAGGACATGCGGGGACCAAGCAGCAATCGGTATTGTAATTGTCAACTGTCGAAGCTGCGTTGGTAAAGTACCGGAACTTCAAGCGCTGATAGAAAGCACCGAAGCTGAAATAGTTATAGGTACAGAAAGCTGGCTGAAGCCAGAGATAAATTCTGCCAAAATTTTTACAAAGGCACAGACGGTGTTTAGAAAGGATAGATTGCATGCAACCGGAGGTGGCGTGTTTGTCGCTGTTAGTAGTAGTTTATCCTGTAGTGAAGTAGAAGTGGATAGTTCCAAGCGAGCTAGGTTAATAATTGGCTCCTTTTACCGACCTCCCGACTCAGCAGCATTAGTGGCAGAACAACTGAGAGAAAATTTGGAATACATTTCACATAAATTTTATCAGCATATTATAGTCTTAGGTGGAGATTTCAATTTACCAGATATAGACTGGGACACTCAGATGTTTAAGACGGGTGGTAGGGACAGAGCATCGAGTGACATTATACTGAGTGCACTATCCGAAAATTACCTCGAGCAATTAAACAGAGAACCGACCCATGGAGATAACATCTTGGACCTACTGATAACAAACATACCTGAACTTTTCGACTCTAAGTGCAGAACAGGGAACCAGTGATCATAAGGCCGTTGCAGCATCCCTGAATATGGAAGTTAATTGGAATATAAAAAAATGGGAGGAAGGTTTATCTGTTTAGCAAGAGTAATAGAAGGCAGATTTCAGACTACCTAACAGATCAAAACGAAAATTTCTGTTCCGGCACTGACAATGTTGAGTGTTTATGGAAAAAGTTCAAGACAATCGTAAAATGCGTTTTAGACAGGTACGTGCCGAGTAAAACTGTGAGGGACGGGAAAAACCCACCGTGGTTCAACAACAAAGTTAGGAAACTACTGCGAAAGCAAAGAGAGCTTCACTCCAAGTTTAAACGCAGCCAAAACCTCTCAGGCAAACAGAAGCTAAACGATGTCAAAGTTAGCATAAGGAGGGCTATGCGTGAAGCGTTCAGTGAATTCGAAAGTAAAATTCTATGTACCGACTTGACAGAAAATCCTAGGAAGTTCTGGTCTTACGTTAAATCAGTAAGTGACTCGAAACAGCATATCCAGGCACTCCGGGATGATGATGGCATTGAAACAGAGGATGACACGCGTAAAGCTGAAATACTAAACACCTTTTTCCAAAGCTGTTTCACAGAGGAAGACCGCACTGCAGTTCCTTCTCTAAATCCTCGCACAAACGAAAAAATGGCTGCCATCGAAATAAGTGTCCAAGGAATAGAAAAGCAACTGGAATCACTCAACAGAGGAAAGTCCACTGGACCTGACGGGATACCAATTCGATTCTACACAGAGTACGCGAAAGAACTTGCCCGCCCCCCCCCCCCCCTTCTAACAGCCGTGTACCGCAAGTCTAGAGGAACGGAAGGTTCCAAATGATTGGAAAAGAGCACAGGTAGTCCCAGTTTTCAAGAAGGGTCGTCGAGCAGATGCGCAAAACTGTAGACCTATATCTCTGATGTCGATCTGTTGTAGAATTATAGAACATGTTTTTTGCTCGAGTATCATGTCGTTTTTGGAAACCCAGAATCTACTCTGTAGGAATCAACATGGATTCCGGAAACAGCGATCGTGTGAGACCCAACTCGCTTTATTTGTTCATGAGACCCAGAAAATATTAGATACAGACTCCCAGGTAGATGCTATTTTCCTTGACTTCCGGAAGGCGTTCGATACAGTTCTACACTGTCGCCTGATAAACAATGTAAGAGCCTACGGAATATCAGACCAGCTGTGTGGCTGGATTGAAGAGTTTTTAGCAAACAGAACACAGCATGTTGTTATCAACGGAGAGACATCTACAGACGTTAAAGTAACCTCTGGCGTGCCACAGGGGAGTGTTATGGGACCATTGCTTTTCACAATATATATAAATGACCTAGTAGATAGTGTCGGAAGTTCCATGCGGCTTTTTGCGGATGATGCTGTAGTATACAGAGAAGTTGCAGCATTAGAAAATTGTAGCGAAATGCAGGAAGATCTGCAGCTGATAGGCACATGGTGCAGGGAGTGGCAACTGACCCTTAACATAGACAAATGTAATGTATTGCGAATACATAGAAAGAAGGATCCTTTATTGTGTCATTATATGATAGCGGAACAAACACTGGTAGCAGTTACTTCTGTAAAATATCTGGGAGTATGCGTGCGGAACAATTTGAAGTGGAATGATCATATAAAATTAATTGTTGGTAAGGCGGGTACCAGGTTGAGATTCATTGAGAGAGTCCTTAGAAAATGTAGTCCATCAACAAAGGAGGTGGGTTACAAAACACTCGTTCGACCTATACTTGAGTGTTGCTCATCAATGTGGGATCCGTACCAAATCGGGTTGACGGAGGAGATAGAGAAGATCCAAAGAAGAGCGGCGCGTTTCGTCACAGGGTTATTTGGTAACCGTGATAGCGTTACGGAGATGTTTAGCAAACCCAAGTGGCAGACCGTGCAAGAGAGGCGCTCTGCATCGCGGCGTAGCTTGCTGTCCAGATTTCGAGAGGGTGCGTTTCTGGATGAGGTATCGAATATATTGCTTCCCCCTGCTTATACCTCCCGAGGAGATCACGAATGTAAAATTAGAGAGATTCGAGCGCGCACGGAGGCTTTCAGACAGTCGTTCTTCCCGCGAACCATACGCGACTGGAACAGAAAAGGAAGGTAATGACAGTGGCAAGTAAAGTGCCCTCCGCCACACACCGTTGGGTGGCTCGCGGAGTATAAATGTAGATGTAGATGTAGAAACACTTTTGCGCCAGTTGCGCATCACTTCGCGTACCGAGCGGCCACCCTCCATAAAAAGCGAAAAACTGTTCTTTCTGTCCCAGTACTTTGACAGGCGTCCACTGTGACAATTTCTGACGCCATGGGACATGGTCTAATCAACACATGTGCATGCAGGAAACAACGCGGTCCGGAGTGTCTACTGATCTGCAATGGTCAATGAGATTTTAGTCAGGGTTGACAGTGGTTATAATGCTGAATTCGATTGTAGCTAGATGCAAGCATTTACTTGAGGTGGAGAAGACGAGTGCATGTTTTTGGTCGGGCAACCAGGTGAGGCTTAATGATCTTAATTATACCAGTTCTGAGAAGGATAGCGGCGGGTTCGATTCCCGGCTGGGTCGGAGACTTTCTCCGCTCAGGGACTGGGTGTTGTTTTGTCCTAATCATTATCATTTCATCCCCATCGACGCACAAGTCACAGAAGTGGCGTCAAATCGAAAGACTTGCACCTGGCGAACGGTCTACCTGACGGGAGGCCCTAGTCACAAGACACCAGCAATGCTACCAGAGCAGGCGGTGGTCATTTAGCAAAAGTCGCCGGTCCGTATTACTAACGAGGGAAATTTCCTATCGCATCCCCTTCGGATTTTGTGGTAAAATGGTCCAGTGGATAGCCTGTCAAAAACAGAACACAAATCAAGCATGAGAACTGGAAGAAGGTGTATTGAACTGTGAAAGAAGAAGCAAAATGGAAATAGTGGTAGGTCCAGGCTCAGGATGTGCAACATCGAAGACATTGCAAGAAAGGCGCTGTGATTGTGTGGTCACGGTATTGGACTGAAAAGCCGAAGATCTGTGTTCAAATTTCCCTCGTGCCCATTTTTTTCACAAAATTATGAACTTTGCATCCGGTCGTTGACGTGTCTGTTCTCCTTCGGTGGTCTTGGCAATTGCTTATAGAATATGAGTCATGTGGTAAGAACATATTACCGTCGCAAGCATATATGATGAATAGTGAGGGCATGCGAGATGCCGCACAGACCTCTCACATAAATAAAAACAACATATAAACGGATGTGAACTATGTTACAACAAAGGAATTCAAGAGATAAAACTTCAGAAACAGAACGCAAGAGTCATAACATGTGGTACTCGTGTAGAAGAAATATGAGGCACGTACGTCTGAAGGTCCCTTCCTTATACCTGGCTGTTGCAGACGGACATTACACCACGATACAGATCCAATTTTGGATATAGCGAACAGACACGTCAATGACCAGACGGTCAGTTCACAATTTTGTGAAAACAATTATTGGGCATGAGGAAGATTTGAATACGAACCCCTCCCTTCGCAGTCCAGCATCGTGACAACATAACCACGACACGGGATCTCTTCACCTTTCCTAGATGTCGCTCATCTTGAGCTTGGACCGTTCACTGCTTCGACTTTGGTTCTTTTTTCACAGTTCAGTACACCTTCTTCCTGTTCCCATGCTTAATCTATATTCGGTTTTAGCGAGCTATCCAATGGGCGATCTTACTATTAAATCTGAGGAGAATGTAATGAGGAGGTTACCTTGTAAGTGACTGTTCCAGAACTAGTAAAATACCAGTTGCAGGTTGCCTATCTAAGGTCTTCCAGGCGCAAAAAATTTCATTTTCAATATTTCGCGTTGTTATTGACTGAATTTAAAAATTTAAAATGCTGGCATAATGTACTCCTTAGGAGGTATAATCTGATATTGAAAGTTTAATGCAGTAAGATAAGTATTACATTTGTAGACTGTGTGTTTGTCCTGAACCAACATAACTCACTGCGCGCAAACAATCGAAATTTATTCATTCAGTATTTGAGAAAGAGTGCACTTACCGACTTGTAACAAACTTGGCACGTAAATTCAAACCTTTCCGAATTTCTTTTCCCCGATACCTCTCACTGAATGATGAGAGGAGAAAAGTTTATCCTTCACTACATTTTCGCCGTCCATGCAGAAAAACTTCAGCATCAGACATGACATTTTAATTTATTGCTTCTTTACTACAGGCTCTATTCAAAACGCAGTTTGCAAACAGCATCCACACATAACACTGAATGTACCTGCAGATTTATATCATTGTATTACATACAGCTCGAGATATTTGACACCATAAACATTGAGATGTGTGAAAAACCAGCTTTTCTGAAACGGTGCACAAATTATCCTTAATTACCCACTTATAAGATAATCAGACCTTTAAAGAGCTGATTTATACATTGGAATTTGAGTCTGTAAAGAATCAGGGGTTAACTGATATTATTCGAGGGTTGGAACTTTCGAGAAATCAACTGTCTCTTAATAAATTTTTGAATTTAAATTTTGAGTCAAAAGGCTTAAATTTTTCTTTTAATAGTGGTAACTATTTATTTACAGCTCGTACAAAATATATACGTGTTTCAAAGTTTTACTGACCTTCAAAGTAGTCACCAGCATTGTGTATAACCCGTTGCCAGCGATGTGGAAGTCGTAGGATACTCTTAGCAGAGCCAGTTGTGTTGACAGTTCGAGCGGCGCGGTCTATTGCCTGACGAATTAGTAGCAGTTCTGAAGCGAATGCCGTGAAGTGTTTCCTTCAGTTTGTAAATCGAGTTGAACTCACGAGGGCTTAAGTCAGGGGAGTGCAGTAGGTGGTACAGCACTTGGCAGCCCCATCAGTCAAACAAATCAGTAACAGCTTGCACTGTACGTGCTTGAGCATTGTCCTGCAAAATAATGGTCAGGTCCAGCAGAAAGTCACGTCACTTCTGTCTCTAAGCTGGTCGTAGGATTTGTTCCAAAAATGAACAGCTTCGAGACAGAAGTGATGACACTTTCTGTTGGACCTGACCATCATTTTGCAGGACAATACTCAAGCACTCATGGGTGAACTATTTATATACATAATTAAGTTTGTACAGAATTCTCAGAGCGAGAGTATTACTCGCACTTACCCTGATTTTTTAAAAATGATACGGCGTACCTCTTTTAATGGCAATCTCTTGAACGACGAATACACTGGCACAATTTTTCAATGAAAACATTGTCCGTTATGGGCTGTGCAATTTTCAAATTTATTTCCTATTGATCACTTCGTCTTTTTAGTTATTAAGCTACCTTTAAACGTATCAAATACTGGTAGTGTAACGATGAGGCTGCAACAGGCCTCTGCTTACATTAGGTTGAAATTTATTATTCTTTTGAGGAATAATTACGAATGTACAGGTTAATTGTTACAAAAGAAAGAAAAACAGCAAAGAACATACCCGTAGTTTTAATGGGCCATTAAGTCGTCGATGTGGGACTTATTATTATTATTATTAATAATAATAGGGCACGACGGTTCCACATGTCAGTGGCGGTTTCCCGACAGCGTCTGTTCCACATGTTAGTGGCGGCTGATTTGTGTTTCAAGGCTCCACAACCTTGATCCTACCAACTGGCACATGTCAGACCAAAATACAATTACAAGTAAAATCATGGTTCGTGTATGTAATAACAAAAGTACCCCAGGTGGTGAAATCCACCCACCTAGCAGAAAGGTGGCAACCGGTCTATCGGATTCTGGGGAGACCGGACCTACACGACTTGTGAGTGGATCGGAGCACTCTGGAAAACTTCCCAAAAATGGAGATTACATTGGAACAGTAAACATACGGACACTAATACAAACCGGAAAATTATACACATTAACAGAAGAATTAAAGAAGCTGAAAATCCAAATCCTAGCAGTACAAGAGACCAGATTTCCTGATAATCAAATCACTGACTACAATGGCTTCAGAATTTTCAAAAGTGGAACGGACAGAAAAATTGGTAAAGGGGCAAACATGCTTGGTATGGCCTTTATGGTCGAAAAATCCTCAGTTAAATTTGTAAAATCTGTAAAAACTATTAGCAATAGACTAATGTTTCTTAGGTTGAAACACAAGAATAAATATTACACCCTAATTAATGTTCACGCACCCTGCAACGTTGACAATAGAAAGGACCTAGACAATGTGGATAAATTTTGGGAACGATTAGAACTTGAAATGTCAAAGATACCGAGGAATGATGTCAAAATACTTCTTGGAGATTTCAATGCACAGATTGGCAGAGAAAAGAAATACAGGAAGACGGTTGGGCTATCCCCAGCACACAAATTGACCAACAAAAATGGCATGCGACTAATCCAACTTTGTCAACAATTCAACATGAGAATCAGCTCAACGTCGTTCAATAAGAAACCAAGAAAACAGAAGACCTGGAGATCCCCTATAAGCCAATTGGGAGAATTTCAAATTGACCATGTGGCCATCTCATATAACTTCCAAAAAGAGATCAGAGATATCCAGGTTAGGAGAGGTGCAAATATTGACTCAGATCATTATCTCACAAGAGTTCGGGTCCAATTCACCCCAAGAAGGAAAACACCAAGAATTCCACCAGCAATCCCAAAATTTGACCTACAAAAACTAACAGAATCAGAAACAATTAAAAAATGGGAAAATTCTCCCGCAAACAACTGGGAAACATTCAAGGAAAAAATCACAAAAATAGCGAAGGAGCAAATACCACTGAAGAAGAAGCACAAACATCCATGGTGGAATATGGAATGCGAAAAGGTAATTCAAGTTCGTACAGAAGCCTTTGCGAAGTACAGTTCAAATAAAAATGAGAAAACTCTTCAAAACTTTTTAGAAACACGGAAACTTTCAAATAAACTTATTAGACAAGAGAAGAGAAAGTACGTAACTCAGCAACTGGAATCAATAGAAGCAGATTTTAAAAATTATAATACGCATGGATTCTACAAAACTCTTGCAAACCAAATTAAAGGGTATATCCCTCAAAATGTCTGTTTTCGGAAGTCAGATGGGAATCTGGCACTAAGCGACGAAGAAAACTGAAGAATTAGCCAAATATTTTGAAACGCTACTAAACTGTCCAGAACCAACAGAAGCTCTTCCAATATCCAGCACTAAAGCCTCGCAACAGCAAGACTCTGTACCGCCAACTGAAGAAGAAATTATCAAACACATAAACAAACTCAAAAATAACAAAGCATCAGGAGAAGATGGAATTGTAGCCGAATTTCTCAAAAGTCTAGGGTCCAACTCAAGAAATGAGCTAGTTAAAATTATTCAAAACATATGGGTTACTGAAGAAATACCAGAATATTGGAAATGTGCCCTAATACATCCGTTACATAAAAAAGGGGATAAATCGGATGTGAACAACTATAGAGGAATCTCCTTACTTGCCGTCACATACAAGATATTATCAGCTTGTCTTCTTAAAAGAACACAAAAACTGCTAGAACCCAAAATCTCAGATTTCCAAGCTGGTTTCATACCAAACAGATCATGTCCAGAACAAATTTTAAACTTGAAATTGATTACAAGGATGAGACAAATGCGAAAGAAGCCTACAGTATATGTCTTTGTCGACTTTAAAAAGGCATATGATTCAATTCACAGACCCACACTATTTAAAATTCTTGAAGAACAAGGACTGGATAAGAAGACACGGAACATCATAGAGCAGACATTAACAAACACAAAATGCAAAGTGAAATTCATGGGAAAACTTTCAAAATCATTTGAGATAAAAACTGGGGTTAGACAAGGTGATGGATTATCACCTCTGTTATTTAACTTAGTTCTGGATAGAGTCATGGCAGAATGGGAAAAAGAACTCAAAAAAGAAAAGTACTGGAAACCAATATCACTGGGAACCAAAAAAGATGACCTACAAATCCCCTACTTAGCCTACGCAGACGATCTTGCAATAATGGCAGATTCTAGTGAAATGACAGTCAAACAGATAGAAACCTTAAAAGAGTGTGCAGGAAAAGTTGGCCTACAAATATCTTTTGAGAAAACGGTGTTTACAACAACAAATCTAGAAATTTCTAAGTTACAAACCAAATATGGAGAAATTAAGAGGGTACCATACTTTAAATATTTAGGAGAGATAATTTCTGAAAAATACTCACAACAAGAAAGAATATTAAAAGCTCGTAGGGGTCTAGGGCTGGTCCAAAACATTTACAATAAAAAATGTCTATCTATAAATACAAAAATTAAACATTATAAGTCGGTAATTAAACCAATAATGCTATATGCCAGCGAAACCTTGACACTTAAAAGGAAAACAGATATGGAAAACCTGAAGAAAGAGGAAAGGAAAATCATTAGGAAAATTCTGGGACCAAGATGGACCAAAGAGGGGTATAGATTACAGAAAAATTCTAAAATTGAAGAATATTCTAACATAGAGATAGACATGAGGAAGAGGCGTCTAAAATTCTATGGCCACATAATGAGACTTCCCGATCACAGACTTACAAAAAAAATAGTAAGATACGTAGCATCCCTTGTTAATGGAGGAGAATGGATCAAAAATGTAAAGAAAGATCTGGAATTAGCCAACATTACTACTGAAGACATGAACAAAAGAAACAATTTCAAACTTAAAGTTGACAAATGGAAGGTCAAACCAGAGACAAAAGCGCCGAGAACTGGAACAAAATGGAGCGAAGAAAGAAAAGCTGAATTCTCGCAAACAATGAAGACCTGGTGGGCAAACAAGAAGAATAAGAAGCCCCAGAAGTGAACCATCTTTACTTAGCGTCTTCCATGTTGGGAGCTTTACGACTAATAATAATAATAATAATAATAATAGAGTATGGACTCTGCCGGATGACACAGTGCTTTTAGATCCATTTTCTTGATAGTCCATATGACTCTCATTCTATCTAACTGCTTTCATTCTATCTAGCTGCTGTCACTACTTCTATATGTACTCTCTCGAAGCCCTTTTTAACTTGTTCTATCCATGGTTGTTGTTGTTGTGGTCTTCAGTCCTGAGACTGGTTTGATGCAGCTCTCCATGCTACTCTATCCTGTGCAAGCTTTTTCATCTCCCAGTACCTACTGCAACCTACATCCTTCTGAATCTGCTTAGTGTATTCATCTCTTGGTCTCCCTCTACGATTTTTACCCTCCACGCTGCCCTCCAACACTAAATTGGTGATCCCTTGATGCCTCAGAACATGTCCTACCAACCGATCCCTTCTTCTGGTCAAGTTGTGCCACAAACTTCTCTTCTCCCCAATCCTATTCAATACTTCCTCATTAGTTATGTGATCTACCCATCTAATCTTCAGCATTCTTCTGTAGCACCACATTTCGAAAGCTTCTATTCTCTTCTTGTCCAAACTATTTATCGTCCATGTTTCACTTCCATACATGGCTACACTCCATACGAATACTTTCAGAAATGACTTCCTGACACTTAAATCAATACTGGATGTTAACAAATTTCTCTTCTTCAGAAACGCTTTCCTTGCCATTGCCAGCCTACATTTTATATCTTCTCTACTTCGACCATCATCAGTTATTTTGCTCCCCAAATAGCAAAACTCCTTTACTACTTTAAGTGCCTCATTTCCTAATCTAATTCCCTCAGCATCACCCGACTTAATTAGACTACATTCCATTATCCTTGTTTTGCTTTTGTTGATGTTCATCTTATATCCTCCTTTCAAGACACTGTCCATTCCATTCAACTGCTCTTCCAAGTCCTTTGCTGTCTCTGACAGAATTACAATGTCATCGGCGAACCTCAAAGTTTTTATTTCTTCTCCATGAATTTTAATACCTACTCCGAATGTTTCTTTTGTTTCCTTTACTGCTTGCTCAATATACAGATTGAACAACATCGGGGAGAGGCTACAACACTGTCTTACTCCCTTCCCAACCACTGCTTCCCTTTCATGCCCCTCGACTCTTATAACTGCCATCTGGTTTCTGTACAAATTGTAAATAGCTTTTCGCTCCCTGTATTTTACCCCTGCCACCTTTAGAATTTGAAAGAGTATTCCAGTCAACATTGTCAAAAGCTTTCTCTAAGTCTACAAATGCTAGAAACGTAGGTTTGCCTTTCCTTAATCTTTCTTCTAAGATAAGTCGTAAGGTCAGTATTGCCTCACGTGTTCCAGTGTTTCTACGGAATCCAAACTGATCTTCCCCGAGGTTGGCTTCTACTGGTTTTTCCATTCGTCTGTAAAGAATTCGTGTTAGTATTTTGCAGCTGTGACTTATTAAGCTGATAGTTCGGCAATTTTCACATCTGTCAACACCTGCTTTCTTTGGGATTGGAATTATTATATTCTTCTTGAAGTCTGAGGGTATTTCGCCTGTTTCATACATCTTGCTCACCAGATGGTAGAGTTTTGTCAGGACTGGCTCTCCCACGGCCGTCAGTAGTTCCAATGGAATATTGTCTACTCCGGGGACTTGTTTCGACTCAGGTCTTTCAGTGCTCTGTCAAACTCTTCACGCAGTATCATATCTCCCATCTCCTCTTCATCTACATCCTCTTCCATTTCCATAATATTGTCCTCAAGTACATCGCCCTTGTATAGAACCTCTATATACTCCTTCCACCTTTCTGCTTTCCCTTCTTTGCTTAGAACTGGGTTTCCATCTGAGCTCTTGATATTCATACAAGTCGTTCTTTTATCTCCAAAGGTCTCTTTAATTTTCCTGTAGGCGGTATCTATCTTACCCCTAGTGAGATAGGCCTCTACATCCTTACATTTGTCCTCTAGCCATCCCTGCTTAGCCATTTTGCACTTCCTGACGATCTCATTTTTGAGACGTTTGTATTCCTTTTTGCCTGTTTCACTTACTGCATTTTTATATTTTCTCCTTTCATCAATTAAATTCAATATTTCTTCTGTTACCCAAGGATTTCTACTAGCCCTCGTCTTTTTACCTACTTGATCCTCTGCTGCCTTCACTACTTCATCCCTCAAAGCTACCCATTCTTCTTCTACTGTATTTATTTCCCCCATTCCTGTCAATTGCTCCCTTATGCTCTCCCTGAATCTCTGTACAACCTCTGGTTCTTTTAGTTTATCCAGGTCCCATCTCCTTAAATTCCCGGCTTTTTGCAGTTTCTTCAGTTTTAATCTACAGGTCATAACCAATAGATTGTGGTCAGAGTCCACATCTGCCTCTGGAAATGTCTTACAATTTAAAACCTGGTTCCTAAATCTCTGTCTTACCATTATATAATCTATCTGATACCTTTTAGTATCTCCAGGGTTCTTCCCTGTATACAACCTTCTTTCATGATTCTTAAACCAAGTGTTAGTTATGATTATGTCGTGCTCTGTGCAAAATTCTACCAGGCGGCTTCCTCTTTCATTTCTGTCCCCCGATCCATATTCACCTACTATGTTTCCTTCTCTCCCTTTTCCTACACTCGAATTCCAGTCACCCATGACTATTAAATTTTCGTCTCCCTTCACAATCTGAATAATTTCTTTTATTTCATCATACATTTCTTCAATTTCTTCGTCATCTGCAGAGCTAGTTGGCATATAAACTTGTACTACTGTAGTAGGCGTGGGCTTCGTATCTATCTTGGCCACAATAATGCGTTCACTGTGCTGTTTGTAGTAGCTTACCCGCATTTCTATTTTCCTATTCATTATTAAACCTACTCCTGCATTACCCCTATTTGATTTTGTGTTTATAACCCTGTAGTCACCTGACCAGAAGTCTTGTTCCTCCTGCCACCGCACTTCACTAATTCCCACTATATCTAACTTCAACCTATCCATTTCCCTTTTTAAATTTTCTAACCTACCTGCCCGATTAAGGGATCTGACATTCCACGCTCCGATCCGTAGAACGCCAGTTTTCTTTCTCCTGATAACGACATCCTCTTGAGTAGTCCCCGCCCGGAGATCCGAATGGGGGACTATTTTACCTCCGGAATATTTTACCCAAGAGGACGCCATCATCATGTAATCATACAGTAAAGCTGCATGCTATCCATGGTATATTCTTTAATTTTACTACACAGGTCAGAATTTTGTGTGTAAGCTTCACTGCTGTGAGTCTTTGAACATGCACGTAAAGTTTTAGACGTCGTTTTCTAATGTCTGCTGCCAGGTTTGATAATTTCTCTGTTACTTTACGGATTTCAGTCTGTATCCATCCTACGTTTTCTGTAGGCCAAGGATTTTCCTCACAGTGCTTCGCTCTCCCTTTGGGTTGTTTCCCAGATTGCCTTTTCTGTTGGGAATTAGAGTTTCGCATGCGTACAGAGCTTCAGGTACGATCACATTCTCGTAACGTCTAAACTTGGCATGTATGGACATATACTTCTTCTTGCATATGTCACGCCTTCTGCGTTCGCTCTGCCGAATTCTATGATCGAACTCTCCGTGCTTCCGTTTCTAGCTCTGTCGGCTCTATGATCTCACCGAGATACTTGGAGTATCTCACCATTCTGAGGTGCCCATATTTCGTGTTTAATTTCTGAAAGTTAAAGATAGTGCAAATGAACTTAATTTTTTTGAAAAGAATCTCGTAGACCAGCTTTTTCAGCGCATTTTTTGAGGATATCCATCTATGTGACTGCTGAGATTTAACTGTTCGCTAGTATCGCTATATCGTCTGCAAAAGCTAAGCAAGCGATCCTAATATCATCTTAAGTCTGTCCAAGTCGACTACGCTTCAAGGAACTTTTCTTTTTTTTTTAGTCCGCTTTTTGCATTCCTACTGACTTTACCTAAGATGAGATTGAAGAGCAGTAGTAACATTCCGTTTTCCTTAGCGAACACCGGTTTTACACACTTCAAAAAATGTTTTGCATCACCTCGGTTCCGAGAGTTCTGGAACCTGAACAGAAAAATGGAATAGAGATCAACATAAACGTTATTTCCGCCATTTTTATTGCTGATGAAAACCACACATTGCATGTTGTAACAGCATACAGCTAGAAGTTCAGGGGTGGTGATCAAGATTCCTGTACACACCGGTACCCCTGATACCCAGTAACAAGTCCTCTTGCAGCCTATTGCGCACAGTTTGAGTCGTAACACGACGTCCTGTGGCTGCACGAAAAGCATTATTCAACATGGTGGCGTTGCTGTCAGGGTTGCTCCAAGCCATTATCCGCAGGTAGCGGTCATCCACTGCACTTGGGCAGCCTGAGGGAGGCATGTCATCGACAGTTACTGTCCTCTGTATCTCCTCCATGTCCGAACAACATCGATTTGGTTCACTCCGAGACGCCTGGACACTTCCCTTATTGAGAGCCCTTCCTGGCACAAAGTAACAATGCGGATCCGATCAAACCGCGGTATTGATCGTCTAGGCATGGTTGAACGACAGACAACACAAGCCGTGTATCTCCTTCCTGGTAGAATGACTGGAACTGATCGGCTGTCGGACCCCCTTTGTCTAATGGGCGCTGCTCATGCACGTTTGTCTATATCATTGGGTGGGTTTTTAGTGACATCTCTGAACAGTCAAAGGGACTGTGTTTGTGATACGATATCCACAGTCAACGTCTGTCTTCAGGAGTTCTGGGAACCGGGGTAATGCAAAACGTTTTTTGATGTGTGTAATTGCAAAGGGCTATAATATTTCTTTCATAATGTTTATTCTCGACTCTGTTCTGTGAGTGTTTGCTTGGTGAGGCTTACTGTCTTTGCGTCTAGTCCCTGACTTTCCAGGATATCAAACCGAGACTGTCACTCGACCGATACATTTGCCTTCTTGAAATTGACAGAAGTGCAGATGATTGGGCTATTAATAAATGTGAGGCTAATAAGTTAATGAACAATGATTTTAGGTCTATTTACGAAACAGGAAAACCCAGGAAAGTGTTGCAGATTGTGAGAGAAAAGCAATAAAAACAAAAAAATAAGAATCAAAGTGTTTAGGCTTGCAACAAATCAAAACGCTCCCTTAGTAATCGTCAACACTACAGCGAATATGAAACTCTTTGGCATAACAGGAGGCTGGGACAAGTCCCGTTATGTGGTTTACTGAGTTGAGTTGCTGATTGTCCTCACTGAATTTTCTCACAGCTGGAGCACTTTTTGTAATCGGACTTCAATACAGACTTAATCGACCGCCACACATTTGTTGCGGTATCTTGGATAACGGTTCCCTGTTGCTCTCTTACGTTTCTTTAATCATCCATGAAGTAAAGTGAGTTGCTCCTCTCCCACTGTCTCTTTCCTTCTAACATACACACACCTATAAAGAGGGGTGTTTATTCAGCTGTGTACGGTAAACTTCACGCATTGGCAAATCCTGTGGGCGTTCAGCAGAAAACAACCTACTATACGTTGCGCATTTACTAAAAAGCTGTATAACGGCGTGTCCGCACTGGCGAATGCGCACAAGGTAAACAGTCTTTATGATTCACGAGAAGAAAATTTATAAGACGTGTAAATGAAGCAAAAAGGAATTTGGAGGCCAATAAAGCTTTCAACAGTCTCGTGGTGCGTATAAATGTTACAAACTGGAAAAGGCAGCGCTAAGCGGCGGTAATCTAATACCCTTAGACGTTGGCGCCGGCGGCGTGTGCTGCGGAGGAACCGCTGGGGAGATGCGCCATTGTTCGCGTGGCACGCTCCAAGATCATCTTCCTCTGTTGGCTACCGCCAAAGATACTCGATCTCCCCAAACTGCCGGCCGAGTTTCACAGACAAGACATGTGGCCAACAGTAATCTAGCATCGACATGCGTTGCTCTCATCAGCTCGTAAATACTTCCTGTACTGAACGAGTAATCTGAGATTCAGCTCATGCAGAGATGATTTTTGATTCAAGATGGAAGCAATCACTGTTTTATAGCCGGTGGATAACTACCAAAATTCAGCCTGCTTTCCTTTTTTCATATTCTCACGTAGCTTCATTTTAGCGCATTTTATATATGTTTACTTCTATTTTTTCCCAAAACAGCTCCCTGCACAATAGAAAAAACAAATTATCCTCGTTCAAAAATTGTCAGACACTTTCGTCACCAGTTAAACATTTTAATTTCTTAGGAATGAAGGTAGACTAAAATTCTGATTAGAAAGTAAGTGCTGCGCTGTTCAATACAAGACTAATCCTGGAGCGCAACGCACAGGATTGCACACTATGCCATTTTTACTAATTATTTATTATCTCCTATTGCCTCATCGTTTTGCTCCACATCCAGCAGTCGCAAAGAATATTCTTTGTTATGATTGTCAGCATTGTATTTTAAGGCTTATCACTCACTAGGTTGGTTGGTTGGTTGTTTTGGGGAAGGAGACCAGACAGCGAGGTCATCGGTCTCACCGGATTGGGGAAGGACGGGGAAGGAAGTCAGCCGTGCCCTTTGAAAGGAACCATCCCGGCATGTGCCTGGAGCGATTTAGGGAAATCACGGAAAACCTAAATCAGGATGGCCGGACGCGGGATTGAACCGTCGTCCTTCCGAATGCGAGTCCAGTGTCTAACCACTGCGCCACCTCGCTCGGTTTTTAAGGTCTGCATCTGCTACTAAACATTCATCTGTCATATGCATGTCGCTTCTTTTTTTCTATGTACACAGACAAGCGCTCTCGTGTGATTCCTTCTTTATACGGAGTGAATCCACACTCCACCCAAAAAGTTTCGGAGGTCGACCAGGGGTTTTTTTCTGAGAATTTTTGCGCAAGGGATCCGTATCTGCGCCGGCTCGTTACAAAATAATTCAGGAATTATGATTTATTTGGTTTATTACCCCAATTACCTTTGTTTCTGTGAAGATACATTAATAACAGTCATAAAGCTTGTAATACGCAATGGCTAAACTGTATTATACAATGCGAAACACAGAGCTATGCGACAAACCTCTGACAATACAAAAGTACATTGTATCCATGAAGTCCCGCCATCATTTGAAAAACGTTTACATCTACATACGTTCTCTGCAAACTACCAACGGTCATACCTATCCTGTTCCACTCGCAAACAGAGCGATGGAAAAACGACTGTGTAAAAAAGTCTCCGTACGAACCCTAATTTCTCAAATCTTATCTTCATTGTCCTTACGTGAAATGTACGTTGGCGGCAAGAGAATCGTTCTGCAGTCGGCCTCAAACACCGTTTCTCTACATTTGCGGAATAGTACCTTGCGGAAAGACCGTCGCCTCGCTTTCAGTGATTCCCATTTGAGTTCGAGAAGCATCTCCTCAACCCGTGCGTGCTCATCCAGCCTAGCTGTTTCAAATTTAGCTGCCCACCTCTGAACTGCTTCGATTCCTTTCTTTAATCTGCCCTGGTGGGGATACCAAACAGTCGGATAGTACTCGAGAACAGGTCGAACTAGCGTTCTATACGACATTTTCTTTATGGATACAATGTCAAATAATTCTCCCACTAAAGTGAAGTCAACCATTCACGTTTCGTACTACCAACCTGACATGCTCATTCCACTTCACGTCGCTCTGCAACATTACGCCTACAGCCGAGTCTCTGTAAGAAGACCCCTGACAGCCGGCAGCTGTGGCCGAGCGGTTCTAGGTGCTTCAGTTCAGAACCGCGCAGCTGCTGTGGTCGCAGGTTCGAATCCTGCCTCGGGCATGGATGTGTGTGATGTCCTTAGGTTAGTGAGGTTTAAGTAGTTTAAGTAGGGGACTGATGACCTCATATGTTAAGTCCAATAGTGCTCAGAGCCATTTGAACATTTGAGGACCCCTGACAGTTGCAGCCTGCTGGGCGCAGCAGCTCCGCGTGCCTACTGGAACCAATCACGTTGCGAGGTTTTGCAACGTTTCTGTAGAAAATCTTTTTCGTTGCCGCAGCTTTAAAGACAGCTACTGTTTCCACCCGCAACCGTTTGCACTTCGTAGTTGAAAGCTGGCAACAGCATTACCAGCTATAGGGTCAAAAATGGCTCTGAGCACTATGGGACAACTGCTGTGGTCATAAGTCCCCTAGAACTTAGAACTACTTAAACCTAACTAACCTAAGGACATCACATACATCCATGCCAGAGGCAGGATTCGAACCTGTGACCGTAGCGGTCATGCGGTTCCAGACTGCAGCGCCTTTAACCGCTCGGCCACTCCGGCCGGCCCAGCTATAGGGGATCAACTTATGTCGACTCACCTATGGGTATTTAATCGAGGTAGTTGTATCAGGCTCCATTAAGTAAATGCTGCATGCGAACGTTACAGGTTTGTTCTTCCTACCTATCCGCATTAACTTACATTTTTCCACAGTTATAGCAAGCTGCCATACATCACACCAACTAGAAATTTTGTGTTAGTTCTTACGAATATTCCTTGAGTCATTCAACGGCGACCGCTTCCCTGTATACCAAATTAGCCAGAATTTGCTGTTCCCTCTATCCGTCAGGTCATTTATGTATACTGAAAATAAATGCGGTCCTATCATACTTCCTTGTGGCATTCCTGACGATACCCTCATCTCTGATGAGCACTCGTTATGGAGGACCACCTTCTAGGTCCTATTACTTAAGAAGTCTTCAAGCCACTCACATATTTGGGAGCTTAATTCCGTATGCTCAGACCTTTGTCAACAATCTGCAGTGGGGCTCCGTGCTTTCCGGAAATCTGGGAATATGGAATGGTTCAAATGGCTCTGAGCACTATGGGACTTAACATCTGTGGTCATCAGTCCCCTAGAACTTAGAACTACTTAAACCTAACTAACCTAAGGACATCACACACATCCATGCCCGAGGCAGGATTCGAACCTGCGACCGTAGCAGTCGCGCGGTTCCTGAGTGATAGGAATATGGAATCTGCCGGTTTCCCTGCATCTATGGTTTGTAGGATATAACATCAGAAGAGGGAAAGCTGAGTTTCTTACGAGAGATGGTTTCTACATTATAACTATTAGAGACAGAGCATAACTATCAGAGGTAGAGCACCGTGATTGGTTGCAAAACGTTTAGTAGCTCTTAAAGTTTTTTTCCGTTATGCCAGAATTTCGATGAGTGCCCCACTCACCGCTCATAGAACATCAAGCCGGTATTCGAGTTCCTCCCATGGTTGGTTGATTTGGCGGAGGGGAATAAACAGCGAGGTCATCGGTCCCATCGGACTAGGAAAGGACGCGGAAGGAAGTCGGCCGTGCTCTTTCAAAGGAGACGCGGGTTTGAACTGTCGTCCTCCCGAATGCGAGTCCAGTGTGCTAACTACTGCACCACCTCGCTCCGTTTCCTCCCATGTTTGGGTCGGCATTGCAGCATCAGCACATCTGATTGCTTCATTTATTCGTGCACGAACGTTAGCAGTTCCACCGACTGGCGCTGCGTTCACTCGATCCTTGACGCAGACCCACAAACAGAAGTTTAGTGACGTGACATCGGGAGAGCGGCGGCGGCCATGCAATGAGACTGTCACTGCCCATCCACAGCCCAGGAAATACGTCGTCCACCGCATCCCGCATGTTTAAAACCAACAGTGGGTGTGCGTCATCATGCTGGATGATGATGGACGGCTCCAACTTTTAGATCTATGGTAGCAGGAACTTGTTCGAGCACGTCCAGGCAAACATTTCCCATTATGGTTTCCTCTTGAAGAACAACGTGACTACCACCCAATCGTGCATTATTAAGCAGCAGCCTATCGCGGATGTGTTCACGTGTGTTGTGCTGCTTTCTGAAGCTCAAAATACTCTTCCTAAGGAGTTTCACATGTCGATAAACATGGAACGTTGCTTCTATACCTACATCTGGGTACATACTCCGCAACACACTGTATGGTGCGTGCCAGAGAGTGGCCACTACTACTATTAGCCGTTTTCTTTCCTGTTCCATCGCAAATCAAACGAAGGAAAAACGACAGTCTATATGCCTCTGTATGAGCCCTAATTTCTCGTATCTTATCTTCTTGATCCTTGTGAGGAATGTATGTTGGCCGCAGTAGAATCGTTCTCAAGTCAGTTTCGAATACCGGTTGTCTAAATTTTCTGAGTTGTAATCTTAGCGTGTAGGCTTTCACGGCCGGCGTCTTCAGTAATTAAAACTCCCGGGCTAAGAGGCCGTGGTCCAATAGTAGAAATACTTCTCCCTGACGTTTCGTTGCCAGCTGCGGGCAACATCATCTGAGGTGAGTCTACGACTGGCTGCTAGGCCGTGGAGGTCCTGTTTATACAGAGCGCGTAGAGGGCGCCACCACTCGTCACGTGTTGTCAACAGTAAAACTATCTCTGGTTGGCGTCATTACTCTCGACATCGCATTATTATGCACGTATGTTTTTAAACACCACAATAATTTTAACAGGAAAGAGGAAGGCTTGAAGTTAGATAAGATATGGCGATCGACTTTGTACCAAAGATGTGACAATCGATTACCTTCGATCGAGAGTAATGACGCCAGCCAGAGATAGTTTTACTGTTGACAACACGTGACGAGTGGTGGCGCCCTCTACGCGCTCTGTATAAACAGGACCTCCACGGCCTAGCAGCCAGTCGTAGACTCACCTCAGATGATGTTGCCCGCAGCTGGCAACGAAACGTCAGGGAGAAGTATTTCTACTATTGGACCACGGCCTCTTAGCCCGGAAGTTTTAATTTCTGAGTTGTGTTTGTCGTAAAGAACGTCGTCTTCCCTCCAGGAATTCCTATCGTGTTCGCAAGGCATTTCCGTAATACTTCGGTGTTGCTCGAACCTACCGGTAACAAATCTAGCAGCCCACCGCTAAGTTGCTTCGATGTCTTCTTTTAATCCGAGCTGGTGGAAATCCCAAACACTTGAGCAGTACTCAAGATTAGGTCTCGCTAGCGTCCTATATGCCGTCTTGCTTACAGATGAACGACACTTCATTAAAATTCTCCCAATAAACCGAAGTCGACCATTCGCTTTCCCAACCCCAGCCTTCACTTGCTCGTTCCATTACACATCGTTTTGGAACCGCAGGACCAGATATGTAGACGTCTTAACTGCGTCAAGCAGGACACTAGGCTACTAATGCCGTATCCGGATTCTACGGGTTTGTTTTTCCTACCCATCCTCATTAACTCACATATTTCTACATTCAGAGCTAAGTCATCTTGTATCCTCCTAGATTCACTCATTTCGATACTTTACTGTAAAACGCAGCATCATCAGCGAAGAACCGCAGATTGCTGCCCACCCTGTCCATCATCTGAAAACAGAAATTTTTCAGGTAATCATTGTCAGTATCTGCAGAGGTCAGAAAGGTACACGCGAGTGTGCACCATAGAGCACGATCGTCTGGCTGCAGTGCTTGAACCATTTGCGTTTTGTACGAAAAATTATGTAACCGTTTATATAACACATTAAATATCGTTTATGTTGAGTCCTGGAATTAGCATGTTAACATCTGAGGGCTGCGTACAAATACAGCTTGCTCTCTGTCGACACGTGCATGAGACACAGGGGGCATCCAGTTGGAGAAAGCGATTTGACACAGCTTGTCTTTTTAAAGTTTTCGTACCTCCACTCTATGCTTGTGTTTGCAGACACTAGCCTCTCATACTGGTGTCGATAATGCCGCAGAGCAGTTTTTACGGGTTTGAATTCTGCGCACCAGATGACGCACTGCGCCTTCTTCTGCTCTGCTGCCAGTTTGAGGCCCTCCGAGTCAAATCCGCAACAAACGACAAGGACAAAAACTTTGAGAGCTGCTAAAAGTCTTCCGATAAACCATAACTTTTTATCTCTCATAGTTTCCAAGTATGATCTTTTTGAAATTATACCGTAACTTTACGGGCACCTTGCACTATGACGTGCTTGCCGACAGTTTCGGAACAGCTCTGAATAGCGTCGTTCGTTGTGTTATCGTGCAACAGACTAACAGGTCGAGAATCACAAACCCGAGATAGCATCTAGCGGAACTGAATGCAAGCTTGAGTACCAGCGGTTCAGTGGGTATTGCTGTTGCCAGCTGCAACTACCGTGTGTACACGTATCAAGTTTGTTTCCAAACGAGTTATACAGCGCATACCGTCACATTTGCCCTGTTGTTATTTTCACGTTAAACAAAATGCAAAGATTAGAACCATTTTACATATTCCTATATACTCTATCCTCTATCTGATTTTCCTGGTAATCCATTTTTTTGAGTTCCCTAATTTTAAATAATGCTTCTGTTAGCATTGTCTGAATTATTAGTGACACATTCTACAGAGAGTACCCTTTGGTTCACATTGAAACGTCCCCTTTTGAACAATTATACATGACTGTGCTTAACCTGACACACAATATTTTTAGCGCAACGCAATCTCACTTTCAAAATTCCCTACAAAAGAATGGCCCTGACTAACATTAAACTATACCTTTCACAAATCACTTACCTCACAAAAATCTTCGCTGCTCAAGCTACTGCAATACAGCGAGCGCCACTACTGCCAGCTAAATAAAAGATTCAAACTACGGAAGGCACTAACTACTGATAGGGATAGTTAGCAAATGAAAGATATTAATAGAGAACAAACAATGTATTTACCTTGATATCATCATATATAAATATAGCAGTTCATGACAAATTTCAAAACTCCGCCATCTCTCTCCCCACATCCACCACTGCTGGCGGCTCACCTCCAACTGCGCAACGCTACGCGCTGTTCACATCCAGCTGCCGCTGCCCAACACTACAATGGCGAGTATTACAACAATGCAAAGCAGCCACAGACTGCACACAGCACAGCGAGTGATTTTCATACAGAGGTGGCGTTACCAATAAAAAAAACCTAAACAGCCTACTTACAACATGATCACGCAGAAGCTAAACGAAAAATGAATAAACAAATAAAATAATTCTAATAAAAATGAACAGCTGTAGAAAACTGGTAGAGAAATTCGATTTGTGAAGCCTAGGAATGCAGAATCTTTGGTTGACGTCGCGGATTGTTCGCAACATTGCGTAGCCCATTCAGTTTTGTCTCGGGCAGTTGTCTGCTACAGAACTTGTCGGTGGCACAATACGTCGTCACACAGTCATTGGAGGATTCATGCTTGACACTTTTTGAGATCGCGTGGCTCCTGGGAGAAGGAATACTAGTTAACTTCAGTTTGTATACCCATATTTATGTCAGAGATACACTTACATAGTGCTTTTTGAAACAAGAAGTCTATCATGTCACCCAACGTCAAAACGCTTGTTTCTTTCTCGTGTAGATTTAATGAAAAAGCAGACATAGCACGGACAACGTCTATTGCGCTTAATTACAAACCCAACTAAAATGGTTTGCTTTTAAGGGCATAGTTTTGTTGATAAATTCATACAATAATTGAGTCTTTTCATCAAGGAATACGCTCAGTGGATTCAGTCTAAATCCTAAATTCAAGTTTTACGGAGTCACTTTCAACAGGTCTAGCCAGTGTGCTAAGCATATGAGATCAGATAAGTTTCTCATTTGTGACGAGAGTTGGGGAGAAGTTGTTTCAAAAAATGTGTGTGAAATCTTATGGGACTTAACTGCTAAGGTCATCAGTCCCTAAGTTTACACATTACTTAACCTAAATTATCCTAAGGACGAACACACACACCCACGCCCGAGGGAGGACGAACCTCTGCCGGGACCCGCCGCACAGTCCATGACTGCAGCACCCTAGACCGCTCGGCTAATTCCGCGCGCTTGAAGTTGTTTGTTTGAGAAACTGGTAAAGAGAATACAATGAGGTAATAAAAGTCACGGGATAGCGAAATGCACGTATACAGATTGCGATAGTATCGCGTACAGGAGGTATAAAAGGGCGGTGGATTTGTCATTTGTACTCGGCTGATTCATGTAAAAAGGTTTCCGACGTGATTGTGGCCGCACGACGTGAATTAATAGACTTTGAACACGGAATGGTAGTTGGAGCTAGAAGCACGGGAGATTTCATTTCGGAAATTGGTAAGGAATTCATTAGTGTGCCGAGAGTACTAAATTTCAGGAATTAGCTCTCACTACGGATAACCCATTCGGATCTCCGGGAGGGGACTGCGAAGAAGGAGGTTACCATGAGAAAGAAAAGATTGAATAATCTACGAAAGTATAACGTTCTTGTAGTCGGGGCTTGGAATGTCAGAAGCTTGAACGTGGTAGGGAAACTAGAAAATCTGAAAAGGGAAATGCAAAGGCTCAATCTAGATATAGTGGGGGTCAATGAAGTGAAATGGAAAGCATATAAGGACTTCTGGTCAGATGAGTATAGGGTGATGTAGCAGAAAATGGTATAACGGGATTAGGATTCGTTATGAATAGGACGGAAGGGCAGAGAGGGTGTTTCTGTGAACAGTTCAGTGAGAGGGTCGTTCTTACGAGAATCGACAGCACTCCTACACTGACAACGATAGTTCAGGTATACATGCCGATGTCGCAAGCTGAAGGAAGGTAAAGAGATAGAGAAAGTGTATGAGGATATTTAAAGGGCAATACAGTATGTAAAGGGGGACGAAAATCGAGTAGTCATGGGGAACTGGAAAGCAGTTGTAGGGGAAGGAGTAGAAGAAAATGTTACAGGAGAATATGGGCTTGGGACAAGGAATGAGAGAGGAGAAAGACTAATTGAGTTCTGTAACACGTTTCAGCTAGTAATAGCGAATACCCTGTTCAGGAATGACAAGAGAAGGAGATATACTTGGAAAATGCCGGGTGATACGGGAAGATTTCAGTTAGATTACATAATGGTCAGACAGAGATTCCGAAATCAGATACTGAACTGTAAGGCGTACCCAGGAGCAGATATAGACTCAGATCACAATATAGTAGTGATGAAGAGTAGGCTGAAGTTCAAGACATTAGTCAGGAAGAATCAATACGCAAAGAAGTGGGATACGGAAGCACTAAGGAATGATGAGATACGCTTGAAGTTTTCTAAGGCTATAGATACAGCAAAAAAGGAATAGCTCAGTAGGCAGTACAGTTGAGGAGGAGATATCTCTAAAAAGGGCCATCACAGAAGTTGGGAAGGAAAACATAGGTACAAAGAAGGTAAATGTGAAGAAACCGTGGGTAAGAGGAGAAATACTTCAGTTGATTGTGAAAGGAGGAAGTTCAAAAATGTTCCGGCAAACTCGGGAATACAGAAATACAAGTCGCTGAGGAATGAAATAAATAGGAATTGCAGGGAAGCTACGATGAAATGGCTTCAGGAAAAATGTGAAGACATCGAAAAATAAATGATTGTCGGAAGGACAGACACAGCATACAGGAAAGTCAAAACAACCTTTGGTGACATTAAAAGCAAGGGTGGTAACATTAAGAGTGCAACGGGAATTCCACTGTTAAATTCAGAGGAGAGAGCGGATAGGTGGAGGGAATACATTGAAAGCCTCTATGACGGGGAAGATTTGTCTTATGTGATAGAAGAAGAAAGACGAGTACATTTAGAAGAGATAGGGGATCCAGTAAAAAAATGGTTCAAATGGCTCTGAGCACTATGCGACTTAACTTCTGAGGTCATCAGTCACCTAGAATTTAGAACTAATTAAATCTAACTAACCTAAGGACATCACACACATCCATGCCCGAGGTAGGATTCGAACCTGCGACCGTAGCGGTCACGCGGTTCCAGACTGAAGCGCCTTTAACGACACGGCCACACCGGCCGGCACGGGATCCAGTATTAGAAGCAGAATTTAAAAGGGCTTTGGAGGACTTAAGGTCAAATGAGGCAGAAGGGGTAGATGACATACAATCAGAGTTTCTAAAATCATTTGAGGAAGTGGCAACAAGACGACTATGCATATTGGTGTGCAGAATGTATGATTTTTTTTTTTAATATTTTGACTAAAATTCAGTCTTGATCACATCATGTATGTTTATTATTAAAATATACATGATATGATCAAGACTGAACTTTAGTCAAAATATAACAATTAATTGATCACTGCTTTCCAAAAATGTTTACCAAAATTGTGCAGAATGTATGAGCCCGGCGACATACCATTTGACTTTCGGAAAAGCATCATCCACGCAGTTCCGAAGACGGCAAGAGCTGACAAGTGCGAGAATTATCGCACAATCAGCTTAGCACCTCATGCATCGAAGTTGATTACAAGAAAGTTTACAGAAGAATGGAAAAGAAAATTGAGAATCCGCTAGATGACGATAACTTTGGCTTTAGAAGAGATAAAGGCACGAGAGAGGAAATTCTGAGGTTGCGGTTAATAATGGAAGCAAGACTACAGAAAAATCAAGACACGTTCATAGGATTTGTCGACCTGGAAAAAGCGTTCCACAATGTAAAATGGTGCAAGATGTTCGAAATTCTAAAAAAAGTTGGGGTAAAATATAGGGAGAGACGGGTCAGGTACAAAATGTACAACAGCCAAGAGGGGCTAATACGAGTGGACGACCAAGAACGAAGTGCTGGTATTAAAAATGTTGTAAGACATGGATGTAGACTTTCTCCCCTACTCTTCAATCTGTATATCGAGGAAGCAATGATGGAAATAAAAGAAACGTTCAGGAGCGGAATTGAAATTCAAGGTGAAATGATATCAATGATACGATTCGCTGATGACATTGCTGTCCTGAGCGAAAGTGAAGAAAAATTACGTGATCTGCTGAACGGAATGAACAGTCTAATGAGTACAGAGTATGGACTGAGAGAAAATCGAAGAAAGACGAAAGTAATGAGAAGCAGTGGAAATGAGAACAGCGAGAAACTTAACATTATGGTTGATAGTCACAAAGTACATGAAGTTATGTAATTTTGCTATCTGGGCAGTAAATAACCAATGACAAACGGAGCAAGGAGGACGTAAAAAACAGTCTAGCACTGGGAAAAAGAGCATTCCTGGCCAAGAGAAGTCTACTAGTATCAAATATCGGCCTTACTTTGGGGAAGAAATTTCTGAGACTGTACGTCTGGAGTACAGCATTGTATGGTAGTGAAACATGGGCCGGCCGCGGTGGTCTAGCGGTTCTAGGCGCGCAGTCCGGAACCGCGCGACTGCTACGGTCGCAGGTTCGAATCCTGCCTCGGGCATGGATGTGTGTGATGTCCTTAGGTTTAAGTAGTTCTAAGTTCTAGGGGACTGATGACCACAGATGTTAAGTCCTATAGCGCTCAGAGCCATTTGAACCATTTTTGAAACATGGACTGTGGGAAAACCGAAACAGAAGAGAATAGAAGCATTTGAGATGTGCTGCTACAGACGAATGTTGAAAATTAGGTGGACTGGTAAGGTAAGGAATGAGGAAGTTCTACGCAGAGCCGAAGAAGAAAAGAATAGGTGGAAAACACTGATAAGGGACAATATGATAGGACATCTGTTAAGACATGAGGCAATGACTTCCATGGTACTAGAGGGAGCTGCAGAGGGCAAAAACTCTAGACGAAGACAGAGATTGGGATACATCCAGCAAATAATTGAGAAAGTGGATTGCAAGTGCTACTCTGAGATGATGAGGTTGACACAGGAGAGGAATTCGTCGCGGGCCGCATCAAACCAGTCAGAACTCTGATGAAAATAAAATAAAATAAAATAAAAAGCGGACAACGTACTGACAGACGGTATTCACTTAAACGACCGAGATCAGCGGTGTTTTCGTAGGGATGTCAGTATAACAGACAAGCAATACAGCGTGAAATAATCACTGAAATTAGTATGCGACGTTCGAACTCAATTTGGGGCGTACGACTAACGTATGCATTGCCACAGTGCGACAAAATTAGGCGTTAAAGCTAAGGTAGCAGACGCCAGATGCCAGTGCGTTTGCAACAGCACGACATTACTGGGCTAGTTGGAGTGTGGTGCAGACCCCATGAAGTCCGAGGCACTGTGCAAGCTGAAGGTGAGTCCATAACGTTTCGGCTGCTTTTCATTGGAATGGACTACTTATTGACTGGAATTGGCTATGCAAGGCTACTTGAAGACCATTTGCAGTAATTCATGGACTTCATGTTCCCTAACAACGATGGAATTTTTATGGATGGCAATGCTCCATGTCTCCGGGCGCGATTGGTCTGAAGAACATTCTGGATAATTCGAGCGAATGATTTGGCCACCCAGACCACCCTACATGAATCCCATCTAACATTTATCGGACATAATCGAGAGGTCAGTTCGTGCGCAAAATGCTGCACTGCAACACTTTCGCAATTGCGGACGGCTATAGCATGGCTCAATATTTCTGCAGAGGACTTCCAACCACTTGTTGAGTCCATAGCACGTCGAGGTGCTGTACTACGCCTCGCAAGAGGAAGTCCGACACGATGTTAGGAGGTAGCCCACTATTTTTGTCATATCAGTGCATAAGTTATGAACGTGATATCAGTCATCTGGTAGATGTGGAAGTAGCAAGAACGACTGCAGGAGAGCCGAGATGGAGGCTATGTGCTTAATGTGCCAGTGGGGTGAGTGGAAACGGTGGATCTCGAGGCGATAAGTAAGCGCTGACTTACAAACGGGAGTTCTCTGTGCCGCGCCGCCGTCCGTGCCGCAGCTGCAGACAGGTCGGGAGACAGCGGACAAGCGTGTTAAGTAATGGCCAGAGGCGCGTCAGCCATACTGGGGACAGCCCGACAGGCGCTATCTGGGGCCGACAGGCGCCACGGCAAAAACACCGACCTGCAGGCGGGAGCTGGTCACCGGTGTAGCCCTACGGTTGCGCGCCTTACCACAGGGCTGATCGTGCCGGCATCCTACAGTAGACCGAGGCCTTACGCGAAACTATTAGTCTGGCTGCCTGAGCTATGGGTACGACGTCCCTGATCACAGAAGAATTCACACATGATCTTACTGCCGGTGGCCGGGCACAGTCACTTTACATATTTTTTGTGTAGTTGGGCCTGCAGCATGAAAAGCGTCGTAACATGACATTTTAAACTGAATCTTCCAAGTTAGCTACCAATAGTTGTATAATGTTTCCTAAAACAGATCTATTTCGGCAGTGTTGCCATATCAAGTACACTTGCGAATATTACAGTCGGTGCATTTCATTTGTTTTCGTAATATTCGTAAATGGAGTTAATTGTATATGTGTGCTTACCTCTAGCAGGGTGAGATGTACGAATTGCATCATTGATGAATTCTTTTGCTAATTTTCGCCGGTTTTATGATAGACAAATAAAGTGGCTAAATGGTTCAAATGGCTCTGAGCACTATGGGACTTAACTGCTGTGGTCATCAGTCCCCTAGAACTTAGAACTACTTAAACCTAACTAACCTAAAGACATCACACACATCCATGCCCG
Source organism: Schistocerca americana (assembly GCF_021461395.2). NCBI lineage: Eukaryota > Metazoa > Arthropoda > Insecta > Orthoptera > Acrididae > Schistocerca > Schistocerca americana. Next base: position 207,509,865 of record NC_060126.1, on the reverse strand, counting down.
AGGCAGAATTCGAACCTACGACCGTAGCGGCCGCGCGGTTCCAGACTGTAGCGCCTAGAACCGCTCGGACACTCTGGCCGGCAAAAATAAAGTCACATATTAATTTGACAGCTAGTTGACAGTTCTTAATGATACAGTATGTTTACAAAATGGTGGTTGTTAGTCAGCCTCACAATGTCAATAAAATTTTGTAGGTAATATTTATATTTGTAGTCGGTCCGTTTGTTTCATGTGTCGTGCGGATAATTTTTCATTTGTAGACAAAGTTCCATATCTTCCAGTATGTTCATTTGGTATTATCTGTAAGGTGCAGTTCCGATTTTGTCGTCTTTATGATTATGGGTTTTAAATGCATGAACACGCCAGATTGATTATGCCGGCACGGTAGCTCAGCGTGTCCGGTCAGAGGGGTAGCAGCCCTTTGTAACAAAAAAACTGAATTAACCGATCGACGACGACGAACGTAAACGGGTGTCGTACGACGTCCGCCTCGAGCACATGAGATTTAAAAAGAAAAAAAAAGTGGTCAGCGTGACGGATTGCCGTCCTACGGCTCCGTGTTCGATTCCCGGCTGGGTCGGGGATTTTCTCCGCTCAGGGACGCTGTTGTGTTTCCTTCATCATCATTTCATCCTCATCCGGCGCTCAGGCCGCTCAATGTGACGTCGAATGTAATAAGACCTGCACGAAGGCGGCCAGACCTGCCCCGTATGGGGCATCACGGCCAATGACGCCAAACGCTCATTTCCATTTCCATATGGCTGTATTAGCGTATTCTGGTATTTTGGTTCTCCCAGAGCAGAATTTCGTCTTTAGGTTGCTGGTTGTTCTGAATGCTAGTTTTATGCGATTTTTTTTTGTACTTTGTTCATCTTCTTTGACAGTATTAGTAAGTAGACGGTACGTAAGTGATCCTCTGTTTTTCTTCGTATTCGTTTTGTACTGTGTTTGGGTTGAAATGGTTTTTGTTGACGACAGCATTACATAAAGAGAAAAACACAACCTACAACCCAACCAATACGCAGTATGTAGCACTAGCAAGAGAAACCCCAGCCCAACAAAACAACACATTCCTACCAGCTGTCTACACAGTAAAACTGTCGTACAAAATAAACAATATACTAAAAAATACACCAATAAATCTAGCATTCGTAGTTACCAACAACCTAAACACGAAACTCCGCTCTCGTAGAACCAAAATACCAGAATATGCTAATCCAGGCATATACAAAACTACGTGTCACAATTGCAACAAATTTTACATTCAACAAATAGGACGATATTTTAACATCAGACTTACGGAACATACTAGAGATAGTGGTACAAATCAATCGAGTCTCTTTATGCATTTAAAAACTCGAAACCATAAAGGCGGCTAAAGTGAAACTAGACTTCAAATCTTATACACGACAACAAAAGGACTTGCCATGAACATACTAAGAGAACTGTAAATTTATATACAAATGAAAAATTATCCGCACAACGTATTAAATGAGCAGACAGGTTTAAAACATAAATATTACCTAGAAAATTTTATTGACGTTGTAGATAATGATAAGGGATAAAATACAATACGGTAGCGTTCTCGCTTCCTACGCCCGGGTTCCCGGGTTCGATTCCCGGCGGGGTCAGGGATTTTCTCTGCGTCGTGATGGCTGGGTGTTGTGTGCTGTCCTTAGGTTAGCTAGGTTTAAGTAGTTCTAAGTTCTAGGGGACTTATGACCACAGCAGTTGAGTCCCATAGTGCTCAGAGCCATTTGAACCATAAAATACAATACCACTGACTAGCTGTAGCCGCTTTGTAAACATGCAGCAGCATTGAGAACTGTCGAGTATCTGTCAAATTACTATGAGACTTTATTTTACCATAAAAAACAGCGACAATTGACGAAAGGATTCATCAATGATTCAACACGTACGTCTCGCCCAGCCAGACGTAGGTATACATTTACGTTTAACTCCATATAAAAATATCGCAAAAGTAAATGAAACTTACCGACTATAATATTCGCAGGTGTATCTGACAATGGCAATGCTCCCGAAATAGGCCAGTTGCACGAAACATAATAAAACGATTAACAGCTAACTTACAAGATTCAATTCCAAATGTCATATGACGACCAGTTTACGTACTTGCGAGAAGTGTTTGCTGCCTCTCGTTTGTCATTTATTGATTGTCATTTATTATATGTGCACTTATTAAGTGTTATTACGTAGACCGTACTGCTTCCGCCAGTAACAGTTCTGTACCGGCATTTACACGACTATCTGCAATTCACACATAAGTCTTTGGCAGTCTTTGAAATAGCACTTGGGAAAATGAACACCTAAATCTTTCCACACTAGCTCTGATTTCCCTTATTTAATTACGTTCAACATTACGCAGTATACTAGTGGAAATTAATAAATTTTCTCCGCACGAGGGGGACAAATATGGGGTAACTGATATGAATGCCGGAAAAACGCGTAAACATAGATCTGCAGGCAGCGTGGTTTGCAGGAGATTCGTTGAGACCATCTGCAACAGGTAGTTTACCGTTTCCGCAAATCTTCGCTTTCAAGCCGTCGGTTCCCCGACGCTCCCAGTACTTAAAAGGGCCACCACACGTTCAGCATTTGTTAACATACGCAACAGCGCGGAAGCGTTGTAACATGTAGGTATAGAAAGGCCGTTCGCTGAACCGCGTTTTGAGAGAGTTCTGGTGCCCGGTTCCTATGTGAGCTAGGATCATGGGATGAAAAGTTTTTGGTTTAGCCCATCCCAGTGACCATTTATATAGTCATTCGAACATTTGTCTTGTAGTAGCTATGTTACAGTATATTAAGCAAGGTTTGAATGACGAATCGGATATGGAGCCCACGCAAGGTGTGCGAATCGATTAATTCCTATTGCAAAAGATTTTAACTGGACTGGAATTAATACTTAGCTATTGGCATCAATTGCATGTGCACAATTAGGATTTTACGTGCAGAAACATTTACCCTTAAGTAACTCGGGACTGGAGAGAGACTGTTGGTTCTTGGTGCGTTAGACCAAGGTCTAACGTAAGTTTTACCCATTTGAAAAATATTTCCTTTGTTTGGATTTTACGTGCAGAAAAGAAGAAGAAAAAAAATGTTTTTGCGGGAGGTTTTGAAGCGCACCACTTCTATACTGTAAACTTGCAGGAATCGGTTCAAACTTTGAACGAAGGTAGATAAACGGATAAAGTCACGACGAATTTTTTTGTCCAATAATCTTTATCCGTTGTCGAAATACGATGGTTTGAAGTCTGTAAAATTAGTTCTTACGTGAACTGTATGCGTGGAAACCGTTTACAGTGAATCAATTAACGGAAAATGCAATTTTAGGATAAAATTGAACTCTTGCGTTGAAAAATGTAGCTTCATTCGGATTTTACAATAAAAAAACACGTTTTTTGCGTTCTTACACACATCGCTTCTATGAAAAATACATGTAATTAATGGTCGTGCTGTTTTGTGAATACTTTGTGTAGTGTCGGCAGACTTGCCAACACTACGCACACTAATTGAAAGAGGCGGCCAAGATGCACGCGCTAACTCACGAAGGATGGAGTGAGGTCTGAAACAGGATACGTAATGAATGCTATAAAGAAAAGTACGTAGCTTCTGGAATACTTAACTTTAATCCATCCTTTGTATACATCGTTCTTGATGAGACATGCTTCATACGATACAAGTGAGACTCTATAGTTTCAGGCAATATACTGCTAATGGCGCCTTGCTAGGTCGTAGCCATTGACTTAGCTGAAGGCTATTCTAACTATCTGCTCTGCAAATGAGCGAGGCTTCGTCAGTGTGTATCGCTAGCTACGTCGTCCGTGGAACTGGGGTGAGTGCTAGTACGTCTCTCTAGACCTGCCGTGTGGTGGCGCTCGGTCTGCTGTCACTGAAAGTGGCGACACGCGGGTCCGACATGTACTAATGGACCGCGGCCGATTTAAAGCTACCACCTAGCAAGTGTGGTGTCTGGCGGTGACACCGCATTTTGTGCGTTGTCACAACATAAGCAACATTTTTGGAAAGATAAAGAAAAAAGCATATACCGGATCAGTCGTCGCCCAAGTCCACAAAAATTTACATCGGTTACCAATCTATGGCGGTCTAATATCAAAATTATGGGAGAGTAAAACTTGATAATCAGAATGAAACATGCTCATGTCATAACGCAAAAAGGCGAATACATCCTGGGCAGGGTTAGGTATATGAAAGAAGGCAACCAGCTTTTCTACTTAAACGACAGCTTCAAAGATATTTTAATGAAAACATCTTGACATATTAGCGCCGTTTTACGAGTTAACGCTACTTACCCTGCGCAGTGAGCTCTCTTTCTTCAAGGAGGAACCCATATCCGTAAAAGCTCGGCTTGGTCACTGGAAAGCGTGGAAGTCTGAGGGCGAACAGTTATGACGATTTATCCCGATTCGATTTGGTGTCCGAATACAGAACGTACGCAACCCATTAGCAGTCTGTACTGCAGATGGACGACCTGAGCCTAATAACATTCCTGCGCATGCGCTACATTTCTCCATACAGCCCTTGTTGGTCCCGGCGGAGGTTCGAGTCCCCCTCGGGCATGGGTGTGTGTGTTTGTCCTTAGGATAATTTAGGTTAAGTAGTGTGTAAGCTTAGGGACTGATGATCTTAGCAGTTAAGTCCCATAAGATTTCACACATAGAGGCCCTGTGCGCATGCTACTGCGGACTTAGTGTGGTCTGCCGGTGCAGTAGCATTGTTGACAGCTGTGCGACATGTAGCAGTGCAGAGCTTCGGCACTGAGCGAGATGGTGCCTGAATACGGCAAAGCGGATTGCAATGGGAGGGCTGCTGCAAGACTGTTTTCCAAACAAACACACGCACATCGTTTCACGTTTGCGCCTACCGAGAGACGCCTCAATGTGTACACTGTGCAGCAAAGCAGTAGCACTTTGTGCTTGCTACCTGTGGATGTTATCCACTGTCCACTGTTTGTCCTGTGACAAATGCCAAAACGTGATGTGGATCATTCAGGCTCGGCTCGAACACCACAGTTGGAGGAGGAAGTGCTGACAGTGTTCGGAGAGAACCCAGGCACCAGCACTCGCCAGGTGGCACAAACGCTGCACACAGCTAAATGTGACGAGTGGCGTGTTGTCCGTGGACACCGGCTCCAACCACACCATGCGCAGAATAACTAGGCATTGCGGCAGGAGGACTACCGACGACGAGTACATTTTGCGGAGTGGTATTTACAACAATGCATACACCAGCTGCAATTCTCGAGCATGGTGCTATTCACAGACGAATGTTTGTCTACTAGAGACGGCATACTAAACTTGCACAGCATGCACTTCGGGCGGGCGAAAATCCGCAAGTGCAGGCGATTCAAAATCACCAACGATGAGTCGGTATTGATATCTGTGTCGGGATAATTGTTGACCGCGCCGGCCGTTGTGGCTCTAGGCGCTTCAGTCCGAAACTGCGCTGCTGCTACGGTCGCAGGTTCGAATCCTGCCTCGGACATGGAAGTGTGTGATGTCCTTAGGTTATTTAAGTTTAAGTAGTTCTAACTTTTAGGGGACTGATGACCTCAGATGTTAAGTCCCATAGTGCTCAGAGCAATTTGAACCATTAATTGTTGACCACATCATTGACCCACATCTGCCTCCAAACAGACTAGCAGGACCGATCTACCTCACATTTCTTAGAGACGTTTGTCTACTCTATTGGATCCAGTGCCATTAAATATTCGCATGGACATGTGGATGCAGTTCGACGGAGCTTCAGCAGATTCGATGTCGATGTTCGGAATCACTGCAATGTCGCATATCCCAATCAATGGATTCGCAAAGGTGGATCAGTTCTACAGCCAGCACGGTCGCCAGGTCTGACACCTCTCGACTATTTTCTATAGGGTAGTATGAAGGGTACGGCGTATGGCACATTCGTAACGTCACCAAAAGACTTCACAGAAATTCTTCAAAGACAACCGCACGTACTGGATCATGTATGCGAGGCTTAGCACCCCCGATGTAGGCTTTGCATTGACGTAGGAGGTACGAAGTTCGAAGCCTGTTTGGAATGTAGACAGTACAATGTGCTTCTGATGTGTTCATCGACATAATGTGGAATGCACATTCACCTCAGACTTCGACGCTCTCCAGCACCCACGTTATATGTTTCCAGATATGGGTTTCCAGTTGAAAACCGATCAGTGTGCGTTGCCCCATAACATAATAAACGTTATCGGTGTTTTCTTCGGACATCGTGTACAATATCAAATGGCTTGAGAGCATATGTGTAATACCTAAAAAAGTTTTTCTGGTAGTATGTTTCATGGCGAGGATTAAAAGCACGAATATGTCAAGATGTTGTGATTTAAATATCTTTGAAGCTACTAGGTAAAGCGAAAAACTAGTTCCCTTCTTTTACATCCCTAACTCTACACCCCCCCCCCTCCCCCCCCCCAAGCATATATTCATTTTTTTGTGCTGCGATACGAGCATTTTTCATTCTGGTATAATTATTATTGCACAAACTTACAATCTCTTATTAAAATACTATTCAAAAAGTTCAATCTAAAAATCTAGGTATCCCCCCTTTTCTTTTTTTTTGGGGGGGGGAGGGGGATTACATGCGTGGATGCATGTTTGAGTAATAAAGTGCTTTTTGCTTGTTTGTAGATTTGAAAACATGGACTATTATTCGAACAATTTTCCTTTTTGATGTGAAATACCACAATGTCCTGTCCTTGCTCCGGGAACAAAGTAAGCAAAGGGATTTGCTTTTCCAGCAGCGTGCGTTCACATATCTTTTGAAAGAATGGGACGGCAGCGAAGGGAGGAGTGGGGAGACGGGAGTGTTGTCCAATCCCCGGTGTCCGCAAATCTCCAGACACCGGTGAAATTTCGTGGGAAGATCTTGCTCCAACTTCAAAGCGTTTTTTCAATGAATGTCACGCCAATCAATGATAATTCCTCTCCTATTTCGTCATAATACAAAACAAGTTGCCCTTCTTTGAAGTTTTTCGATGTCTTCCATTAACCCTCTCTGGTATGGATACCATACCCTGCAGCAATATTACAGAAGATGCTGGACAAGCATGTTGTAGGCGTATCTTTAGATCTGTTGCACCTTCGAAGTGTTTTGCCAATAAAACGCCATCTTTTTTCTTCCTTCCTCACAACATATTCATGTGGAGTATGTGGCATTTTTTTATTGTTTACCGACAGTTACTTTCTCGCACCATACAGATATGTCGTGTAAATCATTTTGCAAGTTCTTGTGATCTTTTGATAATTTTTGGAAAAGGTAAGTGACAGTGTCATCTGCAAACGATCTAAGAGGCATCACATGTTGCCTCCTAAAGTAACTGCTATTCATTATTGTAATTAGACAGGGAATTGATGCTAAAACATGTTTCGAGTAACTGAAATCTTTCACTTAGAATCTGTGTAGGTATTACCGCAAATTCAGCTCACCTGGTAGTGGCACTTATCCTCGGAAGATATTAACGGCTTGTTCAGAGGACAAGCGAATACTGTGCGCCTTGCTGCACTTCCAGCTATACATCGAAGAAAGAGTATGCAGAAAGAGTATGCCACTTCTTTCCGTTTCCATAACGTAATGGCTTTTTTCCCGTGACAGGAGTGATTTAGAACCAGGTCCCAAAGCAGCAGTTTGCACAAAGCATTTAACATAAAACGATATTATTCGAGAACACAGAATGAAGAGGGCTGTGAACATGTGTTACCTCGAAAACCGCCAATATGAGTATCTGATCCATTCAGTCTGAGTGTCGAGCTGCCAAAGAACAGGAAATACAGTGATGTACGTTGACAGGAATAAGAACACAGAAACAAATTACAGTTCGGAAGTGGTGCATTAGCGGCGAAACATAACATTCAGTCTTTAGCACCGCAGTTTATTCTACTCATGTTCCTCAAAGATACAACACTTCGTTGAAGATGCTTTCGTTTCATTATAAACGTGAGGTTTGCCGAATGTTTACCGAAAACTCTTGCATCAGTCACAATCTTTGAAGACTTTACGCCCTTGCTGTCTATGTTCAGCATATTCTCTTTTACATGGATAAAACAGCAAGCATTAACTGATAATTGTGTGCATTATAAGTTGTGTCTAATCAAATACCACACAGAAAACTGAAAAATGCAATGTAAGCTACACTTACGTCTTGATTGTGCTGATCGTCATTCTATTATTCAACTGCTCTTTGTATTTTCAATTTAGCTGTAAATCTCAGACATGAATTCTGTTACAACTTGTTAGTTTATCACACTGAGTCTACAATTTCTTGTTTAACAGTTTTGAATAGTGCTCTTAATAGATTTACATTCTTATTTGCAAGTCCAGTGCGGTGCCATAACGTTTGGAAGCATATGGATTTGAGGTATGATGTAACTTGTTTGTTAATTCTCTTATTTTGGTAGTTCTGTTATTGGTAAGGACCTCATGACGAAACATTATATTAGGTGATGCGTTGGAGAAGTCTTTACACACACTTGGGCACGTCAGAGCTACTCCATTGCAACACAGCTGTACAAATTGAGTGATGAAATGAACAGTGATTACAAGCCTACAGGTCTTACACTATCACATTAATATACTGGGAGAAGAAAACAAACAAGAATCAAGAACTGAGTTATCTCATACACAATAGCTTAGTACCAACTAGCCTTTACATATGCATCTGGAAACGTAGAATTGCTCAGCTTCAGCATAACCATACGGGTTAAATAATAAGGTATTCTGAAAAGACGTAGTTTTTCTCTCTCCCTCTTTTTTTTTTTTTTTTTTTTTGATTCCTTTCCTCTCCGATTCTGCAATTCGTCTATAGCGCCACATCTCAAATACTTCGATTCTCTTCTGTTCCGGTTTTCCCACAATCCATGTTTCACTACCATACAATGCTGTACTCCAGACGTACATCCTCAGAAATTTCTTCCTCAAATTAAGGCCTGTATTTGATATTAGTAGAGTTCTCTTGGCCAGAAATGCCTTCTTTGTCATAGCGAGTCTGCTTTTGATGTCCTCCTTGCTCCGTCCGTCATTGGTTATTTTACTGCCTAGGTAGCAGAATTCCTTAACTTCACTGGCTTCATGACCATCAATCCTGATGTTAAGTTTCTCGCTGTTCTCAATTCTACTCCTTCTCATTACCTTCGTCTTTCTCCGATTTATTCTCAAACCATACTGTTTACTCATTAGACAGTTCATTCCGTTCAGCAGATCATTTAATTCTTCTTCACTTTGAAACACGTATGTAACATAGCAGCGATGGCGAGGCATTGTAGCATCTGTGACCAGAGAGTATGCGCTTGACCGCGCGAGTGTTGCGAGCGGTTCTCAGTCTGTTAGTAGCTGTAGGCCAGTGCAGTACAGTAGTCGTTGCGAGTCAGTCAGTCGTTGCGAGTCTGTCAGTTCAGTCGTTGCGAGTCTGTAGCTCTGTCTAGTTGAGAGCAGTACTCAGTCTGTAGTCGTCATGCAGAGCGGTCGGTCAGTAGTAGCAGCCCAGTGCGGTTGTGTGATGTAGGCGGTCGGCAACACTGGTCAAGATGAGGAATAAGGTATACTGTTAATTAATATAATCATTAGATAATGAAAAATTTTATTTATTGTAATTATTCTCCAACAAGTCTCCCAATAATAATTTTTTTATTTCAAAAGCATTTTCTCAAAAATTTAATTTTTTATTGAACTCAAGATTTCGTTGCACTTCCCATTTCATTCCAATTCTTTTGAACAAAAATTCCACTAAAATCACAAAAAAAGAGAATATTATTATTTGCAATGCAGTTCCTCCAAGCGGTGCGCAACAACAAGAGCAGATATGTGACATCCATTTATTCTGAGGTAAGACTTTAATTCTGATTGTTTTACACAGGGCCAAAGACCGATATTTCGGTTTAATTGAATTTTCTTGTCACTGAATGGACTTTAATTTTTTGAAGGATTTATATTTGAGTCAGATTGCGAATTTCACATTTTCGTTGCCATTGTCAGTACATTTCATTGTGGGCAGGTTACGTTTAGCGCAATGTCCATTAGCATTCATAATTAAATATTGTCGTGTTTCTTTCTTTCAAAATTTTGTGGGGAGGTTACACTTGGCTCCCCATTTCTATTAAGTATTGTCCATTTTCTTTCTTTTAAAATTACGGTGGGAAGGTTACACTTGGCGACACCCAGTCCAGGATCGTATTTCGTTGAGAGTCTTTTGAACAACAGTCAGATATCTGCTCTTGTTTGCTTAGATATAATTAGGATTTAGCGCAACGCTTTTAATAATATTGTGACTTTCTCTCTACAGGTCAACGGCAATTTGTTGCTTTGTTGTATTTGTGTGCTGCTTTTGCATTGTGTTGATTTGTTTTGTGAAAAATTTTGACTATTGTAAAAATGCCGCGAAAGACTGTGAATAGTGTATCGCGAAGTATTGTGAATGAAATTACCGACTTAAACAACGTGACCGATAGTAATTGTGATACGCAACGTAATGATGACAATCCTGCGTTCACTAACAATCAGTGCATTCCAACCACTAATGATGACTTTCACCTTAATGATGAACAAACGAACTCAATTGTCTCGTCTGTTAACTTGACGACAATTGATGACGCAGAACGCTCTATTGTAATGAGCGCTGCAGAGCTTAACACACCCGATTTGGAAAACCCAAGTAACGAACAGACAAATTTGTCTAATGAAAATGAACAGGATACACAAAGTAAGACGGATTTATTTAATTCCGAAATAGTGAGTGACAGTGTACATCGGACTGATAATCCTTTTTGTAAGTTGCAAAATGACCAAATGGTTACAGAAAGTGAAACAATTCCAGATCCACCACTAAACAGCACAGAGAGTATAAACGCTAATTTTGGCCTTGATCGTTTTTTGGCACTAGTGTTGCAACGAATTGACCAAATGATAGAAAAGCAAGACAACAGTCGTAAAGAGTTACAACAACTATTTAGAGAACGGAACAAACAATTTTCTGAAAGTATTAAACAGCCGAGAGAAAAACACGATAATGTTAATGAACAGAACAAACAAGTTAGGGAAGAGATTATAGCTGTTACCGTTCAATGCCAGGACAATAAAGAACAATTACGTGAGGATACTCAGACTTGTGCTAATAACAGTAATGAAGAAGTTGGCACTGTTGCACAAGAATTCAGTAGCACACGTGTAGGCACAACCGAATCACACAAAGATGACATTAATGCAGTCACTGAACGATGTTCAGCAAACGAAACACAGAAACACGAAATTAATGCAGTCACTGAAGAATGTCCTAAAAACGAAGTACAGATTCGCGACGAGATTAATTTAGAGTCAGTGGAAGTTTCACACACTCCGAATACGGAAGCTGATGAGAAATTTGCACGACAGATCAACCAAATTGACGAAAGTGTTACAGTAACAGAGTGGAAAACTGTTTCAGTCACCAATACGTCACAGAATCCGCCACTTTGCGAGCATTTGTCAGAGTCACGCAGCGTGTATAATGTGAGCAATTTACAGCAACTACGCGAATTAAAATCCGAAAAGCCACGCGACTTAAAATCTGAAAAGCTACACAACTTAAAGTACGAAATGACACAAACGAGCGGATTCACACACAAGCCTGAGCGTGTTATCAAATTCAGTGGCGAGAACGTAGATTTCAAGCAATTTGCATTTGTAAGAAAATCTAAGGAATTTAATAATGACAGCGTACAGGTACACGCTTTGCACTGTATACGACAATTTACCTTTGTACATTCACCGCTATTACCTGTAATGGAGAAGCTAGCTTTGAACCAGATGCGACAATTTATTTTTGTATTTACAACAGCATTGCCTGTAATGACGAAATTTGAATTAGCACGGATACAACAATTTGCCTTTGAAATTTTACCGCTATTGCCTGTAACACAAAAGCTAAAATTGATTTGCAGTGCGTAATAGACCTCAGGGGATTCATTACGCTTTAATGAATATGTGCCGTAGCGAGCATAGGGCCCCGAGCTGTAGTAGTGCTGTTTCATCTTTAGTTTTCTGCACTGCTGCCTTTTCTTCTACTATCCTTTATATCTATCCAAACTGCTCTTTAACTATTGCTCTACCTAGTATTAAGAAACGAGTAATGAAAACCCGATGTGACAAACTTTACCGAATGTGACAATTTTCATTAGGCACTCCAGAACCAGCGTAATTTTAATAACGGATAAAATCGTAATCATCAGTATGTGTAAAATTTTGAGCAATCGGAACCATATTTATGTAACAATAGATGTTTTTCACCACAATAACATGAAAGCCAGCCGGTTAGCATACCTAACCAACAATGGAATACACAAGGTCAACCGGGCTTTAATGTTTCGCCGCGTGGACGTATAGTCCCTGGTTCAACAAATAGTAACGCAAGGCAGCAAAGAAATAACTACGTACAGACAACACTCTATTTCAACTCGTATCGCAATGCGCCGTATAGAAATTACTATCATGACAGACGTAAAAAAAATGATGAGCACAATTTTCAGCGTACATTTAATAACAGTCGATCTTATGAGCAGCAACAACATCAGCAACAACAAATAATCATGAATGAAACAGACAATAGGTGTCATCCATAGCGTAACACGTCAGTAAGAAATAACAGAACAGTTCATATAGTGGATGTGCCACAACATTCTCCCGTAAATAATAACACATACGATAGATTTTAACCAGATACAGCACAGATTGCATATTACAGTAACGCAAACATTACTTTTGACACGCAGAATTTTGCTCACGAGAATGAACCTGAAACATGCTTTGTTGAATGCTCCACTTTTATCGCACCCAGATCTTACCAGAAATTTTTCCATTGCTACCGACAGTTCCAACACCGCTTTAGGCGTACACATTTTCCAGGAAATTGAAGAAGATGGTTCTACAGTAATCAAAAACATCGCATTTGCAAGTCGCATTTTGTCACCTGCTGAGCGAAATTATTCTGTTACAGAATTAGAAACATTATGTGTTGTATGGGCTTTTATGAGATTTAGGCACTTTCTTTATGGCAGACATACCACAGTTTACACAGATCACAGAGCGATACAATTTTTACTTTCAGCTAAATTTACTCACGACAGGTTAAGTAGATGGAAACTTTATTTACAGGAATTTAATTTTACGATTGTTCACATTCCCGGTACGCAAAATGTTATAGCAGACGCACTATCGCGTTCTCTCGGCAACAATCAGCAAGACGTAGCAACCAACTTCTGCAAAGCAAATTTCAGTGTCATGTACATTCAGCAAGTTGCATTTGAAAACTTTATTTCATCGTCATTACAGGACATAGCGCAAGAACAAAATAAAGACAATGTGTGGAAAGAAATTAAACACCTTTGGCTAGATAAGAATAATGTTACGATTAGAAACCACTACACTGTACGCAATGACATTCTGTTTCGCCGCTCTCATCCTGACAGCAACAATTGGTTATTATGCATTCCTGACGAACTGGTTAACAAATTAATTTGGTACACTCATTTAAGTTACGCACATTACGGAGTACGAAAATGTTTTCTTATACTGAGACAGAACTGTTATTTTGCCAACATGGAGAAACGTATACGACGAGTTTTAGCGTCTTGTAAAATTTGCCAGAAAGCTAAATCAGACACCACTTCACATATTCCTCCTTTATATCCCATTATACCTGTGAAATTAAGACATATGGCCGCAGTAGATATTTTTGGTCCGATTCCGAGAACTAACAGAGGTTTTTGCTACATTTTTGTCGCTGTTGAGCTCACTTCAAAATTTGTTACTTTCACTCCGTTACGCAAAGCTACTGCTAAAACTGTTTCTAAAGCATTTGTAAAACATTTTCTATCTCATGTAGGGCATGTAATGAAAGTAATTTCTGACAATGGATCTCAATTTCGTAGTAGCGTATGGACACGCATGTTACGAGCCAGAAACATTTCTCCGATCTATATATCCAAGTACCACGCTTCTTCGAACCCTTGTGAAAGATTAATGAAGGAAATTGGTAAGCTGTGCCGAATATACCGCCACAAAAGACATATTGATTGGGATACACACATACTCTCATTCCAAGATGTAATTAATTCCATTCCAAATGAATCCACTATGCTATCTCCGACTGTTATACTGAAAAACGTTGAACCACCGAACAAAATTAAAGAATTAATAGAATTTCCCAAAAGTCGTCGCCTACGACACCACGAAATAATTGACATTGCGCTGAACAACATCAAACGTGCCGCAGAGCGCCGGAGAAGACAGCAAAAACAGGTTTGTACACGCCGCGACTTTCACGTTGGACAGAAGATATTAGTACGTACGCACTATTTATCCAGCAAATTAAAAGGTAAGTGCCGTAAATTTGAACCTCTATACGCAGGTCCATATCGGATTCGCAGTATCCCTCACCCCAATGTTGTACACGTCGAAACTTTGAGAACTAGAAAATCGAAAGGCAATCACCATATCTCAAACATTAAACCGTTTATTGAGTGAAACCACTGTATGATTCAACACACTATGATGCCATTTACTAATGCAATTATTTCACGTGACTAATTACTGATGATTATCGTATTTTTTCTTGGCAAGTGCCCGGCAAGGTAAGGTTAGCAGGTCGCTTTTCTTGTCGTTACACATCAGACCGTGCACATTTTCCACTTTTTTTGTATGTATGATTGTACTCCAGTTTTGTTTGTATGCACTATGAAATAGTTAAGATATAACACACACCAGTCGACTTTGACATTTTTTTGCCTTATGACATCTCAACATCGTGACTGTTTCACATTTTTTTTTGCTACTGCATTGTATTATTCTGTGTACATTTTTGCATCTGAACACTGTCAATGTTTTTGACATATTACGTTTTCTGTCATGTTATGCTGTAGGGTTAATTATGTTACCGTAAACCAGTCATTATCTAGTGGGTATATGATTTAAATGCAGGACATTAATCTTTGTTCATCAATTTCAGAAAGAAATGGTGCGTGTAAGAAATAAATTTAACATAAATGGAATTTCACCTACGGAATAAACGAAAGGAGATGCAATAACTTTATGAGGAAGAGTAAATGGATCAGGATTAACAAACATTAACAAGAATATACTATACTCATCGAAGAATAGCAGTCTTAACTAATTTTTTCTTTCAGAATACAAGGTGATTGATGCAGGCTGTCAGAGAGAACTACACATCTTAGTTTTAGTGATGAAATATGCTAGAGATAAGGAATAATTGTATAATGAGTAATGAAGTGATTTTTTTTGCAGATGATAATGAATAGTGATGAATAATGATGAAAGATATGATGTTATGAATAATGAAGTTTTTCTTTACAGGTGATGATAATGGTGAAGTTATGATGATATGGATAATGAAGTTTTTTTTTACAGATGAGGATAATGTTGAAGTAATGTATTTATGATACGTAGTTATTTAAGTATTTGTTGCAGTTTGCTTTGACAGCAGGTGTTACATTGCATAGTAGGATGACTGAAAGTTTTGGAAAGGACAGCTATGAAACACATTTTGTACACATTTCACTACCTGTTAATTCGAAGTTCACTACTTTTCAGCATAGTGTGCGTTTCTTCTTTCAGATTAATAATCCATTTTGTATTTTTTCCAGGAGAAGCTTTTCATGATACTTGCTAAACCTGTTACTTATTATACCTGTTCTAGTACTTGCATTTTTATATTTTTACCCATTTGTGTCTATCGTTTATAAATGTGATCACATGTACTGCCTTGTTACATAATCTTGCTACAGCTGACTCATGACGAATGACGTTACCTATCCTCATTTGCTGCAATAGGTCAAAAGCAAATAGTGTTATGTTTCAGCAATTAATTATCGATCCCAACGCAATGCATTGCTACCAAAAAAATGTATTACCAGTCCCACATAATGTCACTAGTTTATGATAATTCTGAATAATACTGATCAACTCTGAATAGCATGTCACTTGAGTAATGACCTCTTAATGAGACTATATACAAAATAATGCTTTGTCACTAGCTAATAACTGCCACTGTTTATTGTAATGATACCACTTATAATGCCTGTGATTATTAATGATTTGACTGTAATTAACTGATTTTTAATAATGACTTCGTAATAATCTGAATAATACTGAATGATGATTCTATTCAATACTTGCTGGCCACTGAGTGCCAATAATTAATGTCACTCCACGAATTGTTATTAATTATGCCATTGATTAGCTCTTGTTTCCAATGTTGATACTTTGTAATTTGAAATGAATGTGACTGTTTAATAATGCTTTGTAATTAGGAGAAGGCTAATAATTCTTAATATATTGGAATTTCAAATGATTAATTAACGATGCCATACTTTGTTATTGGAAATGAATGTGACTGTTTCATAATGCTTTGTAATTAGGAAAAGACTAATGATTCTTAATAGATTGGAATGACACATAATTAATTAACTATGGTACTGTTTAATAATGCTTTGTAATTAATTAAGGCTAATAATTCTTACTATATTGAAATGACAAATGATTAATTAATTAACTGTAATTAGACAAATGATTAATTAACGACAAATGATTAATTAACTGTAATTAGACAAATGATTAATTAACTGTAATTAGACAAATGATTAATTAACGACAAATGATTAATTAACTGTAATTAGACAAATGATTAATTAACTGTAATTAGACAAATGATTAATTAATGACAAATGATTAATTAACTGTAATTAGGAAAAGGCTAATGATTATTGGAATGACAAATGATTAATTAACTGTAATTAGGAGAAGGTTAATGATTCTTAATTATACTCTGTAACTGAAAAGAATGCGATTATTTCATAATGCTTTGTAACCAGGAAAAGAAGGCTACTGACTCTATGTAAAACAATTAATGAACATTTTTCTGTAATACTACATACTTGGTACAGAAATGTTCAATAACTGGGCTATGAATGCCACAAACTGCTAATTAAGTCTGTAACTGTCAATATTATGTGACTTGATGTACTTCACCTCATAAGCTGACTACCCTGAATTACTGCAATGTCCATTTGTCCTGTTTATCCTAGTGATCATGGAGCACTATCTTTGGTTTTGCACTAATTCTACGTTGGTGTGCCTTGTAAGAGTGTGGTGTTGACACGACATGCTGTCCACCACCATGAGCGATGAAGACATTATTATGGTCCCACTGTTTGGTGTACGTAATGTACTGCCAAAATGAAAACATGGAACATTACTACGACAGTTCAGTGTTTTGGCTACACTGATAAATTCTGATGGGAAGAGAACTTCAAGTTGTGTCACTTGGTGTTGTACTTCTGTGGAAAGATATGGACTTTCAGAGCAGCTGTGTGCAATCTAAAGTGCTACAACCATGATGCGATCCTTCCCTTTCCTATCCTGATTCTTGTCACATAAAGAAAAAATTTTTTTGGTAACATCATTTATGTTCATAGGTTATACATTTTTCGATTCGCTAAACTCCAGTGCGAGTACACTTATGTCACTTGTCAACATAATATTTTTTGCCAGTCTGTTTATTTGTTCTGAATATGCTAAAGAATTTTTTCAGTGCCTGTGCACTTTATCTGTCAAAAAAAATTGTATATACTTTTCTGATTTGCTACTATGTTTTGTACTCACATTTTGTCTTTGTCTGATATATTTTGTACTTAGTGCGTGTGCACAACATTTAAATATTCTGTAAGTTGTAGAATTTTGTTAATTAAAGAAAAATTTTGCCGCGCTTGGCAAGTCCAAATGACTCACCATCGCTGCCAAATTTTTGCCCCCCCCAGTGGAGGGTTATGAAACACGTATGTAACATAGCAGCGATGGCGAGGCATTGTAGCATCTGTGACCAGAGAGTATGCGCTTGACCGCGCGAGTGTTGCGAGCGGTTCTCAGTCTGTTAGTAGCTGTAGGCCAGTGCAGTACAGTAGTCGTTGCGAGTCAGTCAGTCGTTGCGAGTCTGTCAGTTCAGTCGTTGCGAGTCTGTAGCTCTGTCTAGTTGAGAGCAGTACTCAGTCTGTAGTCGTCATGCAGAGCGGTCGGTCAGTAGTAGCAGCCCAGTGCGGTTGTGTGATGTAGGCGGTCGGCAACACTGGTCAAGATGAGGAATAAGGTATACTGTTAATTAATATAATCATTAGATAATGAAAAATTTTATTTATTGTAATTATTCTCCAACAAGTCTCCCAATAATAATTTTTTTATTTCAAAAGCATTTTCTCAAAAATTTAATTTTTTATTGAACTCAAGATTTCGTTGCACTTCCCATTTCATTCCAATTCTTTTGAACAAAAATTCCACTAAAATCACAAAAAAAGAGAATATTATTATTTGCAATGCAGTTCCTCCAAGCGGTGCGCAACAACAAGAGCAGATATGTGACATCCATTTATTCTGAGGTAAGACTTTAATTCTGATTGTTTTACACAGGGCCAAAGACCGATATTTCGGTTTAATTGAATTTTCTTGTCACTGAATGGACTTTAATTTTTTGAAGGATTTATATTTGAGTCAGATTGCGAATTTCACATTTTCGTTGCCATTGTCAGTACATTTCATTGTGGGCAGGTTACGTTTAGCGCAATGTCCATTAGCATTCATAATTAAATATTGTCGTGTTTCTTTCTTTCAACATTTTGTGGGGAGGTTACACTTGGCTCCCCATTTCTATTAAGTATTGTCCATTTTCTTTCTTTTAAAATTACGGTGGGAAGGTTACAACTTTCACTCAGGATAGCAATGTCATCAGCGAATCGTATCATTGATATCCTTTCACCTTGTATTTTAATTCCACTCCTGAACCTTTCTTTTATTTCCATCATTGCTTCCTCGATGTACAGATTGAAGAGTAGGGGCGAAAGGCTACAGCCTTGTCTTACACCCTTCTTAATACGAGCACTTCGTTCTGGATCGTCCACTCTTATTATTCCCTCTTGGTTGTTGTACATAGTGTATATAACCCGTCTCTCCCTATAGCTTACCCCTACTTTTTTCAGGATCTCGAACAGCTTGCACCATTTTATATCGTCGAACGCTTTTTCCAGGTCGACAAATCCTATGAAAGTATCTTGATTTTTCTTTAGCCTTGCTTTCATTATTAGCCGTAACGTCAGAATGGCCTCTCTCGTCCCTTTACTTTTCCTAAAGTCAAACTGATCGTCACCTAGCGCATTCTCAATTTTCTTTTCCATTCTTCTGTATATTATTCTTGTAAGCAGCTTCGATGTGTGAGCTGTTAAGCTGATTGTGCGATAATTCTCGCACTTGTCAGCTCTTGGCGTCCTCGGATTTGTGTGGATGATGCTTTTCCGAAAGTCAGATGGTATGTCGCCAGACTCATATATTCTACACACCAACGTGAATAGTCGTTTTGTTGCCACTACCCCCAATGATTTTAGAAATTCTGATGGAATGCTATCTATCCCTTCTGCCTTATTTGACTGTAAGTCCTCCAAAGCTCTTTTAAATTCCGATTCTAATACTGGATCCCCTATCTCTTCTAAATCGACTCCTGTTTCTTCTTCTATCACATCAGACAAATCTTCACCCTCATAGAGGCTTTCAATGTATTCTTTCCACCTATCTGCTCTCTCCTCTGCATTTAACAGTGGAATTCCCGTTGCACTCTTAATGTTACCACCGTTGCTTTTAATGTCACCAACGGTTGTCTTGACTTTCCTGTATGCTGAGTCTGTCCTTCCGACAATCATATCTTTTTCGATGTTTTCACATTTTTCCTGCAGCCATTTCGTCTTAGCTTCCCTGCACTTCCTATTTATTTCATTCCTCAGCGACTTGTATTTCTGTATTCCTGATTTTCCCGGAACATGTTTGTACTTCCTCCTTTCATCAATCAACTGAAGTATTTCTTCTGTTACCCATGGTTTCTTCGCAGCTACCTTCTTTGTACCTACGTTTTCCTTCCCAACTTCTGTGATGGCCCTTTTCAGAGATGTCCATTCCTCTTCAACTGTACTGCCTACTGCGCTATTCCTTATTGCTGTATCTATAGCGTTAGAGAACTTCAAACGTATCTCGTCATTCCTTAGTACTTCCGTATCCCAGTTCTTTGCGTATTGATTCTTCCTGACTAATGTCTTGAACTTCAGCCTACTCTTCATCACTGCTATATTGTGATCTGAGTCTATATCTGCTCCTGGGTACGCCTTACAATCCAGTATCTGATTTCGGAATCTCTGTCTGACCATGATGTAATCTAATTGAAATCTTCCCGTATCTTCCGGCCTTTTCCAAGTATACCTCCTCCTCTTGTGATTCTTGAACAGGGTATTCGCTATTACTACCTGAAACTTGTTACAGAACTCAATTAGTCTTTCTCCTCTTTCATTCCTTGTCCCAAGCCCATATTTTCCTGTAACCTTTTCTTCTACTCCTTCCCCTACAACTGCATCCCAGTCGCCCATGACTATTAGATTTTCGTCCCCCTTTACATACTGCATTACCCTTTCAATATCCTCATACACTTTCTCTATCTGTTCATCTTCAGCTTGCGACGTCGGCATGTACACCTGAACTATCGTTGTCGGTGTTGGTCTGCTGTCGATTCTGATTAGAGCAACCCGGTCACTGAACTGTTCACAGTAACACTCCCTCTGCCCTACCTTCCTATTCATAACGAATCCTACACCTGTTATACCATTTTCTGCTGCTGTTGATATTACCCGATACTCATCTGACCAGAAATCCTTGTCTTCCTTCCACTTCACTTCACTGACCCCAACTATATCTAGATTGAGCCTTTGCATTTCCCTTTTCAGATTTTCTAGTTTCCCTACCACGTTCAAGCTTCTGACATTCCACGCTCCGACTCGTAGAACGTTATCCTTTCGTTGATTATTCAATGTTTTTCTCATGATAACCTCCCCCTTGGCAGTCCCCTCCCGGAGATCCGAATGGGGGACTGTTCCGGAATCTTTTGCCAATGGAGAGATCATCATGACACTTCTTCAATTACAGGTCACATGTCCTGTGGATACACGTTACGTGTCTTTAATGCAGTGGTTTCCATAGCCTTCTGCATCCTCATGTCGTTGATCATTGCTGATTCTTCCGCCTTTAGGGGCAATTTCCCACCCCTAGGACAAGAGAGTGCCCTGAACCTCTATCCACTCCTCCGCCCTCTTTGACAAGGCCGTTGGCAGAATGAGGCTGACTTCTTATGCCGGAAGTCTTTGACCGCCAATGCTGATTATTTATGAAAATTTAGGCAGTGGCGGGGATCGAACCCGGGACCGAAGGCGTTTTTACCCCTAGACCACATAGTTATGGTAGGTATAAAAGGTAACAGCAGAGCTTAATTTACATTCATATAATACATTTCGTTAAAAATTTCATTTTGGCAGAAAAAATTGAGTCGTACTTTGCTTTCGGCAGAACGCTGAGCCGGCGCTCATAACGTCACTGAAGTTACAGACATACCAGTAGCATCACGAAGGCCTCCATTAGACCTTATCGTATTGGCAGTTATTCTTGGAAACAGTGCATCAGATCTTTTTCGTGTGAAAAGCTATTTAGGCAAAGCGTTAAAGACCAACAGAATGACGAACGTAACGATGCCTTGAAGCTATTTAAAAATGTATAAAATGAACTCTATAATTTCAAATGGAGAAGAATTCATTAAGCTGAAAAGAGCTCTCAAAACCGGATATTCTATTGTATTTTCAGATGTTTTGGCTGTATCACAACTCCGAAGGAAAGGAACGGGAAGTTTGTAGGATAATATATGTATTTTTCATTGTTACTGACAGGGAAATCTTTCTTTTACACTTTTCTTTTAAGTACAGTATATTTGCAATTCTAACAGAAGTTAAAGTATTTGTCTGGAGTGTAGTCTTGAACGGAATTGAAGGGTGGACAAGAAGAGAAAAGAAGCATTTGAAATATGGTGCCACAGAAAAATGTTGAAGATTAGATGGGTGGATCGGATAAGTGAGGAAGAACTGACTAAAAAAAACAAATTTGTGGCACAACTTGACTGACGCATTAGGAATTCATCAGTTTGATTATGGGTGAAAGTGTGATTGGTGTGTGCGTGTGGGGAGGTGGGGGGCGGGGGGGAATTGGGGAGGGGTAGGAGGGTGGTTAATAATTGCTGTGAGGAACCAGGCCGTGACCATACGTTAAGAAGATCGAAATGGGTGCAGGGTGGAGTAGTTAAGCACAGATAAAGAAGCCGATACAGAATACATTAGAGTGGGGAACTGCCTCAAACCAGAAGTTTCCTTCTGATGAGAAGTAGTGGCCGTTATGCATATTTACACTTCCTCGTCCCCGTTTCCCTGCTAGATTGGGAGGTACACAGCACGAGAGTGGCGAAGCCCAGGTTTTTGTTTATAAACCAGGTACAGAAGGCGATTCTTGTCTGGAAATCATTGCTGCTTAATGCTTGACGAACATGGATGTGATACGGTCGTAAACAAATGCTATGTAGGATTCTCCAGACAGAAGTTCTGCTCACCCAGAAATCCCGTGGTATTTAGTTGCACGAGGACATAGGTCGAGATTTATTACAACAATAATAACTGCACTTTTATCGTCTCTGACAATTCTTCTGAACTGACTGATTGATTGATTTCTTTTTTTACGATTGTCCTTGGATGTAACCAAAACAGTACGTCTCGTTGGCTATAATGACTTAGAACATTGTTCTGTCACTTCCATAATTGCAGCATCGCTAAACAAGTAACGTATTGTTTACGGAACAAGCTGTAGACGCTACATACGAGGGTAATCCCAAAAGCAAGGTCTCCTATTTTTTTATAAGTACATAGACCTGTTTATTTCTACAATGGTTTACCTCAGTTTACAGCTTGAACATTTAGCTATTTTTCGACATAATCACCCTTTCTGTCGATGCATTTTTGTAGAAGCTGTGGCAGTTTTTGTATGCCCACGTCATACCAGCTCGCCGTCATGCTGTTCAGAAAGTTATGAACCTCTTCTTTCACCTCGTCGTCGGAGCTGAATCGGTGGGACCACAATTAACGCTGACAGGTACTGTGAGACTCTGAAAAAACTCAAACGGACAATTCAGAACCGGAGAAGAGGAATGTTGAGCAAGGGCGTACACATTCTCCATGACAACGCTCGCTCACACATCGCTCGGCCATGCGTTGCTCTCCTGCGACAGTTTCAACGGAACATAATCACCCACCCACCCTATAGTCCCGACTTGGCGCCCAGTGCCTATCACCTGTTCCCATAAGTTAAAAGAACGTTTGGCCGGAAAGCAATTCAGCTCCGACAATGAGGTGAAAGAGGAGGTTCATAACTTTCTGAACAGCATGGCGGCGAGCTGGTATGACATGGGCATACAAAAACTGCCACAGCGTCTACATAAATTCATCGACAGAAATGGTGATTATGTCGAAAAATAGCTAAATGTTGAAGCTCTAAACTGATGTAAAACATTGTAGAAATAAACAGGTTTTGTACTTATAAAGAAATGGGAGACCTTACCTTTGGGATTACCCTCGTATTACCAAGTATTACGTTGACTCGAAGATCCGTATCAATCAGGTTAGAAGCATGTTTTTCTAAACAAACATTGAGTTATAGCTAGGTAAACACTTTCTTGACAACCCTGCGTGGATCGCACGTGTGAACCACGACGCACAAACACACACACATACATACGTAAGGACGCGCGGACGCGCGCGCCCTTTAAATCAGCACTGATTAGATTATAGCCGATGTCGTTCCATTCATCTACGAAAATATTAACATGTCAGAAAGCTCCTGGAAATGAATTAACTGATTTGTTAGTTCGCAATTTAAATTACAACGCAACGCATACGGACACACATACCTAACAGAAATATATTCTCATCCAGATCTTTGTAACGTCAGTTTCTAAACAGATTATATTACCCTAGGAATATAGCGGCCGCAAGTCCAGAGCTGCTTCTCTAAAAAAATGTAAGAAAAAAATCAGCATTTTAGATTCGTCTGTTATATATTGCCCATTGTAGTGCCAGTGTTCGGCCTCTGCTATGAGAGCATGTTGATTCAAATGTCTCTGAGCACTTTGGGACTTAACATCTATGGTCATCAGTCCCCTAGAACTTAGAACTACTTAAACCTAACTAACCTAAGGACAGCACACAACACCCAGTCATCACGATGCAGGGAAAATCCCTGACTCCGCCGGGAATCGAACCCGGGAACCCGGGTGTGGGAAGCGAGAACGCTACCGCACGACCACGAGCTGCGGACATGTTGATTCATAATTTTGCACACTGATACCATTGGCGGCAAAATAATATAAAAGAGGTCACATAGTTGTTTCGGATGCCATCAGTCAAGTTCTGCACGACGTCAACGTGATTGGTAATCTTCGACATCCTTGCGCGGTAAACATTTCATTCACTAGATTTGACATTTGCCAGGAGCCTCACTGTTTGTTGCCGCATGACTGCTTATCTTTGAGATGGACGGTGACGTATTGTGGCCGGTGTCGTGGGTTTGATGTAACGAGGGCTGCGACTCGTAGAAATTTCGCATATGACGGTGTCCCACACTGACGCTGAATGATTACTCAAAGTATTCTGACTTGCCAGTAGAAACACAGGAGGAGCTGATGTGAACTACAGAATTTTTCAGATATCACAACAGAAACCAAAATACAAACGACATCTGTTTGCAAATTAGATGATGGGGGCAGAAAGCGAATCGATATCAGCAACGGAGAGCGAACGGCAGAGTGACGGATTACATAAACATGTGCTGACAAGCGTAAATGAGGGATTTCCTAATTAGTTCTGCTCTCTGTTGCAGTATATGGAACAAATCGTGCCTGGCAAATAGGAGACACACGTTGAAGCATTACATGCACAGACCCACGTAACTATATGTAAATTTAACGTCGCAAAAACCACGGGAAGCACAAAAATATGCTCTTATCAACTAAATAACTTATGGCAATTAATTTTGTGAAACGGAATTATTACTTCATAAGTAATATTTCAAAGATGCAGTAGCAATCAGCCTGTGGCTGGTTGCGATCGATTGTAATACGTTTTTCTTTTCTTTTTTTGTTTTGTTTTACGAAGTAAGTGAAGAGCGATCCTGCTCGGATTTCTCTCTCTTGCCTGTTAGCTTTTATATCACTACAGATGCGTTCCTTACGTATCAGTAACTTCTGTGTGGACAAATCTGATGCAAGTGTCATGTATTATTTTCAGAATCATTTGCAATTAAATTAATATATATTAGTTAAGCCTCGTAAGTTTTCGTTTTTACAGTTTTCCTAACCGATATAAGACACAGGAATTGTTTTAATGTTTTATTATCACAGAAAATGACCAATTAGAGCTTAAAGGATGGTGGCGTGGAGACGCAACGGCCGAATACAATTAGTATTCTGCCATTCATTCATTTGCATCTTGCTACAGCGTCCCTGAGATTAACTGCCGATCATCACGAAGCGTTTTGCAAACTTGAATGCAAGCACGGGACCTTAAATGATCTGACTACTGTCTCCAAGCTACGATTCCGTTTTACCCGTAAATAACAGATACCGGCCCCGCAAAATTGATGGTGGTATTAAAAGATGTAATCTTCTCTTCATTTTACAGCATTTTTCCAGAACTCAATCTGGCCACTAACCCATCACCAACGGTCGTCTGCTCCAGTTAATTTTAACAGTTTTCTTTGCAGTGGTTAATTCCGGTTGGTTTCTACTTAAAACCGATTTTTTGTAATTTCGCGTGAGAAGACGCGTCAACGTGAATACCGGATATGTCCTAACTAGAGGGGAGATTGTTTTGAACTAAAATACCCAACATATGATTACATTTATGCACTAATGTGCCAGAAATAAACAGTAAACATCCGAACTATGCACTACAATGAAACGAAGGTACATTAAAAATCAAAGGTGCTGTTAAAAACACTATACAGGCAATTCCTAATATCAGAGATGATAATTAGACCCTGCTAACGACAAGTATTCGCGTCTGTTAGAATAGATTACCAAACACTGTTCCAAGTTCTCTGGAATAAACGTCTTTCTTTTTCTGTCAAACATTTTTCGACCTTGAACAGGTTCTCTCCACTCGACGCGATATTAAAGGACAGAGCGTCAGATCTGAAAAATAGCTAACATATCTCTATATAAAGTAGTGGAAATCAGTATAAAGAATCAGATATTTGTAGGAAAATTAACATTGTCGGTCGGAATAGTTGTGCATGGTGTATACGCAATAGTATGAGATCCAGTATACGGACAAATGCAGTCACATGGTATTGCATTTGATGTCAGTAGTACAATATAAAACATCAACGATTCAGGTGGTAGAGGATGGAACTCCGTATAAACGCTGCCGGCTCTGTGCGATGATAGTGCGTGCATTTACTGGAGATACGAAACCGACGACACTATTTGTGACAGCGCGTGTAGTGTACATAAAGCACGACTCCGACAGTGCCACGCGGAAAAGTGTTATCATGTAATGAAAAATCGAAAAATCGGTGTCTAAAAGGAATGAGCCTCTCTAATTGTCAAATCACCAAGAAGTTGGATCGTTCAGATACAGAGACTGATTATCTTGTTACATTGGATGCACGATATGGACAGAACATCTGAAGCACCGAAACGGTTACTTTTGCGCAAAGTAAGGACCACAAAACATTATTCTTCTGATCTCGTTGCTGACTGACATTTCGAGTAACTGCCATATGTGTACGACAAATATTGTCATATGACAAAACCTTACGTTCAAGAAACAACTGCAGAAACCTGCTCCTGCACCGAAACATAAACAGGCTAGATTGCATACAGAATGAGACTTTTACTCTGCAGCGGAGTGTGCGCTGATATGAACCTTTCCGGTAGATTAAAATTGTGTGCCGGACGCAGACTCGAACTCGGGACCTTTTCCTTTCGCGATCAAGTGCTCTATCAACTTTTTTTTTTCATTATTGTTCGTTGTATTTGGTCGTAGCGGACGATACAGCTTTACTTCCGCCGGTACCTCGTCTCCTACCTTCAAAATTGCACAGAAATAGAGCACTTGCCAAAGAACGTCAAAGGTCCCGAGTTAGAGTCTCGGTCGGGCACACAGTTTTAATCAGTCAGGAAGTTTCAGGCTAGATCGGAGTTTGGGGAGGAACATACGTCATTTATTTCAGAGTCGGAGAATAAGTTTAACTTAGATGAGCCGGAGAACAGAGCAGTAGGTAAGAATGAACAGAAACTTTGGTTTTGGAAGTGTCATGATTTTGGCAGCCTTCTGCGCTATAGGTAAATCACGCATTGCTTGACTGAACATTAGAATGAACTCTAAGCTGTACACTGAGATGCTAGAGACAGAATTGAGAAGAATGTATAAAGACCTAGGGGACGAAAGTCTAATGTTCCAACAAGATAATACATCTGTGTATATTTCTGCTACAACCAAACAGTTTTCTGAGAGATAAAGATATCGACGTCTTGCCCTTACTTGCACGTAGCCCGAATTTGAACCCCGCGTAAAACCTTCTAAGATGTCTTTAACGTAATGGAAAGCAATATGAGCCCGGATGTCAGCTAAAAAGAGTGATAAGAGAAGAGTAGGCGACAATTTCATGGAAGAACTACAAACCCTAACAAAAACAATGCCATAGATAATTTTGTAGGTAATTAGGTACAACGGAGGTTGCACTGTGCGGTGGCACTGTTAGGAAAGAAACTACATAATTCCGAGATAATTGTTTATGTTTTATATGTTTCTACTACTGTCAAAATAAATTCGGTACATATATGCTTCAGACATTATGCTGTTACTTCCATAGGAACCCTGGATTTATTGATATCCACTGCTGTATAAAGGGAAATGTCCTGAATTAGTGAGACATCGTTTCCCAGCCCAAACCACTAAGAATAAAAACTCGAAATTTGGAGAGGGCGTTGACCTTATGCTGTGGGCATCGTCTAAGAAGGGATTCTTTTTCGAAATTCCACCCCTAAGAGGCTGAAATAGGGGATGAAAAGTTTTATGAAAATGTTTGGCTATTTAGGCAACTTTGAAGCTAGAACTACGGAAATCGGTACTTGGTTTCTCGATCAGAAATAAAGAGAAACGTGTTTCAGCAGTTTTGGAAATTTAGCTCTTAAGGGGGTGAAACAATGGATGAATGATTTTATTTTGCGAATAAATCATTATCAGAGAACTACTGAAGCATTTAAAATCTATATCTCCGAAAATTGGAATTTGAGTTCTTGGTTGGAAATTAAAAAATACGTATTTCAGAGTTTCTGGAAGTTCAACCTCTAATGGCGTGAAAGAGGGGATGAAAACTGTTCGTTATATTAAAACATTTTTAAATATAAATCTCTGCACATTTATATTCGTCTTCTAAACAAATATATGTTAGGGGATGAAAGTTTCTATGGATTTCTATGGATATCACAAGAACCAAAAAAAAAAAAAGAGTTAACAAATACCTCCGATTCCATTTACCAGAATAGATTTTCGTCAGAAGTACATCCGCAAAACCATGCTTCTGTGGCCTTAAGTAAAATGAAAAGCTGAGAAGATTTTGCAATTTGTGAACAACACAGAAATTCGCTAAAGAAAACAAAAATAGAAATCTGTGTAGAGCATACAGTGTACGCGAGAGGAAAATGTACCCCACAATCTTTGCCTACACTTTCTTTCCACGAACAGAGTGTTCAGGAACATCAGGTAGCTGCGCCGTATTAATGACTCCGTATATTTTCGAAGCAAACACCAAACAAAGTCCCGTTTTCATTAGCTGGACTAGTTCATAAACTACATCAGGCGAAATACATTTATTTTCACTAACGTATCTTTTACTGATA
This sequence comes from Schistocerca americana, assembly GCF_021461395.2. Classification (NCBI taxonomy): domain Eukaryota; kingdom Metazoa; phylum Arthropoda; class Insecta; order Orthoptera; family Acrididae; genus Schistocerca; species Schistocerca americana. The sequence goes on along the minus strand of NC_060126.1, from coordinate 207,480,977 downwards.
GTTGTATTTCAACCAGAGCAATTCTGGAAACAGTTTCGTGGTGTCCCTGCTCCATACGCTACTAAGAAACAGATCTACTTTTACATACGAAGAGTGAAAAAGGGAAAATGTACTGTAATTTCCTCACAAAATGCTATGTTTTTCAAACGTACATTAGTGTACAACGCGTGACCTTAAAGCCAAGCTGGGTTTCCCCCTGGGGTTCCAAAATTTAAAAGATTAATATCTTAGTTTTTGTTAACTGCAGTTCCACTAGCTAAAAACTTGAAGCTGTATTTCTGTAGTTGTGTTATCAGAAATAAAACATACCGCCTCGATATTTTTTCTGAAAACTGACGTTTCTGAGGCCGCGGCTATACAAGAAATACAAGTTAAAGAAGATGGTTCAAATGGCTCTAAGCACTATGGGAATTAACATCTGAAGTCATCAGTCCCCTAGACTTAGAACTGCGTAAACCTAACTAACCTAAGGACATCACACACACAGTCCGCAGCTCGTGGTCGTGCGGTAGTGCTCTCGCTTCCCGCACCCGGGCTCCCGGGTTCGATTCCAGGCGGGTCAGGGATTTTCTCTGCCTCGTCATGACTGGGTGTTGTTTGATGTCCTTAGGTTAGTTAGGTTTAAGTAGTTCTAAGTTCTAGGGGACCATAGATGTCAAGTCTCATAGTGGTCACAGCCATTTTAAACATCACACACATCCAAGCCCGAGGCAGGATTCGAACTTGCGACTGAGCAGCCGCGTGGTTCCGGACTGTAGCGCCTAGAACCGCTCCGACACAGCGGCTGGCTAAAAAGAAGAAACCAGCAACAGGCCACTGTTAATAGCCGGCCTCTGCGACCGAGCGGTTCTAGGCGTTTCAGTCCGGAACCACGCGACCGCTACGGTCGCAGGTTCGAATCCTGCCTCGGACATGGATGTGTGTGATGTCCTTAGGTTAGTTAGGTTTAAGTAGTTCTGAGTTCTATGGGACTGATGACCTCAGATGTTAAGTCCCATAGTGCTCAGAGCCATTTCCGGCCACTGTTAATAATTATATATATTTACCGAAACAGCGCCGTTACCGATTTCGAACTGACAAGATTATCTTCAGACAGCTGTTCACGTTTACATTACATTTTTTGCTGTTTATATCAGTTGTTAAAAAAAATGGCAGCCAGAAACTCCTGCAAACAACCACAACAAATGTAATGTAAACGTGTACAGCCGTCTGGGGACGAACCTTTCGGTTCTAAAGTAGTAACGGCTTTATTTGATTAAAGGAATTGCTTTTTCAACAGTGGCTGATTGCTGTTTTTTTGTCTTTGCAAGAAGCAACTTGTAAAAACATTCTTATTGTCATTGAGAACAAGTCAAAATGGCTCTAAGCACTATGGGACTTAACTTCTGAGGTCATCAGTCCCGTAGAACTTAGAACTACTTGAACCTAACTAACCTACGGACATCACACACATCCATGCCCGAGGGAGGATTCGAACCTGCGACCTTATTGGCCGCGCGGTTCCAGACTGTAGCGCCTAGAACCGCTCGGCCACCCCGGCCGGCCTGAGAACCAGTTAGTTTCCTGGTGTAGCATGTTATTAAACACACAGGAGCAACACAGCAATGCATTCATAGGAGACAAGGCCTGTATACACAGCAGCTAACTCCATCTTCTCGACTGGTGATCATGGCAATGTGTCGCGGCCACTAAGCAACAAACAACACTGCGAGACGTTCCGGCTGTGGTCCGTCAGCTCACAGAGTCACTTTTGCTGCTGAAGGGGTGGCGTACTTGTAGGCGCTGGGGCCTGTAACTTCAACGCTTTGTAGTTTCGTTGGATGACGTTTCGGGACACAGGTTTCCATTCTCGATTTGTTCCTCAAGACACCTTTTACAACGTCTCAAAGTTGGTCGCAACATTTCTGCATCACCTCGAATACTCCGCGAGAGTGGCGAAGTGCACATCGAACCGATATTTACGATCTTCTTTCATGTTCCATTTGCGTACTGAGTGATGGAAGAATGTCTGTTCCTCTGTACATACCATAATCTCTCTTACCGTATTCTCATTACCCATACGCGAGGTATATGATGGTGATAGCATTTTGGTTGCATAGTGTTTTACAAATAGAGCTTCTTGAAATTTACCCGACAGAAATTCGTGAGAACAAAGTCTTTTTATTCCAAAGATTCCCATTTATGTTTCAAGATTCCCAATTACATTTCCCGAGAATTTCTGTTACGCTATCTACAAGCTGTACCTACCAGTTATGACCACTAATGTACCGTACTTAGAAGTCATTTAAAACTGTGTAGAACATATTCCTTACATTGTATCAAAGAAATGCTATGCCCCACCCTCTGGACAGACTGGGATAACGCAATTTTTTGTGAAATTATTAGGACTATCATCTTAAAACTGATATTAAGTTGTTTAATGAACAATTTAGGCTGCGGAATATGGTATCTTAAAAAATCGTTTGCAATATTGTAACGTTATTTTGAAAACTGTACGGTTATTTTTAATGCTTAATATCAAAATACAGTTACGTTATTAAATCTCATCGCTCGTGCACCAAATTAGTTTACTGGCTTGCGAATAGACAACTTATGGTGCCTAGTAATAAATCCTGTAACCCAGTCCTTCCCAACTAGACAAGCTTCGTTGTGAGAAGCTATTTCTTTCTGCTAGGTGATAGGCTAAAAATGTAGCAGTGAAATGTTTCATTGTTACACTGAAGATTTTGATCTAATTGAGTGTAGTTACATGAGGGGGCGGGAGGTAGTCAACCTTTTCTATCTAATGCCCAGTTTTGTAATTCTATTACCACTAAAATTTTCTGACCGACCACAGGTTCCGCAATAGTGATGAGTTACAAACTAGGGAAGTATCTTTTCTAATAAAATTTATAAAGCGGAGGTATAACAAGTTAAAGCTTATGCTAACAATTACTTACCAAATATTTTATGTTAAAATTTTATGAAAATCTAATGAAAATGTTTTTAAAACCCCTGCCTCCTACCGCCTACCATGAAACCTTGAACGCTCACTTGTAAGCGATAGAGATCGGGTTGACTACCACTGACTTACATGCTTTTAGAAATCCCAAGATAAAAAGGCTGAAACTGCCGTTCCTATTAATTTAAATATTTCACTGCTGTGTATCAGTCTGTCTAACGTAAGTTCACACCATCTGGAAAAGCAAGCAAGATGAGAAATGTGTAGTTTGAAATATACTATCATCAAAAAATGACTGGGCAGAACGGAGCACTATTCCATTCTGCCCCGTCCCGTTCTGCCGCAGGCGCACTTTCCCGGTTAACAACTTTTATCGAGTGTAGTATCTGACGCATTTAAATGTATTATATAACTAACATACAGCAAACGGCATGCACTTTAGGATCACAGGCCATTTATAGGCGTACAATTAACAATTAACGTCTTATCTTACTTTGAAATTCACCAAAAGTTATAAAAACGCCACTGGAAACGGGAAGGACGATCGTCCACTTGTAAATCGCGCACCAAACCAATTCAAAATGGCTGACGCAACTTCGCTTCCATTCAGAGACTTAGATACATGTCACTATAACAAGTTTCAGCACTCACCAAACTAGAAAACAGCACAGTCTCGTAGTGCCACGCTGTTCCATTCTGCCTCGAGTCCCCTACCTGCTATTGCCTCCAAACACACGAACAACACTGTAGAATGAGTAGCACTGGCATCCTACAGATACATTCCCTTTCAACATATCTAACTCTCCCAAATTGAAATGGCTCTGAGCACTATGGGACTTAACTTCTGAGGTCATCAGTCTCCTAGAACGTAGAACTACTTAAACCTAACTAACCTAAGGACATCACACACATCCATGCCCGAGGCAGGATCCGAACCTGCGACCGTAGCGGTCGGACGTTCCAGCCTGTAGCGCCTAGAACCGCTCGGTCACTCCGGCCGGCAGCGTGCGTTCCACTGACCCAAACCACTACCATTTGCGACTTCAGAGGTATCAAGTGAGAGCTCATTGGAGGGCAGGGTGGAGATCTGTTGCGTTCCTGATGAAAGCAGGCTCTTCCTCAGTGCCAATGATGGCTGTATGTGGGTTAGAAGGAGGCCAGTTGAGGGCCGGCAACCAACGACTGCGTGGTAGACATTCCACCATGGTGGAATGATCACAATTCATCACATCTGCTAGTTTTCGTGTACACTGACGTGGATCATTGTGGATTAGTGCGCTTAAACGATCTTCATCAAACACGAGGAACACCATCAATGTGGAGAGTCACAAATGTTAAAACGATTCTCCGTAAAAAGAGTAAATCATTTTCTTACCGTGCTCGCTCCAGTGGCGTTATCCCCATACACTGTGCAGATGTTTCTGGCTGCCTCCTCTGCTGTCACTCCAGTACTGAACTGAACAGAGGAATGTTTGAAAATCGTTCCGATTTCTCCTTTTGGCACTCCATCTTCTGGCTTCCACAACTCCACTCAGTATCTCCAAATGACGAAAAGACAATATGTAAACTCTAAGAGCAACAGCAAGTTGCAAATAAAAAATGACAATCGATAAATAAACCCATAACAAACGGAATTCCAAAATGCAAAACAAAAGCGCTATGAACTTATGTACCAACCTAATACACCAAAGAGCCAAACAAACTGCTACACCTGCCTAATATCGTGTAACGCCCCCGCGAGCGCGTAGGAGTGCCGCAACAAGACGTGGCATAGACTCGACTAATATCTGATACTCTGCTGGAGGGAAATGACACCATGAATCGTGCTGGGCTGTCCATAAATCCGTAAGAGTATTAGGGAGCGGAGGTCTCTTCTGAACAGCGTGTTGCGAGGCTTCCCAGATATTCTCTATAATGTTCATGTCTGAGGAGTTTGGTGGCCAGCGGAACTGTTTAAACTCAGAAGAGTGTTCCTGGAGCCACTCTGTAGCAATTCTGGAAGTGAGGGGTGTCGCACTGTCCTGCTGGAATTGTCCAACTCCGTCGGAATGCACAATGAACATGAATAGACGCAGGTGATCACACAGGAACGCTTACGTACGTGTTACCTATCAGAGTCGTATCAGATGTATCAGGAGTCCCATATCACTCCAACTGCACACGCCCCACACCGTTACAGAGCTCCCACCAGCTTGAAGAGTCTGAAATACAGGGTCCATGGGTTCATGAGGTTGTCTCCATGCCCGTACACGTCCATCCGCTCGATACAATTTGAAACGAGACTCGTCCGACCAGGCAACATGTTTCCAGTCATCAGCAGTCAAATGTCGGTGTTGACGGTTCCAGGCGAGATGTTAAACTTTGTGTAGTGCAGCCACGAAGGATACACGAGTGGCCTTTTACTCTGAAACCGATTTAGATGATGTTTCGTTGAATGATTCGCACGCTGACACTTGTTGATGGCCGAGCATTGAAATCTGCAGCATTTTGAGCAAGGGTTGCACTTCTGTCACGATGAACGATTCTCTTTAGTCGTCGTTTTTCCCGTTCTGGCAGGATCTTTTTCCGGTCGCAGCGACGTCAGAGATTTGGTGTTTTACCGGATTCTTGACATTCACGGTACACTCCTGAAATGTTCATACCAGAAAAAAATGGTTCAAATGGCTCTGAGCACTATGGGACTTAACTGCTTTGGTCATCAGTCCCCTAGAACTTAGAACTATTTAAACCTAACTAACCTAAGGACATCACACACATCCATGCCCGAGGCAGGACTCTGACTTGTGACAGTAGCGGTCGTGTGGTTTCGGACGGTAGTACCTAGAACCGCTCGGCCACTAGGGCCGGTTCGTACCAGAAAATCCCCACTGTATCGCTACCTCGGAGATGCTGTGTCCCATAGCTCGTGTGCCGAATGTAACACCACATTCAAACTCACTTAATCTTGAGAACTTGCAATTGTAGCAAGACTGACCTGCCTAACAATGCGCCAGACACTTATCTTATATAGGTGTTTCCAGCTGCATCGCCGTATTCTACCGATTACAAATCTGTGTATATGAATACTCATGCCTATACAAGTTTTTTTGGCTCTTCAGTGTAATTAAATGTATTTTAGGCCACAGCTCAATTCCGTTGTATGTGATAATTGAAGGGAAACGGTGTTGCCCCAGTGGCTACACCGGTTCCCGTGAGATCACCGAAGTTAAGCGCTGTGGGGCGTGGTCGGCACTTGGATGGGTGACCATCCAGGCCCCCATCCGCCGTGGCCATTTTTCGGGGTGCACTCAGCCTCGTGATGCCAATTGAGGAGCTACTCGACCGAATAGTAGCGGCTTCGCTCAAGAATACCATCGTAACGACCGGGAGAGCGGTGTGCTTGACCCCACGCCCCTCCTATCCGCATCCTCCACTGAGGATGACACGGCGTTCGGATGGTCCCGGTAGGCCACTCGTGACCTGTAGACGGAGTGCTAAGTGGTAATTGAAACTTTATGACTATTGGCCGTCCAGTACAGCGAACCTTCGGTGGCAGCGACTGCTGCGGATGTCCTGAACTGTCCTAATGGGCCCGTGCTCCACCTCTCGGTGTGCGGCTGTGGTCACGTGCGGGGCACGCGACAAACAGCCCAGCCCGGCGCAGCACCTGCCCCTGGCGGGTAATCCCGCAGAGCCTCCGCAGACAGCGCGGCTTAGCCGCCGCTGAGCCGGTCTCCAGCCCGGGGCTACACCCACCCGCTCCGCCTGCCTCAGTGCCGCCCCGGCAGCGCCTCTACCCCACCCCCACCCCCACCCCCGCACACACCCGCGGCTGTTTGCTCGCGAGTCCGGTGCCCAGCTGTCGTTCCGCCCGGCGATTGGCCGCGCCTCATGAATATGCGCTTTGCCGGCGACTCGCGCAGAATGGGAAATGCCGCCGGCTCTTTCGGTACCCTCCCCAAATATAGGACTCCCCATTCTGTTCCCTTCAGAGTGAGCAATTCCGCGTATCTCTCGGGGCAACCGTTCCCCCTCAATTTCTCCCTCGCTGTGTACCATTTATCGATAACTGTCGACTCCGTTTCGCCCACAAGTCATCCACACTAATGCGTTTCTGTTTTACAGGCGTAAAATATCCCAAAAGTGGAAAGCTATATATTCTCTTCGTAGGTCTCAATCCGAAGGCTGGTTGTCAACAGCTCCTTTTCTTCACCACTCTCTGCTGTTACTCAAGAGCGTCCTCATTTCCTAACATGGACCTACTCCGACATCGTAAATTATCAGTCTCTTCCTCTCTTTTCTTGAATAATTACCGCCATTGTATTAACTAGAGAGCTTATTAACTAGAGAACTCCACATTAGGGTGGAGCCAGAGTTGTTGAACCATTTGTACTTTCATTTCTTTATCCAGATCGTGGCCGTTCGTGGCCGTTGATGATAGTTGGTGAATGACATAACCAGGCACAAATAATTTTTAAATATTTTATTTTAGTACCATAACCGGTCTCGAGCTACCTTTCTCATCTTCAGGTGGCTAATAGGTACGGTTTCATAGCTGATTTGATGAACAGGATGTTGTTTACTCCTACACTGCACAAAAATATTTTAGTATTTAGAGCCACTTAATAAAGAAAACACGATAAAGTGCTTGCATTTATTTAGATATAATGCGAAATAGCTGTGTTCACTTAGTTAAGTTCCGGCAGATGGCGATTTGCTTTGTTGTGGTCATGTGGTTTTCCATGTCAGTCCGTATGTTGCTGAATTCCACACAGCAGACATATTGTAAATAAAGTACTGTGGCACACACCATAATAAAAATCATCTCAGTGTTGAGTGTGCACTTGATGTTCTTGTTTACAATGAAAAGATTCTCATTAAACAAAGATACAAATTATCATTCATTTGTAATTGACCAAGCATGTAAACAGAACAAGGATGAGTTGTGGCATGTGCAAAGTGCAACATGTTAATAACAGACGATGTTTCCCTTCTAGCAAACAACGTCCTAACAGGCCTTGAAGGCCCAACCGTACCGAGCGGTCGCTGTGTCACCCTCAGGCCTTAGGCGCTACCGTATGACAATAGGGATGCTCATTGGTCAGCACACTGTTCTGGCCGGCCGTTGTGGCCGAGCGGTTCTAGGCACTTTAGTCTGCTGCTACGGTGTCAGGTTCGAATCCTGCCTCGGTCATCGATGTGTGTGATGTCCTTAGGTTAGTTAGGTTTAAGTAGATCTTAGTTCTAGGGGACTGATGACCTCAGATGTTAAGTCCCATAGTGCTCAGAGCCATTTGAACCACAGTGCTCTCGCGGCCGCCATCAGTTGGGGTGACCGATGCCGCTACTCCTCACACAAGCAGCTCCTCAGTTCGCCTCCCAAGAGCTGAGTGCACATCGTTTGCCAACAGCACTTTGGCAGATCCGGACGGTGACCCACACAAGTGCTAGCCAAGACCGACAGTACTGAACTTCGGTGATCTGACGGGAACAGGTTTTACCACGGCGGCAAGACCGTGGGCCTCTTTCAGTCTGACAGTAAAGTTTTTATTCAAAGAGAATGTGACAAATTGTTTTTGTTATTTTTTCATGTATTTGTCATCGTAAATTTTGAAGAAAGACTTTAAAACCAACTGATAAATGATAAAGAACGTGTTTAAGATACCGGTATAAAATTACATGAATATAAACTGCCATGGTGAAGAAAAGTGTTGCTCTCTTACACTACTGGCCATTAAAATTGCTACACCACGAAGATGCCGTGTAACAGACGCGAAATTTAACCGTCAGGAAGAAGATGCTGTGATATGCAAATGATTAGCTTTTCAGAGCATTCACACAAGGTTGGCGCCGGTGGCGACACCTACAACGTGCTGACATGAGGAAAGTTTCCAACCGATTTCTCATTCACAAACAGCAGTTGACCGGCGTTACCTGGTGAAACATTGTTGTGATGCCTCGTGTAAGGAGGAGAAATGCGTACCATCACGTTTCCGACTTTGATAATGGTCGGGTTGTAGCCTATCGCGATTGCGGTTTATCGTATCGCGACATTGCTAATCGCGTTGGTCGAGATCCAATGAGTTTTAGCAGAATATGGAATCGGTGGATTCAGGAGGGTAATACGGAACGCCGTGCTGGATCCCAACGGCCTCGTATCACTAGCAGTAGAGATGACAGGCATCTAATCCGCATGGCTGTAGCGGATAGTGCAGCCACGTCTCGATTCCTGCGCCAACAGATGGGGACGTTTGCAAGACAACAACCATCTGCACGAACAGTTCGACGACGTTTGCAGCAGCATGGACTATCAGCTCGGAGACCGTGGCTGTGGTTACCCTTGACGCTGCATCACAGACAGGAGCGCCTGTGATGGTGTACTCAACGACGAATCTGGGTGCACGAATGGCAAACGCCATTTTTTTCGGAAGAATCCAGGTTCTGTTTACAGCATCATGATGGTCGCATCCGTGTTTGGCGACATCGCGGTGAACGCACATTGGAAGCGTGTATTCGTCATCACCATACTGGCGTGATAGTATAGGGGGCCATTGGTTACACGTCTCGGTCACCTCTTGCTCGCATTGACGGCACTTTGAACAGTGGACGTTACATTTCAGATGTGTTACGAGCCGTGGCTCTACCGTTCATTCGATCCCTGCGAAACCCTACATTTCAGCAGGATAATGCACGACCGCATGTTGCAGGTCCTGTACGGGCCTTTCTGGATACAGAAAATGTTCGACTGCTACCCTGGCCAGCACATTCTTGAGATCACTCACCAACTGAAAACGTCTGGTCAATGGAGGCCGAGCAACTGGCTCGTCTCAATACGCCAGTCACTACTCTTGAAGAACTGTGGTATCGTGGCTCAAATGGCTCTGAGCACTATGGGACTTAACATCTGAGGTCATCAGTTCCCTAGAACTTAGAACTACTTAAACCTAGGACATCACAAACATCCATGCCCGAGGCAGGATTCGAACCTGCGACCGTAGCGGTCGCGCGTGTGGTATTCTGTTGAAGCTGCATGGGCAGATGTTCCTGTACACGGCATCCAAGCTCTGTTTGACTCAATGCCCAGGCGTATCAAGGCCGTTATTACGGCCAGAGGTGGTTGTTCTGGGTACTGATTTCTCAGGATCTATACACCCGAATTGCGTGAAAATGTAATCACACGTCAGGTCTAGTATAATGAATTTGTCCAATGAATACCCGTTTATCATCTGCATTTCTTCTTGGTGTAGCAATTTTAATTGCCAGTAGTGTACCATCCTCCAACGTTTTAATTTCTCATTTCCTGCAACTAACATAGAATCTGTAACGATAATCGAATGTATGTACGCAGGGCGTTCAGAAATTTCCATTACAAAGTTCTAGGACTTGTAGAGGGGAGTGGGTACATAATATTTTGAATAGGAACCCATGTCCGAAAACCTACCGTTTCCGTTCTACGAAGCTTTTAATTCAACTGTTTAACACATCCACTTCTGCATGCGGAACTGAATTAGGCGTGACGAAGTGCAATTATTAGGTAACAATTCGAAAGGATATACTACGAAACGTCAGTTTATCTCTCAAGTACGTTTGTTTGTATTAACGCTTAAACATTACATGTTTACATTACTCCAAAATAAAAACCAACCGAGCAGAGGCTTGACGCGGCGACCACCAACGTTGTTACAGAGATTGTACCAACGAAGGATGTTCTGATACACTCTCTCCAAGGAGCATGTCTGTGCACCGAACTACAAGAGTGTTATGTGATTCCCTGTTGAAACCAAGTATTTATTTAATTCACCAGAAATGCTCAGAGACTTATCAGTAACAGAATTATTTTTACTACGAACTGACTTAACATTGTCGAACTTGTGATGCTCACCCGCCGCTTCCCTTACGACTGACCATACAGTTTTAATTTGGATTGGCAAGGATCCCAGATCTCGCAGCAGTACTGCAAAGGAGGGCAGACAAGCTTCGTTTAGCAGTCCCCTTAGTACATCTGTTATATTTCGTAAGTGTTCTGCGAATAAAACGCAGTCTTTGAATTGGCTTCCCCACAACATTTCATACCTACTTGTGCATTTCTGAACAGCATCACTTAGGTGTCGGTGCTCCTAGAAATTCAAAGTTACAGAATGATCAGCTGGCTGCTATATTTGGCAGCCATGAAGCGATGGTGATATTTCAATGCTAAATTACCATAGCTGAATTGTATTTCATATGTAAATCATTTTCCACATTAGATTTTAATTCTAGACAGAAAAGCAACCATCAGATACATGCGTCGTCACCCTAAGTTTTCTTTGTTCTATCCACCTGGTTGTCTGCTTGGAAGCATGTTTGTCGTCTGCTGGAGTTTGTAAATGTCTTTGGACTTGTGATAAGTTTCTCTGAAGATGCTGTTGTTGTTGTGATCTTCAGTCCTGAGACTGGTTTGATGCAGCTCTCCATGCTACTCTATCCTGTGCAAGCTTCTTCATCTCCCAGTACTTACTGCAACCTACGTCCTTCTGAATCTGCTTAATGTATACATCTCTTGGTCTCCCTCTACGATTTTTACCCTCGACGCTGCCCTCCAATGCTAAATTTGTGATCACTTGATGCCTCAGAACATGTCCTACCAACCGATCCCTTCTTCTAGTCAAGTTATGCCACAAACTCCTCTTCTCCCCAATTCTATTCAATACCTCCTCATTAGTTATGTGATCTACCCATCTATCGTCCATGTTTCACTTCCATACATGGCTACACTCCATACAAATACTTTCAGAAACGACTTCCTCACACTTAAATCTATACTCGATGTTAACAAATTTCTCTTCTTCAGAAACACTTTCTCCTGATAACGACGTCCTCTTGAGTAGTCCCCGCCCGAAGATCCGAATGGGGGACTATTTTACCTCCGGAATATTTTACCCAAGAGGACGCCATCATCATGTTCTATATCGTGTCTCCCTACCACTTTCGCGCAACGACGCTCTGAGCGTGTTTTTTAGGGAATTGACTAGTTTGAACCTGGGACCTGTTGCTGGTAAGGAGACGCCAGACCACACATGAAATGTAGAGTTCAGAAGAGTTCAGTGAGACTAGCGATGATATAACCAAATACTTAATGATTTCAGCATCAGCTCCACTGCACTCCCTGTAAAAGAATCTTAATACTAACTAAATTTAGTAGAAGGGGTTCAAGGTTTTCCTATTTTTAGTTAGCTGGTAAAATAACGTCGAAAAAGCAGTTAAGTTTACCATTGGAAATTTTATTCTACTCACAAAACATTGTTTATAAATTGCACTATTGATAAAAGGAAATGTTTTAATACAGGATGATAAAAACCAACTGCGTTCAACAAAAATGTGAACGAATATTCCCTGAGTGGGTTTCCAAGTTCTACAATGGATCGAAGGATGACCTATGCCACATCACATCTATAGGCTCTGAGCACTATGGGACTTAACATCTATGGTCATCAGTCCCCTAGAACTTAGAACTACTTAAACCTAACTAACCTAAGGACATCACACAACACCCAGCCATCACGAGGCAGAGAAAATCCCTGACCCCGCCGGGAATCGAACCCGGGAACCCGGGCGTGGGAAGCGAGAACGCTACCGCATGACCACGAGATGCGGGCATCACATCTATAATCTAGGTTTAAATTAAGTTTCACAAGAGAGAAAACTATCAAAATGGTCTACAATGACCCTCAATTATCTTTAATTACTTATCTAACTTGTCGTAAATTACAGTGGCTGATGTGGCTTCTCAATAACTATATAACAGAAAAATCATCGCGTTTCAGATTTTTACTTCAAGTGGCAAATGTGAACACCATGAGCTTTAATTGACGATCGACACTAATATTACGCAAAAAGGGGATGTAACAGATAAGACTTCTGCAGTTCTGAGTGAAGCTTTATGCGCTCAAAAATGCGGCATTGCGTGCGTTCATTACCTTGTCGGTGTTCGTCAGGGGGCGGCGGACAGCACAGCTCCGCTCACCTCGCCATCTCGGAAGCAACTCTCTCCTAACTTCTCCTTACTACAATTTACCGAAGTTGGTTTAAAAAAACTATCTGGCTGTGTTTTCATCTGATCAATCAGGGTCTCAATGTTAACCTTAAGCTCCTCCTACAAAAATTCTGTCTATCCAATGAGAAATGTTATACTTTTCGTCGTAGGGCAATGTTTTTAAAGTTTGCAATGTAACAGAGACGCGAAAAAGTCTCACGCTAAAACTTGCAGCTGGTGTGGTCCTTTTAGTGTTATCGTAAGATCTATACTGTTCTTCTGGAGGGCTCTATCTTTTAACATGGGCTGGGGGTGGTCCTGACGTAACAGAGATGCGAAAAAGTCTCATGCTAAAACTTGCAGCTGGGGTGGCCCTTTTTGTGTTATCGTAAGATCTATACTGTTCTTCTGGAGGGCTCTAGCTTTCAACATGGTGTGGGAGGTAGTCCTAGCGGTTAGCTGGTGACGTGGGTGTCCGTCCCTTATCGTAGGGCCTTCCATCTTAACACGGTTCTGCTCTCGGCTTCTGTTCTCGTTTCTCCCTTCGGAACTGCGTGCGGAGGTATGACATGCATTTAGGCATTCTTGTGTTAATCTGTGGTATTCCATTTGCTCACTCGTTACTCGTATTACTTTGGTTAATTTAACGTCACGATTTATTCGGAGCTATGTGACATACTACTGGATTTGCTTATCATGTCAGGGTTTTCATGGAAGGTGTTGGATTTGCCTGACACCTTACAAGTGGTCATGTCAAGAAAAAGCCTTTGTGATATGCAGATTCGAGTGAGTTTTCTTTGAGCGTGTTTGTTAGCCTTTACCACAAGTTTTGTTCGTGAGATTTTGCTTTAGTATTCTATGCTAGTAATTGAAACGGTTTCCTTGCATATGTAAATTCTCGAATTTTATTGTTTGATTTCGTGATCTGTCTTGTTATGAGTTTTTGTTATCTTTTCTCGATTTTTTTGTAGCGGGTAACCACGTGGTTATTAGCAATTTTCGGCAGGTCCTACCATCTGGAAGAGTTGTTCACAGGACATGGTTGTATTGATTGTTCTTAATTGCAATCTCACACAGATTTTTTAGATAAATTTTGGAATAATTTTGTGTTAAAGTATTCCACCATCGATGGTGGTCACTCTCTAACCCAATTTATATCTTGTTTCCCTTATTAAATTATTGAAAGACTTCTGTCTTGTGATGAATGGTTAGTCTGAGTGTATATGTGTGTAATCTGTCATTCCTATGGCAGTCCCTATTTCAAAAGATTTTTTTTTATTGGTGGATACATTTCAGATTGTTTTACCAACAACATTATATACCAGCACAGCTACAAAGACAAGCACGGATAACAAATAAAGATCTTATTGCAGTTCGAAATTCCTGTTGACGTTTTTGTCGTGTTTGTCAATTAAATTTCGATTTTTTTTAAAATCTAGTTTCTGCAAACCACACTGTAATTATCTTTTTCAATTCTTTGCCTGAACATGTTTTGACACCTATATGTCGTTTTCAGTGAGTCTCATCTCATTTCTGAAACTACATTAATTTTGGAAGTGGAATTGTACAGGTTGGCCTGTCTTTATATTTTACGGATGATAGCATATCATTTTTCCCGTCGCGGTGTTCATCCTTGGCGAGTTTCCTTGTGGGACGTTATCCTACACAATGTTTTGCACTTTACCCTCATCTAGTATCACAAATTTTCATACACAAAAACGAGATTTAAAAAAAAAGCATATGCCCCATAGTCGTCGAGAGATGCTGTAACGACAGAAATACATCTCTCGATCAGTGTGTTTTTTTCGTAAATTTCGTTTTTATATATGAAAATTTGTAATACTACGTGAGAGTGATGCAGGAAACAGTGTATAATATTACAGTACCCAAAGAATATCAAGTAGGATGTACAATACGAGAGGAAACAAGAGGGGCTGACCAGCCCTAAAACAGATAAAAGCAGGCTAAGTCGTAAAATTCCACTTAAAAAAATAAAGGTACAGTAATGAATCGAGACCCACTAAGGAGGACACAGAGGTGTCGAAACATAACAGAGAAAAAGAAATTCATTGTGCTTTGCAGAAAGCTGGATATTATAAATGAAAACAAACGGAATTACTCGCAAAGAGCTACCAGAGACCACTGGTACCTATAACAAGAAACTCAGAAAATATCAGTGAATGTCCTCCGGAATTTTGTAACTGCAGTTCGAGTTCGCCCTGCATGCTGGTGCCTCGCTGAGCGAAGAAGGATACGGGGGCGCGTACTGGGATCCCACTGCCAATAGCAAACAAAATCTTTCGGTTGCAGCGTTCATTATTGTTCTAATATTAGAACTCACAGCTTAGTACCGAGGATGGTAGAACTGATCTTCATACTACCGAATTCGCGATCGGAACTTACTCTTCTGAAACCTTTGATAAAGCGAAAGAAGTAATTCTACTGTGTACCAACAGGTAACAGGAACTGTTAATATTATTACATTGGAAATGGTGCATTTACTATGAGTGGACTTGTTGGGTTCAGCCAAAATAAAAGCACCTGGTTTGGCTCTTGCTTTGTATGCTGATGCATCCAGAACAGAGGGGAAATTATACCACTGGGTAGCAGCGGGAACATATAGTAACACCTGTCGTCGTATTCCGTGAATGGTAATACAAGTACGTAAATGTTGAGAATCGAATGTAAGCAAGGATTCTGACAGCCAACAACACGGTCTAGTTACCTTGCATCAGTTTATTTATTGATATTTTGGCATTGATGACAGTCAAATCCGATTTTACAACAGGGTAAAACATTAGCCAAAGTGATTACCAAGCATGCACATGTAAATGTATATGATACCAAGCCCCTGTGGAGAACAAGTATAGCTATTACTTGAAATCATAAATTTGTCGTAACTCTCTCTTCAAATGGTCAGTTACGACGTCAGTTGTATGCCTATGGATATTTCTGATGACTCCTTGACTATGAACCACATGCACAGTAATAAAAGTATTTAATACTTTTTCTGACATGCACTTGCGTTCCCTAACAAACTGGTACCTAACTCTTATTTCAATTTCAATTGAATTATTTTACTATAAGCATTAAAAATGTTAACAGTATCGTCCGTGAATAGCGACTTTGTGACATAAAGAACATTATTTATGATTATGGGGCGAATTTTCTCTAACTTCTTAACCCATTTATTCTACGAAAATTTGAAATGACCCCACTACCACGGCTCTTATAGACACCGGTCGCCATTACGTCCCGGTCATTGGTTAAGATGTTGCTGCACAGAATTCGTGAGTCTTCTCTTACCTTCGAGTTTGTTGATTTTGCTTGCTTTGCTCGATAGCTTCCTCACTTTATTCTTTTCCGCACTTATCTTCTTGCATTGAGTCGGTCGCGGAGATGTCATTCAATGTGACACTGCTTTGTCTTATGCACTCCAGCTGGTTGACAACCTGCTGGGTTTCGTCCGATTCTTCTGTTACAGCCGTGTCAGTTCGTAACATGGACAATATTATAATTCTATTGCAGAGTTTCCAGTACCTCACGCTGACGATTGTTGCTGTATTGTAGTCGTTTTCGCAGAGCGCTGGAATCCCACCCAAAGTTTCTATAAATGCCAGAAAATGTGGAGGATTGCTGACGGGGAGGGAATATTAACTTACCGACGTAGTACCGCCACCACCTGCATTTTGATGCAAAGGGACACAACTTACTGTGACTCGAAGCTACGTAGCTAGCGGACCGCATTTGAGCACTCCACGAATTTTCGCGGATTGTTCAAGACGATTAGAGCAGCAAACTTCGATAGAGACAGCTATACAACGGCCGTTGCTAGGCAACAGTCCTACCAAAAATCAATAACAACATAATTATTGGAGAAATACCACGAGATATACAAAAAATATTGTATCTAATTTTACCTGACCCGGACCTCCAGATTCAGTAGGAAGTTACTTGTGATAGTCATACAATGTTTTAGAAACTGATAACAAGATGTAAACTGCTTATTGTCCGCCTCTGACAGCTGAGTGGTCAGCGCGACGGAATGTCATACCTAACGGTCCGGGTTCGATTTCCGACTGGGTCGGACATTTTCTCCGCGCTCAGGGACTGGGTGTTGTGTTGTCCTTATCATTATTATTTCACCCCCATCGACGCGCAAGTCGCCGAAGTGGCGTCAACTCGAAAGACTTGCACCAGGCGAACGGTCTACCCGACGGGAGGCCCTAGCCACACGGCATTATTATTATTACTCGTATTAATTGCTTATTTGATGGCATTGTGTTGTAAGATATAAATGTAGGTGTGCTGGCAGTAAAAGTCTTTCAATTAAAAAAAAAATTCATCAGAAACGAGAAATACGTAACAGTATATGGTTTGTATGAAGAAAGATAGTGTAGCACTCTCATACTTGGCACCTGATGCGTCATTTAAAGCAGAAACCTTTCTTGTCGATGAAACGCACTGCGCGACAACAGCGTCGACCCTAAAAAGCGTGGCACAGTACCAAGGTTGTGCCTCAGGAAAGTGAATATCACTATTTTAGTTCAAGCTTAAGCACACTGGGCTTTCCAACCATTTCAGCTCAGATGAGTGTTAAACTGTAAATATATTTTCTACTCGACTGCACTTCGAGGAATTGTGCCGGCTGTTAGTTAGGTTCAAGGCGTGCATGCTCAGTGATTAAATATTTCTTATTAGTCGGAAGAACGTAGAAGCCGTTGTCTGCTAGGTTCGTTGCAAATTCAAAGTGGTATCTGCCTATGTTATTCATTGAAATGCTATATTCGTTTAATCAAATTCAGTCTTTCATTGTGCTTCGCGCTTTCAGTGGGGCGATATTTACTTCTTATTTAGAACAAATGTTATTATGTTCCTATCTGAGACCGTGAAAGGGCACACGTACCCTGAAGAGGAAAGGTTGAAAAATTAAGTATAAGTCAGTCTAAAGCTTTCTTAACGCTGTACACAATTTAAATAAGAGAGTGATAGATTATTTTTCAAGAACAAAATAACGAATAACGGATTGTTTACCCTTCTCGAAAAGCTCTCGACAATTCTTATACAAATTTTCCCTGCATTCTTGAAAGTAAATACTTACAACCATTTTATTATATCTGAGTAATTCTTTTTTTGTGACTACGGTCAATAAAACATCTCAAAATTAGGGAACTGAAGCGATGCACCATACAGCAGATTTGTCTCTGTGTTTTTCCAAACATTTATTGAAAGTAAATAGTGACCCTGTGGTTCATCTGATGGGAAACTGCGGTTTTTATTTGATGTTTTGGCAAGTGCAAAGTGTTTGAGTCCCTGAAGAGAATATTTCGTTGCTAATACTGGGATGAAATATGATATGACATTGTAAATTGTTATTTATATTGATCTTCAGGTTTGGTTACTTTCGATTGGGCAGCTTTTTTTTTTGTGAGAGCCAGTCAGCTTCATAGTGATGGGGCACTATTGCGAGTTGGTGTGGACTTTATGCAGTTAGTAATTTTTATACAGTACAATGACGGTGTTCAATGAATGGTTTCTCGTTTTAAAGAACTTTTCTAGCCTCAGTGGTCTGTCGCTTCGTTACTGTGTAATTCGAGATGGGGTGATACCCGTAGAAACATTACTTCCTATCCTTTCTTTAGCAACGAGTTTACACTAAATATAATACTGACGATGCCTAACTTTTTGGATAGTCCTCTGAAGGTACAGCTTGAAGAACTGCTGTTGAACCACGCTGTATCACTGCTTTCTGATACACGTTTGTTCAGATACCAAGTTGGTGCGATACAATATTTACAGCCTCTACTTCAGTATCAAAGTTGTGTGTATACCCCTGCCCCAGCAACTGCACCTCCTTCTGTTACATAACCACCAGTGAAGCTAGACGACCGTTATAAGAGTCGTGGGATATGAAGGGAAAGCAGTGGTTGAGAATGGAGTGAGGAAGGTTGTCGCCTATCCCAGATCTTATTCAATCTTTGCATTGAGCAAGAAGTAGAGGAAATCAAACAAAAATTTTTGAGTAGGAATCCAAGTTAGCGGAAATCTTTGAAGTTCGCCGATGACATTATGATTATATCAGAGACAGCAAAGGAGTTGAAAGAGCACTTGAACGGAATGAACAGCGTTCTGAAAGGAGGATATGAGATGAACTTAAAGAAAGCAAAACAAGGACAATGGAATGTTGTCTAATTAAATCCGATGATGCTGAGGAAAATAGATTAGAAAACGAGACACTAAAAGCTGTAGATGAGTTTTGCTATTTAGGCAGCAAAATAACTGATGATGGCCGAAGTAGAGAAGATATAACATGTAGAATGGGAATGGCAAAGAAAAGCGTTTCTGAAGAAGACAAATTTATTAACATCGAATACAGAGTTGAGTGTTAGGAAGCCTTTTCTGAAGGTATTTGTTTGGAGTGTAGACATGTTTGGAAGTGAAACATGGACGATAAACATTTTAAACAACAAGAGAATAGAGGCTTTTGAAATATCGTGCTACAGAAGAATGCTGAAGAGGAGGATGAGATTAGTGTTTAGCGTCCCGTTGGCAAAGACATCATTTAGAGACGGAGCACAAGTTCTAATTAGGGAAGGGCGGCGAAGGAAATCGGCCGTGCCTTTTCGAAGGAGCCATCTCGGCATTTGTCTTAAGCGGTTTTGGGGAAATTAGTGAAAACTTAAATCAGGATGTCCGAATGCGTCTTTCAACCGTCGTTCTCCCGAATGCAAGTCCAGTGTGCTAATCACTGCGTTACGCGGCTTGGTAAAAGTGCTGGAGATTAGATGGGTAGGCCATGTAACTAGTGAAGAGGTACTGAATAAAACTGGAGAGACAAGAAATTTGTGGTGCAACTTGATAGGACACATTCTAAGACATCAAGACATAATCCGTTTATGCTGGAGGGAAGTGTGTGTGAGGTAGGAGAGAAGGGGGTTGCAGTATTTATTCAGAGGTAAAGAGGACTGCACAGTTAGAGTAGCGTGGAGAGCTGCGTCAAACCAGTCTCTCGGACTGCAGACCACAACAACACACAAAAAGTGTAAACATGGAGCGAATGTTGCGATGGCTACCAAGTGGCTGTGTTCACGCAGGCAACTACTAACGTATCACGACTGACTATTTTCTCGAGTTGATTTCCTTGAGATAGAGTTTCCCGGCCATTTTCAATGTATTTAAGAGGAGGAAGTATGATATCAAGTTTATTTTTCTGTAAATGGGCAGTTATCTGATTTCTGGTGTTATGGATGTCTTATACAGTTCGACCTGTAACTGTCTGAAATTTTAGTAGCCACTGCAACCTTGCTGATAAACAAGTGGATCGAATCGTATGGCTTCAGGCGAAAAAAGTCTGCTTTTCCAACCGGAACAGCAAAAGTTCATTTATGAGGTTACCTTCCATTCAGAAAGCTGTTTCACTCAGCGACTGTTATATTGACTTGTAAATTATAGATTGCAGCGATCAGTCGTCCTTTTTCAAAATTTTATTGTGCAGATCTAGATATCGGCTAGAAGCTAGCCATTCTCAATGTACTATTATTTTCGCTCAGTGCATGTAATGCCTGTTGGTTGGCCTTCATCCACAGTTCATTGAGTATGAACTGTCTATTGAGTATTCAATGAACTGTGGATGAAGGCCGATAAACAGGCATTACATGCATTGAGCGAAAATGATAGTGCATTGAGAATGCCTAGCTCCTAGCCGAACTCTAGATCTACACAACAAAATTTTATAGAAGGACGACTGATCGCTGCAACCTATGATTTATAAAAGGTTCATTTAGACAACGGACATGGTCTCTGTAGCGGCAATGAGGTCGAAAGCAGAGCCCGCTTAAATGGAGTCAGAACTTTGAGCACAGCTAGAAACGAGCTGTCGGCCAGGAACACAGCCGGAACAGCAACTACTCTCTCACTGAACTCTGATGTAATGTGATGCGATTTGAGGTATGGAACAGCAGTTCAGGCTTTGCTGATGGGCACGCAGTGTGAGTTGTAAATCATACTGTAGAGATATTATTCAGCACATTCACTCCGAGTGCCAATGCGAAGATAATAATCGACAATTGGTGCCTCAGCCTTTCTTTCTTTTTCCCTCACTCAAACATAGACGCACACACACACACACACACACACACACACACACACACAGAAAGAACGAGGGGAGAGACAGAGAGAGAGAGAAATAGAGAGAAGAGGGGGGGATGGGAGGGGAGAGAGAGAGAGAGAGAGAGAGAGAGAGAGAGAGAAGGATGCTGTGGTACACGCAGAGAATGAAAGAAAGACAAACTATATATTTGACAGAACTGTTTATTCACGTTTACTCATTCCTTCACAATACAAAAATACAAATTCTCATACCTAAAATATTCTTTATTTTAGAAATTAATTTCGTTCTTCAGTTAACATACAAAAATACTCGAGTAGTATCGTATACATACTTCTGAAAGGCAGCACGATTTATTTCAGCTCGAGGAGAAATTGGCTTCGACAAATATGAAAATATGTATATTCCCACTTTTCTCATTTAACTAAAAATTTAGAATACTTTCTTTCCCTGGACGCTTTGGACGGCATATTTACACTATGTACAAGAGACACAAAAAATTAATAAATACAATAAATAAGGAAGTACATAAATAAAATCTTAAAAATCTCGCAAAAATTATC
The DNA here is from genome assembly GCF_021461395.2 of Schistocerca americana. Classification (NCBI taxonomy): domain Eukaryota; kingdom Metazoa; phylum Arthropoda; class Insecta; order Orthoptera; family Acrididae; genus Schistocerca; species Schistocerca americana. Next base: position 207,459,375 of record NC_060126.1, on the reverse strand, counting down.
ATAATTCTACGCGTTGTATATCTACAACAAATAAATCACTGGGTGAAACAATCACAGACTAGCGTATTTATGGCAAAAAATATTAAACTTAAAAAGGAACTTAATATATGGTTACACTGTCTGGTAACACAAAGTGGGAGATGCGGTATTTCCATTTCTATATAATCTGATAATGCTCTTGATATGTAAGTTGACAATATAAAGAGCGCTTGAATGGCAGTGACACATTCAGCGTGTACATGTGTAAGTATGATTTCTTAGGCTGCTCTTTTTAACACTTAAGTCATTATTCAACAGCGGCACTTGCAAGTTGTCAGAACTGACCACCCACGCAAGAAAAACTAAAGGTCAAGGCTATATTTTGTGCAAATTCTCAAATGAAAGTAACGGTTAATTATAGAAACTAAAGCCTTTGTGCTTTCTTTGACATATACTTAACAATTTACCAGAGCAATTAGTTCCGAAAGGACATACTATAGCAGTCATTATTGTTCTTTATGATCCTACACATATGAGAGTGCGACGTAGCATAAACAGTCAAGACGTGGCTGTGACATCGCTGAGGAAGAACATCAGACCATTACTAACCACGACTTTGTGGAATCGGACGCCAACCGTGTCATAGGAAATGAATAATCTCTTTCCTGGTAACGGTTCATACTAAGATAGTACTGAGTAATTATGTGACCATAGCCTAAATAAGGAAAAGTTTCTGTTGCGTGGTATAAGTCTAACATCTCATGAAGAAAAGATACTCTCAGTTTGGTCATTAGAAGAAAGGGAGGTCGATCGTCAGTTTTGTTTCGCCCCTCGATCGGCAAAACTAACCGTTTAAAAAACAACGTTTTATATTTCAGATTAAAGCCTCATGAAAACTCTAAGCATGTAGGTGATGTCACCACTTGCTTTATAGTTCTAATTATTTGAGTACCGTGATCGCCTTGAAGGTAATCATTTGAAGGCCGACGTCACACTTCCACTTTCTCAATCTGCACCACTGAGCGTATCGTGCCGATAAATATTGACTTGCGTGGTGTACTCTGCACCTTTGTGTTTCTTTAACACTCAGACTATAATTAGGTAACTGATATTTGAACATATGTTCCCTTTAGCTGCGGTATTATCTATAAATAACCTGGTAAAGAGGTATACTATCAAACATATGAGATGGTAGTTTGCATCCGATCATAACAGCGACATTAAACAATGTTAGCAAAAGTAAACCTACGAAGTTCTCAAATCATTCTAACACTCATAAGACACCATTGTAAGGTATCTGTTCGCAATTTTTCGAAAAAGCTTACTCTTCCTTTTGTACAAAAATAATCTTCACTTCGTTCATTGTAAGGGAAAGCCTGCAGCTGTGCCATTAATGATTTAAATAATAAAACACTGCACCAGTTACAACTGCTTCAAGCATAGTACAACGAATTTCGAGAACTTAACCTCACCATCAAGTGCAAATATACAATAGCATTTTATGTAATATTTTTAAAATTTGAGGTGAAGTGCGTATTTCTGCACAATGAAGGAGGCGCGGTACATGTAACTAGATAGACACACATATTATTTTGTAACACTAGCTCTTAGAAAAAAGCACAAGACTTATATTGTCCGATAGATTGTAGAACCACAAAAACATGTCTGCGGGGCAAGAGAAGCAGAACACACACTCACAAACAACACATAAAATAGTAACGCAAATATTTGCACATTGTAAGGAGAATAAAATCCTAGAACGTGGCTTGATATGCATGAAAAAATTTGTACCTGGTTTAGTGTTTTATTATTATATCACAAAAATAATCAGTACATACTGTGCACAGCAGCGGGTAAAGCATGACGACAGCATAACAGATGTAATACTAGGTGTTTAGGAATTGCCGTTAGAAACTTCTAGGACTTGTAAAAGGGAGTGAGTTTAAAATATTTTGAGCACGAACCCATGTTTGGGAACGTATCGTTTCCGTTCTAAGTCGATTTGAGAAAGTGAATTAGTCGCAACGCAGTACTGTTATGAGGTAACAGTTCGAAAGTAAAAGTAACGAAATATTCATTTGTCACTGAAGCACATTAATCTGTATTAACACTTGAACATTATGTGTTTACATCATTCCGAAACAAAAGAGAATACAGCATACTGTAGGTACAGAACAAAACAACAGCGGCTTGATATGGCGCCCGCAAACGTTGTTACAGACATTGAACCTACGAAGCATGTTCTTGTACGCAGTCTCCACCCAAACTGGCGTCTATTCAATTTCTATTGCAAAGGCATGAGTTCATGCCAGCAGATCTTCCTCGGTCTCTACAGGAGACAGTTAACTGACATTAGGGGACCGTCTTACGTAGTACACGTCATCCTGTCTATCCTATTGCACACTAGGGCACACAACTCAGAGATTTTTGTCTTTCCCTAAGCTGATGAGGACGCATTACATATCTGAATTGAAATCACTGTAGAACGGAAACGAGATGTTTCCGGACATGGGTTTCTGATCAAAATATTATGTTGTCACTCCCCTCTACAAGTCCTAGAAATTGGAAAGGGATTTTCTGCCCTGTATATCAGCTGTCTTAGATATCATAAATGTTTCTTTGGCTAAGCAATAAGAAGTAAATCTAGGAAGAACCAATGAGGTAAATCAACCGCATGCGTCTATTGCTCGTGAGCTGTGATGTCTGCGGCAGCTCTAGTAAGATGTAAAGTTAGTGTGCATACCACTTAGTTGTATGGTGTGGTAACGTGGCTACAGAACCGGTAACATTGGGCACTTTGGTAAACGGTCGTTCTGGGCTCACATGCACTGGTACATTGAGTGGTGCGGGTGGTAGGAGGGCGGACTGCCGTAGCACTCGGAGAGGTCGCTGTAGCTGGAGCAGGTGTCGTCGTGCAGGCTGGTGCAGGCTGGAGCGTTGGAGGCAGCGAACAGCTGCTGGCCCTGGAGCCTGCGCTGCTGCGCGACGGCGCAGCTGCCGCTGCTCGAGGTGATGAGGTTGCCGCGCTCGCCGCCGATGCTCACGGTCACGCTGCCCACGCTCAGCGTCACGGGCGGCGGCGCCGTCTGCGCATGCGCGTGCGCCTGGGCCTGCGCTTGCGCCCGCGCGTGCGCGCCTGCCGCCTGCAGCAGGTCGGCCGCCGGCTCGAGCGCGACCGCGGACGCGGGGTCGTCCGGCTGCTGCTGCTGCTGGCTGTGGATCATGCGCACCGTCTGGCTCAGCGCCCAGATGTAGTTGTGCGCGAAGCGCAGCGTCTCGATCTTGGTGAGCTTGGTGTCCTCGGGGAAGGTGGGCAGCACGCAGCGCAGCCGGTCCAGCGCCTCGTTCAGCAGGTGCATGCGGTGGCGCTCGCGGTCGTTCGCCTTCATGCGCCGGTGCCGCTTCAGCCGCAGCAGCTGCACGCACAGAACACCGGTCTCCACTGTACTAGCCGTCACAACAACTTAGCCAATAGCTGGAACGATATTACTCTTGAAACAAATTTTTTTTTAATATTAAAATACCAGTGGACCAAGCATACTACGTGACGAAAAATTTCTATAGGGGCGAACAAAAAATTTCTATTTGAGGGCGTTGGTGAAGCGTATATTCAATGCGATGCGACTCCGATTCGGTTATACAACCACCAAAATGCAGGCAAGGGATCAGTATAGCATTCATGTCTTTCCGATGTGAGTGCAGTAAATGCGGAAATGTAGACTATGGCGACGTTATGACCAATTGCTTCCAAACAGCTTCAAGGTGCTGCAGTTCTTTTCTCAGCTACTGAACATTGAATAATAAAGAACACGTATGAGTAGCACGTCAGTGGGATGATGTGCGACAAGGGGTGCTGCTGCTTCATGACAATGCACGTCTCCATATCGCGAATATCATAATCCATAAGTTATGCCAACTGAAGTGGGAGACACTTAAACATCAGCCATACAGCCCTGATCTCTCCCCATGTGATTATCACGCCTTCGTTCCCCTAGGAAAAACCTTGAAGAGTCGACGATTCCTGTCAGAAGACGAAGTGCAGCACGCAACTACGAACTTCTTTACGCAGCATGACATAAGGTTTTACCAAAGTAACGAATGTCTTCAACCTGGGGATGACTGCCTTATGTTCACGGAGATTTTGTCTGGTTGGGTTACCGATTCTGAATTGTAGGGCCTTCTAATAGAAACTTTTTGATCTCCACTTGTGTAATAAATCGCTGAGTACTGAAGCAACGTAAGACATTATGGTACAGTTCTCAGACGAGAAGGATTATGCGATTTGGAAACTGTGATAGACACGGACTAGTCGATATATTAGTCAAACAAGAATGCAGGGTATAAAGGCATAGTTTAGGCAACATATGAATTAATTCGCACATATGTTTGAGATCAAATGAAGAACTATTCGACTACATAAAGCTAGAGCCGTATACTGTAGTTTAAAAAGAAAAGGTTGTTGCTCTATGATCACATCTTAAGAATGTTCGATAATCGCTTGACAAAGACAACCGGAATTTCTCAAGGCCAAAGAGGCGAAAAGATTGAGATAGTTCCAATAATGCGATAAAGATCTTAGAAATCGGTAACCCACAGGACAGAATCGTGGATAGACATCAATTCAGACAAACGGTGAAAAACTACAGGGGTTTTAAGCTGGGAAAAGAAATCAAAAGACGAAGAGGACCTCTGTCAGAAGACAGGAAGAAAGCATTGAGTCATGGCCTAAGAGATACTGGCAGGACATCAAAAATGGCAGACGAATAACAGAATTGGAAATCGATATTGATTTCTGATTCAGAGTCCATACTGGCTGAAGCCTAATGTAAAAAAATTATAATAAGTTTAATGGATAAAATACGGGAGGCGAAAATTTAACTGCAAATTCTTCAGAAACCAGACTGCAGTTATTAGAGTCGTAAGACATGGAGGGACAGCAGTAATTGAGAGGGAAGTGAGAAATGGTTGTAGATATCACCGATGTATTCGATCTATACATTTTGCAACCAGTAAAGGAAATAACGAAGAAATTTCGTGAGGAAATAAAAGTTCAAGAAGAAAATACAAAAACTATGAGGCTTGCCAATGAAACTGTTATTCTGTGAGAGATGGCAAGGGACACGAAAGAACAGTTGAATGGAATTGATAGTCTCTTCAAAAGGAGTTATAAGTTGATGATCAATAAAAGTAAAACAAGGGTAAAAGAATGTAGTCGAATTAAATCAGGCTATTCTGAAGTAACTAAATTAGGAAATGGGACAGTTTGAATTGAACTTTGTTGTTTGGGGAAAAAATGGCGGTAGTAGGGAGGATATTAAATGAAGACTACCAATACCAAGAAAAGCGTTTCTCAAACAGAGAAATTTGTCAACATCTGACATAAATGCAAGTGCTAGGAAGTCTTTTCTGAAGGTATTTGTCTGAAGTGTAGCGCTACGGTCGCAGGTTCGAATCTTGCTTCGGGCATCGATGTGTGTGATGTCCTTAGGTTAGTTAGGTTTAAGTAGTTCTAAGTTCTAGGGGACTGATGACCAAATAAGTTAAGTCCCATAGCGCTCAGAGCCATTTGAACCATTTTTCTGAAGTGTAGCATTACATGGAAGGCAAAAGTGGATGATAAACAGTTGAGACAAGTAGAGAGTTGAAGCTTTTCGAATGTGGTGCTATAGAAGAATGCCGATGATTGGATAACTAGCGAAGAGGCACAGAACCTAAAAGGGGAGAAAGCAAAAAGCGCCGCACACAATGGCCACATCCAGCTCTCACCAATTTGTGTTGGCGAGTGTATGGAGCAGTGCTTCAGCTCTTTGAACCCCAGTGGTTTCTGCCTGAAAGCATCATTTTATTAATTTTGTTTTGAAACACCAGTGCCTTTTGCATGAAATTACTTATCCTGTTGCAAGAGGGAGACACCTAGTAGTACACTGATGTACTTCTACGAGTGTAGTGCCTTGTAGCAGGATTTACAGAGTTCTTAGCAACAATCGGCGTGAAGACAGTGCTACGTGGCTGTAAGGACATTGTAACATGTGCTTTCTTTGTACTCAGCATACTGAGGAGCTGAGTAACAGTGAAAGTAAGTGTATCAAGAGTTATTGTAACGTAAGTTTGAGTTTATACCACTGCTTTATGATTGGTCTCGAAATGAAAGCACTGGGTTAATACATACTTTTCATACAAATTTATTACATTTTATGCCCATATTTGCTTGTTATTTAGGACTATAAAGAACAATGCTGCGAGAGATATACCGTATTTAAAAATGGCTCTGAGCACTATGGGACTTAACTGCTGAAGTCATCAGTCCCCTAGAACTTAGAACTACTTAAACCTAACTAACCTAAGAAGTCACACACATCCATGTCCGAGGCAGGATTCGAACCTGCGACCGTAGCGGTCGCGCGGTTCCAGACTGTAGCGCCTAGAACCGCCCAGCCATCCTGGCCGGCTATACCGTATTTAAAGTTTTCATGCTTACATAAGGCAGTAACGTTACTTTTAAAGAGTTGACTATATGGAAGTTTGTCCTTGCTTGTGTTTAGTACAACGGTCTCGCATTAAAATGACAGGTCCCGTAAATAAATGATGATGGTGTAAAAGTACGAGTATACGAGAACGCACTTAAAAATGGTATACAGACGAAATCAGCTGATCGTGATATGACAGTGACTGTATAACAACCGTGGTGGGAAATGTAGAGCAAATATGGTAACAAAGTTTCATGATAGTAGCGTGATGTTTCCGAGGTGGTAACTGAAACTCTACGACTATCCGTAGTATGACACCTGACGCCCAGATAAGCGATATTAGACCGAATCAGCACAGTGAATTATGGCCTAGCACAAGCATGGACAACCTTCGGTGACCTGCGGTCTCATCCACATACTTAAGCTCAGGGGGCACTTCGTCACGTGACGTGACAACAGCGCTCTGAATGTATGACGTCAAAACTACAGCGTCCATGACGTTAATGTTTACGGAATAACACGCCCATATGAATGGCACCCCGTTCACGACATGTTATGCCACCAAATTATCCTTCTAAACACTCTTCAAAACACTTATTTCTGGGAGTACATTAATTTTATTCTTACCCTGTCTTCATATGCTTACATTTATTTGCGCGTCGTAAACATTGTTTCTTTACTTACGATGTCTTTCAATAGCTCCCTCAAATACTTACGTTGCAAAACTCTGCAACACCAATAAAAAGGGTAATGTTCCTTTTAATGCCTGTAATGCTAATGCTTTCTCCACAGCTACACCAAGAAACAAACATTACTAACTGAGCTCTGTCTAACAAATCAGTTCTCTTGTCAAAAACGGACACGAATGTTCCGAATGTGGCAGCACGATCATACAAACTGTTTTTAATGTCATGAGCCATCATACCAATTCGGAAAATAACTGTTTGCCTCGATAAACTTATTTATTCGAACTTGTTTATTATCGGGGCATTGTATGGCTGCAACGTCCAAGAGGCATGCCTCTAGGATTCCTCTTCAGCAAAAGGCTGTAACTATGTGTCAATTTTTCTACTCGCTATAAAACTAGCATTTACCGAATTGTCGCACTGTGCTCTCGGTTTCGCAAATAGGAAAGAAATATATTAATTTTGTCTTTCTGGAATTGCCCCGTGACCTGTTGTTGAGGAACGTGTTCCGCAGAAAAGTGCTTTTTCATATTACGTTACTTCACAACTGGTAGTGGTTCCCTACACAACGAGCAAAGATGTTTACCTCTGTACACAGTAAAGAAATAATCCTCTGTCTAGTGCTTCTGGAATTGGCGACATTCAGTATTTATGGACATGACCACATAGGCGATAACCTCTCGCAAGGACTGGAAACGTGCCTCTCTTTGTTGTTCAGATCGAGTGGTGGAGGAATGGCACTGCGCACGCCCAGATTAAGTAAAACTTCCATTGGTTGTGTTACGAGCTGCAAACAGAGGCCAGCCGAGCGGCGGCGGAAACAGCGTAAAATGTGTTCCGGATGCCTGTTGATTTCTTTCTGAAAGCAGGATGGTTTTATTTAGGATTCCAATACGCCTCGTTATTCTGCACTCTGTTGCCAACAAAACTGTGGAGAGTGCCTGTATGCGCACATGTTACCATTCTACTGGTCGACGTCGGGGCCAGCGTCTTGCTGCATCAACAACCTCCCCATCATGAACATATTGCTTCCCGTCGAGTGCACCCTTCGTTGGGCTAAACAGATAAAAATCTAGTGTTTGGCGTCGAGGAACGAAGCGGGAAAACACTTTTCTGTACCCCAACTGGTGGATGAGTCAGTACTACCAACAGAGACGGTCAGCTGAGTAGCGATGTGTTCGACTGTGATCCTTCGATCACCTCGAATGAGAGTGTCCGCACCTTCCAACATTGCAGGACTCGCCGGTCAGTGCAGCGGCCGGCACGCGGCAGATCGGACAGGTTTGTGCGACCTTCTTGCGATGATGACAGATGCCTCACTGAACGACTCGCCGTGCTTTGTTCACTGGCAGGTCGCTGAAGACATTCTGCAAGTGCCTACGAATATCTGCTTCGAACACATGCAGTTACAGACGCCATTTTGAAGGTTGCGTACATGATAAAATCCATGGTATACCTCCTAATATCGTGTCAGACCTCCTTTTTCCTGGCATAGTGCAGGAGCTCGACATGGAACGGACTCAGCAAGTCATTGGCAGTCCTCTGCAGAGATACTGAGCCATGCTGCGTCAATAAGTGTCCATTACTGCGAAAGTGTTGCCGGTGCAGGAATTTGTGCACGAATTCTCCTTTCGTGTATGTTCCATAAATGTTCTATGGGATTCGAATTGGGCGATCTGGGTGGCCAAATCATTCGCTCGAATTGTCCAGAACGTTGTTGAAATCAGCAGCAAGAAGCTGTGCCTGGTGACATGGTGGACTGTCATCCATAAATATTCCATAGTTGTTTAGGAACACGAAGTTCATAATTAGCTGTGAATGGTCTCCAAGTAGCCAAATACCACCATTTCCAGTTAATGATGAGTTATTTACAATGGTTCACAACCCCATGATGACTACTGCAGTCCACTCACCACTCCGCTGCCCCACTCCGAACCACTCTTTGAGGGTTATTGTGCGGTTAGGCCCCCATTGCCTGCCCCCCTCCACCCCCGGGAATGTCTCACACCAGACGAGTGTAACGCCTATGTTTGCATGGTAGGGTAATGGTGATTTACACGTACGTTGAGGCGGAATAAGGGGAACCACCCCACATTCGCAGATGGAAAACCCCCTAAAAACAATCCACAAACTGGCCAGCTCACCAGACCTCGACACAAGTCCGCCGGGCGGATTCGTGCCGGGGACCAGGCACTCCTTCCCAATCCGGAAAGCCATGCGTTAGACTGCACGGCTTACCGGGCGGGCAAGTGTTGCATTACTTATAGAATTTCCTTTCATAAATTAGGTTTTCGCCTTCCGAAAGTAGTGAGCGAGAGCGTCGTGGTGAGCTGCTGCGTGCCTACCTGTGTGGGGCTGCGCGCGCGGCCGGCCCTGGGTTTGCTGGAGGCGCCCCTGCGTCCCCTGGGCCTGGACACCTGCTGCTGCTGCGTCTGCTGCAGCAGCTGCTGCTGCTGCTGCTGTGACTTCTGCTGCTGGTGGTGACGCGGCCGGCTGCCTTCGCTGTCGCCGTCGCAGTCCTCCTCGTCGTCGTCGTCATCTTCCAGGCTGGCCAGCTCCAGTTCCAGATCCAGGTCGTCGCCGTCTCCATAGGGAGGGTAGCCGCGAGACGTCTCCGGCCGCGCCTCCGACACACCGCAGCCGCCCGACAGCTGCTCGGCGGTCATCTCCAGGCCTGCAGCACACGACAAGTGGCGACATGTAGTGCTGATGTAAAGCTGTTTTCAAACCCGTGTGCCCTTCACCTCATCGCCTACATGCATGCCACATGCAAGTAGAGGCACACGTGTAGATTGCACGCCACTTCCTCATCTTGTACGTGCAACTCATCCCATTCACACCTCTGTTTCCACTGGGCGCCACTACCTGCATGTGGGGCACTTTACAGCCACACAGCGATTAGCCACAAGGCGCAACGGCATCAACGGACCTCAATGTTGACAGTTGCACAACATTTTTACCATGATGAACACTACATAGCAGTTGTTTGACGATAGCGCACCGAAATATTGTTACAGTTAAAAAGTGGCAGTAAAGTTGCGCTACCTAAGCTATGGTTCTGTAGTTTCAATTCACTACATAAATGACTTAGTGAATGGTAGGCTTACCAGCAGTATTCATAACATTCATATGAAAATGAGCATAGCTGATATGTGAGAGAGGAACTAGGAGCCGACGAATTCTCTTTGTTTTTATGTCTGCTTTGAAGATAATTAGACCCACACATCGTTTAGTGTTAGTCCATTGCGTATTTTATATTCTTATAAAATATAAATTGCACTTTTTAAGCAATAAAAATTAGCTGCTCCCATAAATTCTACATTTTTATATAACCAAAGGATTTACTTTTAAATGCAAGTACAGTTTTCATGGAGAAACACAAAAACTTCTGTACAATTGCTGATATTTTGTACTTTTCATGAAAGGCAAGCGTTTCTTATTTTATTGATAAGCGTGAAAGTAATTTATGAATAACAGGAGCATATTCTATATAAGCTCACCCACGTATTGATGCAATGTTCTGTATGTTTCTATTTTGCGTTTTTTGTGTGTACCTTTTCTGAGGAAATTTCGTTTTCTAGAGCTGTGTGATAAATCTGTCTTTCTCTTTTTTATATTTTTACTGCAACTTCGCTCTGCTTCACTTTGCAAATCAACAGTTTTCGAATAAAACCTGAATTAAACATTGAAAGTTTCAGTTTTGCTATAAACGCTGTTTATTTTTAATTATCAGATAGGATGGTAACTACGTAGAACAAAAATGTTCCGTAGGTTACGCCGTCCTTTATATGTCCTCAGTCTGTTCTAGACAGTTCACCATTTCCTATTTTTAGAGGAATCTAGTAAGACATTGATTCCATACCCAAATGGCCTAACGGCCAATAGGTATGCAACACACTTAGCGTCCAGGCAATGCGGCTACGTTCTTTACTGACCAAAGCTACTGTTCAAATGTGTGTGAATTCCTAAGGGACCAAACTGCTGAGGTCATCGATCCTTAGGCTTACACACTACTTAAACTAACTTATGCTAAGAACAATACAAACGACCATGCCCGACGGAGGACTCGACCCTCCAGCGGGAGAGGCTGCTCACCAATGCTACTACGAAAACTACCTTAGTCTACACTTCCTTACGATAGTACACTAACCCACGGTAGCTTAAAAACCTTAAGTGGCAGTTTTGTCTACGATGTTGTTCAAAGTAAGCACTTCTTCTGAGTGCATGTACAGAGAAGACTCTTTGGATTTCACTAGTTACGTTATTCTCAAGTACTCAGTCCAGCCGGCCAGAGTGGCCGTGCGGTTCTAGGCGCTACAGTTTGGAACCGAGCAACCGCTACGGTCGCAGGTTCGAATCCTGCCTCGGGCGTGGATGTGTGTGATGTCCTTAGGTTAGTTAGGTTTAAGTAGTTCTAAGTTCTAGGCGACTGATGACCTCAGAAGTTAAGTCGCATAGTGCTCAGAGCCATTTGAACCATTTTATACTCAGTCCACATGAGAAAGGGAGACCTGGTTGTTGAGGGTGTGATTGGAAGCAGACGGGTGTAATAGTGAGGAGGCCTAATTTTGGAATACTGTTCGTGTAACGTGAAATGTATTTAAGACGATAATGTCCAGCTACGTGCGCTAGCTTCGCAGGAATTTGGCTGTCGCGTTTAGACAACGTTTTATGTTTTGGTTTGTAAAGTTTCGTAATTTGATTTGTTTGGGTATTTTGATAGGGTTGTTTCGTTATCCAGTAAATCCATGAAATCACGAAAGAAATATATCATTCTTTACCTCTTTTCACTTTTAAATGCTGACTTTATAAATTGGCTGTTTAATTCCAAATTTCAGCTGTTTGTTAATAACGATGTCCAGTGATGTAGAGATGTTCATATTTGGTTTCCACTATCAGTACTAGCTCGCAGTGAAATTATTTTTCAAGTCACTTACATTAAGCCCTCACATCTAATTTGTTATTCAGAAGTTTCGAAGGAAAAGCATTTCGACCTCACATTGCAGTTTGCCAGATCCGGCTCTTAAGTTTATGTTAAGTTGGCGCAATATCTTGCACTGCACATTCCAAAATTATTTAAATGGAGACAAAGCAGGTACAGGTAAGCCAAAGTGATCATTAGAGCCAGAATTAAATATTGCGTTGCGCAGTTAGGACAATGTGATTGTCTATTCAAACTACCATAACATTCTGATGTTGTTTGACTCAGTGGCTGTGTAACTGTTTTTCACTGGACATTCAACCATTGAGATTAAGTATAAAATTTCCACAGCATTGCAGTTATTGCGTGTGGTAGGCCACATACATGTTGTTAATGAGGACTGCACACAGTATACGTAATTATGCACGAGAGTCCTTTTGTCACAGATGCTTCATATCCAATACAAATAATGACGTCGGACATCTCTAGTGAACATAAAGTTACATAACGTGCACAATCCGATTAATGTCTAAATGTTTCATTGAAAAGTAAAAGTAATAAATTTCATTTTAAAAATTACTTTTAGACACTCCCCCCTGTCTATATGAAGCTGAGTATTTACACCTGAGCACAGGCATAGAAAAACTACATTTAGAAAACTTACAACAGTTGCTAGAATAGACAGTAGGGATGACGTGAAAGTTATTTGTGAATAATAGGAGTATGTTTATATAAGCTCACTCACGTATTGATGCAATGTTCGATATGTTTCTATTCTGCGTTTTTTTTACGTGTACTTTTTTTGAGGAAATTTTGTTTTCTAGAGCTATATGATAAATCTGTCTTTCTCTTTTTTATATTTTTACTGCAACGTCGCTCTATTTCACTTTTCAAATCAACACTTTTCGAATAAAATCTGAATTAAACATTGACAGTTTCAGTTTTGCTATAAATGCTGTTTAGTTTTAATTATCAGATAGGATGGTAACTATGTAGAACAAAAATGTTCCGTAGGTTACGCCGTCCTTTATATGTCCTCAGTCTGTTCTAGATTTTTAGAGGAATCTAGTAAGACATTGACTGCGTACGTAGATGGCCCAATGCCCAATAGGTATGCAACACACTTAGCGTCCAGGCAACGCGGCTACGATCTTTACTGACCGAAGCTCTTGTTCAAATGTGTGTGAATTCCTAAGGGACCAAACTCCTCAGGTCATTAGTCCCTAGACTTACACAATACTTAAAATAAATTAACTTATGCTAGGAACAACACACACACATTCCCGAAGGAGGACTCGAACCTCCGGCTGGAGTGGCCGCGCAGTCCGTGACATAGCGCCTCAAACCACGCGGCCACTCCACGCGGCTTACTCTGGAACGGTACATGGGTAAAACGTACACTGAAATCTTTCCGTGTGAACTCCACGTTCCCTCATTGTATCACTGTGGTCACGTCGCCCCATCAAGGTGAGAGTCAACAACACATTTTGGTATTCGAAGGAGAAAATTGGCGATTGTAATTTCGTCAAAAGATCTTTCCCCAATAAGAAACGATATGGTTTTATTGCTAGCGTAATTCGCTTATCATGACCATGACCCAGTTTCTCATAGTTCTCGATAATACAAAACAAGCTACCCTTCTTTCAACTTGTTTGATCTCCTCCATCAGTAGTATATGTTAAGGAGCCTACATTGCGCAGCAGAACTTCCGAAGAGAACGGACAGGCGTATGTAGGCAGTTTCTGTAATAGATTTGTTGCACATGGTAAGTATTCTGCCTATAAAGCGTTCTACTTTCCGCGACATTTTCTTTGTGAAGCTGCCAGTTCAAGTTACTTGTAATTGTAATCACAAGTTGCATCGGCAGCCTTCAAATTTGTGCGATTTATGGTGCAACCGAAATTTTGTGGTAGTTTTCTTACGACTTGTTGAAACCCTTAATTTTTTTTCAGGCTCATTTACACTTTTCCACTATGCAGAGACCTTGTCTAAATCATTTTGTAATTCATTTTAATCTTGTGATGACTTTTCAAGACGGTAAACGACGTCATGATCGGCAAACAGTCTGAGGGGGGCTGCTCAGATTATCTCTTAAATCGTTTACATAGATTAAGAACAGCTTCGTTGAGGAACCTCAGATATAACTTTGGTTTCGCTGTATGACTTCCAGTAAATTACTATGAACTATGGCCTTTCTGGTAACTGCCGGCGGGTGTGGCCGAGCGGTTCGAGGCGCGTCAGTCTGGACCCGCGCGACTGCTACGGTCGCAGGCTCGAATCCAGCCTCGGGCATGGATGTGTGTGATGTCCTTAGGTTAGTTAGGTTTAAGTAGTTCTGAGTTCTAGGGGACTGATGACCTCAGATGTTAAATCCCATAGTGCTCAGAGCCATTTGAACCATTTGAACTTTCTGGTAACCGATCATGAATTCGATCTCACAGCCGAGACGACAATACTTCGTAGATACGCAAATTGATTAGAGGCTGCATCTGAGGAACTGTTGGAAAAAGCGCCTTAGAAATCCGGAAATACGGAATAAAATTGAGATTCTCTGTCTGTAGCACTCATTTCTCCGTGTGAATAAAGTTCTGTTTCACAAGGACAATAATTTTGAAACCATGCTGGTCATCTATCAATAGTTCTATCGAGTACAGATGTCACTACAGCGTTATGAGGGAAATCCAAGCCAACGACAGCATGCTACTCATGGTAGGGCCTAGCTGTCAAGAAACTGAGTCGGTGCTCCGTCACGTAGTAGCAAACTGAACGCGACTTGCAGTGCCTTTAAGAAGGAAAACAAACAGTATACCAGCATTACTTGAACCAGATTTTCTCCTTCTCTTTGAAAGAAAAAAAGGAAAGGATTTCTGCTGTTTGAACTATACTTGCTTCAGTCTTTTGAGTACACAAGCGGCGTCTGAGCTATAGAATGCCACTGAGTAAGGTAGTGAAATCACTGAAATGGTTAACGTGAGGTTTGCCACAGGACATTCTTTTATGAAATACGGGCGATATGCGAGTAGTGCAAGTAATAATTCAAATAAGTAACTGTAAATACAGCTTTCGTTTAAAATGAAGGGCCTATAAAGGGCCTTTTCGTATAAAACAAAATTATGGCTTACAGTCTTTTTTTGTGAGTAGTATTTCTAGAAATTAGATCTTCTGTAACACTATGAGTTAGAAAGAGTAGGTAATGAAACTTACAGCAATATGAGTCATCGTGTTCCTAAAATTACGCTATTATGAAAGTAATTGCAATACCCACAAAAAATTAAATTGCAACACGATAAAAAGTACGGCAGTATTATGGTGCAGGTGATTGTATTGATCAGAATGCGGATACATCTACATACATACTCCGCAATCCACCATACGGTGCGTGGCGGAGGGTACCTCGTACCACAACTGGCATCTCCTCTCCCTGTTCCACCCCCATACAGAACGAGGGAAAAATGACTGCCTATATGCCTCTGTACGAGCCCTAATCTCTCTTATCTTATCTTTGTGGTCTTTCCGCGAAATATAAGTTGGTGGCAGTAAAATTGTACTGCAGTCAGCCTCAAATGCTGGTTCTCTAAATTTCCTCAGTAGCGATTCACGAAAAGAACGCCTCCTTTCCTCCAGAGACTCCCACCCGAGTTCCTGAAGCATTTCCGTAACACTCGCGTGATGATCAAACCTACCAGTAACAAATCTAGCAGCCTGCCTCTAAATTGCTTCTATGTCCTCCTTCAATCCGACCTGGTAGGGATCCCAAACGCTCGAACAGTACTCAATAATAGGTCGTATTAGTGCATACACTGTATGGCTGTTCAGAATGAAATACTTTGACTGCCGTTTAATTACTGAATTATTATGTGACAAGGAAGCCAGCACTGAAGTAGTTAAGTAGCATTTTGCATACTGTAATTTTCTAGTCTGCTGTTCTTTGTCCAACAAAAAGAAATTTAAAGGAAACTGTAGATGCAATAAAGCGTTTAAATCGCCTAGATATTGGGTACTATAGGTGTAATGGTCTGAAAGTGGTATTTTTCAACAAGTTTCTAGAGTAATTATTATAAAAAAGACATCAGGGTTGCTGATCCGAATAAGAATTGGGCCGGCTGCTGTGGCCGAACGGTTCTAGGCGCTTCAGTCCGGAACCGCGCTACTGCTACGGTCGCAGGTTCGAATCCTGCCTCGGGCATGGATGTGTGAGATGTCCTTAGGTTAGTTAGGTTTAAGTAGTTCTACATTCTAGTGGACTGATGACCTCAGATATTAAGTCCCATAGTGCTCAGAGCCATTTTGAGCCATTTTTTGACAAGAATTGGACATAGATATACGGTGGTAAAACGATTGTCTCAATAATAAACACGATGGGTGTCCTCCGCAATAAATTTCTTGGATTGAAATGCACCACCGCAGCAGTTGAAGCCCAGTAATGCTGTTCAACTCATGGCGAACGGCGAAGAGAATGTTCCAACTGGTACAAATTTTAAATAAAAGCATCTGATTGTAAAAAAAGAAAAAATATAATGACTCATGTTTAATCGTGTACTTTAGCTTTCCGTTCTTTACGCCAGTGATTACGTGGCGGTGGAAACGCCGGCAGGCCGGCATCAGACCTGAGGCCGTCGTGAGGGGGCTTCCTCCGCTGCGTGACTCTGCGAGTCCCGTATCAGCGCGCCATATGTGCCTCAGTGCGGCACCACGAAGCGCCGAGCGATAAGCGGGACCCGTGTGCTCTGCGCCCAAGCTGCGAGGCGCGCGGGCCGCCGTGGGAAGCGGAGACGCCGGCCGTAAGAGAGGCTGCGGGCGAAACAAGTAACTGCACTCCGTTCTCAGTTTCTCAGGTGGTTAATGGATATCCAGTAACACAAGCAGTCACAATTTACTTTTGCCAGTCGACTGACAAAAATTCTCCACATGCACCAAACATGTTTGTTTATTATTCCACTGTACATCTCAAGTCCTCTTAGCGCATCCTCATCCACCTAAAAGTGAGTACTGTTTTATTGTTGTTGTTGTGGTCTTCAGTCCTGAGACTGGTTTGATGCAGCTCTCCATGCTACTCTATCCTGTGCAAGCTTCTTCATCTCCCAGTACCTACTGCAATCTACATCCTTCTGAATCTGCCTAGTGTATTCATCTCTTGGTCTCCCTCTACGATTTTTACCCTCCACGCTGCCCTCCAATACTAAATTGGTGATCCCTTGATGCCTCAGAACGTGTCCTACCAACCGATCCCTTCTTCTGGTCAAGTTGTGCCACAAACTTCTCTTCTCCCCAATCCTGTTCAATACTTCCTCATTAGTTATGTGATCTACCCATCTAATCTTCAGCATTCTTCTGTAGCACCACATTTCGAATGATTCTATTCTCTTCTTGTCCAAACTATTTATCGTCCATGTTTCACTTGCATACATGGCTACACTCCATACAAATACTTTCAGAAATGACTTCCTGACACTTAAATCTATACTCGATGTTAACAAATTTCTCTTCTTCAGAAAAGCTTTCCTTGCCATTGCCAGTCTGCATTTTATATCCTCTCTACTTCGACCATCATCAGTTATTTTGCTCCCCAAATAGCAAAACTCCTTTACTACTTTAAGTGTCTCATTTCCTAATCTAATTCTCTCAGCATCACCCGACTTAATTCGACTACATTCCATTGTCCTCGATTTGCTTTTGTTGATGTTCATCTTTTATCCTCCTTTCAACACACTGTCCGTTCCATTCAACTGCTCTTCCAAGTCCTTTGCTGTCTCTGACAGAATTACAATGTCATCGGCGAACCTCAAAGTTTTTATTTCTTCTCCATGGATTTTAATACCTACTCCGAATTTTTCTTTTGTTTCCTTTACTGCTTGCTCAATATACAGATTGAACAACATCGGAGAGAGGCTACAACCCTGTCTTACTCCGTTCCCAACCACTGCTTCCCTTTCATGTCCGTCGACTCTTATAACTGCCATCTGGTTTCTGTACAAATTGTAAATAGCCTTTCGCTCCCTGTATTTTACCCCTGCCACCTTTAGAATTTGAAAGAGAGTATTCCAGTCAATACTGTTTTATTATTAGTTCTTAAATATGGAATAACGGATTCGGACCGATTCGTACTTGCCCATCACTCACAATCACTTTGCAAAACGCATCTTCTGTTTCCTAGTAGTATAATGTGTCTGTGTCCTCTTCCTTAGTCCCTCATTTCTTACGTGGTCAGGCCGGGAAATTCTACATCTCAAGAGGTCCGTGACAGATGAAGACAGATAGCCCAAGTGAGTACTTTCATGACAACCTCCTGGAATGAGAAGAAGAGGAAGATCAGGGAAAGTGTGACTGGGTGGTATCCAATAAGCGATGGAGAGAAGAAGGTCGCAGGCGATGAGGAAGAACGGCGAGATGCAGGCATTTGGCGACAGAGATGTGGCATTCGGCGACAGCTGCAAGGCCTCCGCAACGAGGAAGGAAGTTCCTATTCCCTGGTAAACACTCTGACACACCGTTTATCACAACATAGCAACTGACCTATTGCACGTATTAAGTATGCCTTTTACGTGTGGAGTCACATAGTCACATTTAGAGTGCTTATGGCGTAACGAATAGCACTTCCCGCAAAGTGATTGTCATCCTCGAACAATTTTTGCCGTCAATATCCTTCCAGATTTATGTTTGGTTGCAAATAATCAACAGAAATAATTTACACACGCTTTAGTATGGAAATCCGAACTCACTTTATCGCAAAAATAACGCTACAAGCAGAACATTTTTCTCATATAATTTGTAATAAATTCACGCTATCTTAATGATATTATTCGCTATATATCAAATTTTGTGGTCTAGTGGTAAACCGCATGACTGGAAATCGAAAGATCGCGGGATCGAATTCCAGTCGGATCGCGGAATATTTCAGTTGTTGTTAACCTAGACTTAGCCGGTTACTGTGACCGAGTCGTTCTAGGCGGTTCAGTCCGAAACCCGATACGTGGTCCCGATTCCACGTTAAAGTCACTGTTGCTGTCGCAGGTGGCGCTCTGTATGTACTATATTTCACAACTCGTGTACCCCCACACCACCTCAGATTTGATTTGTATCCACCCTACCGCACTGTGTATGCACGATAAGTAAAATTTAATTTCTTTCTAACTTTTCTGGAGTTACAATTTCTATAACCAGCAATGTATATAATTACGAACAAGTTATCTCAGCAGCTAAGTGTATGTATCAATCTAGAATATCATCAATGTGGACCCTTACCAGATAGGACCGATAGAAGAGATAGAGAGGACGCAAGGGATAACGGCGCCATTCATCACGGGACCGTTTACTCGGCGCGAGAGCTCTGCAGAGATGCTCAACAAATCCAGCGGCAGACGCTACAAGAGAGGCGTTGTGCGTCACTGAGAGGTTTGCTATTGAAATTTCAAGAGAGTACTTAACGGGAAGAATCGGACAATGTATTACTTCCTCCCACATATGTCTCGAGAAAAGACCACAATGAAAAAAATCGAGAAGTTGGAGCCAATACAGTGCTTACCGACAATCACTCATCCCGCGCCACGTTCGAGAATTGAACAGGGGAAGAGGGCTCAGTTATAAGTACCAGAAGCACCCTCGTCCACACACTATCAAGTGGCTTGCGGAGAAGATATAGATGTTCGGCTGAACTATACTTTCAGTACCGTTTTTGCTAAAGAAGTGGGTTCCTTTTTCCCATTACATGTGACACAGGCGAAGTCTCTACACCGTCCGTCTTCCACACCTATAAAAAATATACTGTTGAAGATGATCGTTCCTCAATACATACTACACCTATGAGATCTTCCGTTACTTTCTTAAAACTCTTCTTAGAAAAGACACGAGACTTTCCTTGAGTAGGACCACTGCACAGGCCACTGTGACCGAGCGGTTCTAGGCGCTTCACTCCGGAACTGCGCTGCTGCCACGGTCGCAGGTTCGAATCCTGCCTCGGCAATGGATGTGTGTGATGTACTTAGGTTAGTTAGGTTTAAGTAGTTGTAAGTTCTAGGGGACTGATGACCTCAGATGTTAAGTTCCATAGTGCGTAGAGCCATTTGAACCACTGCACATTGGATTTCCTCATCACCCTTATCAGATCTACCCACGACAATCTCACTTATCGCTCTGTGCCGTGCTGTGTTTGATGTAACTTGAACAATCTTTGAGCGAAAATTCACGTATCATTAACGGCTATAAATATTTCAAATTCATTTGGAGACGGTACACTGCTAGAACAAAACCATCCTATCGCTATGAAGGTAGCAAAGTGAGTTACGACTGTACGATATTTTTACAATTTCAATCTTAATAGAAAGCATGACATGTACGTACATCATTATAATTTAAGTTTAATGACAAAAGTATACGAGTGTATTAATACGTCAGTGATGTGGATAAAAACAACTTTTCTGTTACCGATCCTTATTATTGCAGATCAATCGTCGTGGATTGTGGGCCATGCCAGTTCTGTGGAATTTGGTGTGAATATTTGAGTACCAGTGCAGATACCAGATAGGCCTACTGCAATAATAGCAGAAACTGTCTCAGAAGAAATCAGCAACTTCTAAACCCCAAGAGAGGCACCCCGCGTTAGAGATAATCTCTCGGTCACAAACGCAATTATGAATGTATGAAATAACGTTTTCTGTGGCCCAGATGTGAAGTGTGTTATGCGCACCCGTAAATACGTGTCCATCAAAGGTTGCCTCTGTTAGGTCTAAGTTATTTATTAACATTTCGACTCTAATTTAAACCATAGTTCCCAAATTTCAAGTCACTGTTATAACAGGCAATGACGTAAGACTGCACTTTTACCAAGTAATATTTTGAGTGTGCTGACATACAAACAGAGAGAGAAGTAAACATTAATAGAGCAAGCATGAAGGATGATTTATATTTATACTCTCACATTCAACACTATTAAAATATGGTTAAACACACAATGAAGACGGTATAACAGAAAGTGAAGGTCATGTTGGAAACCGTTCCTGAAGTAATGAAATTGAGAAAGAACAAAAATTGAAGTAGATAAGCGTATCAATGTCACTCGAATTAGCTGCACTGCCATATTCTATGTGGTAAGTATATAATTTTCTTAGTATTGACAACCATTTTATCGAGCTAGTAGTGGGCCAAGGAGATGTTTCTATGTAGTTTCCAGAAATTTTGTTTACAACGTAGACTGCGAGCCGAATCACAGGAAACACGGAAATGGTGGCACTCCATTCCGCTCAAGTCGTCCACGCAGTGCTAAGGCTTTGACCAATAGCAAGTTTGCTACATCTCTCAGAAACTGTTCCTTGGGTTTAGAATTCCAAAATCAACGTCAGTCTCATAAAAATCCTTCGAAGTGCGTTATTTAGCCATCAGTTTTCCAGAGCGATGCAACAAAATAAAAAAGGTCGTTTCAGAAGCTAATTCTTCGCTAACATTGCGACAAACGTCTTTTCTAACTGTTTGGAAGGCATTATAGAAAAGGTGGAGAGGCAATAGGAAAACGGTCCGTTTCTAAGCAGATGTTAAGTGTTGTGAAAACTAGCGACAGATAGGCTTTGCATCACGTGTTAGAACAGGCCACATAGCAGTACGGCAGTAACACCTTCAACACTGGACGACAGCTCTTAAATTGGTCAAAGCTGTAACAGTGATACGGGTCAGGCGACTTCAAGCTTTCTCTTTGCAATTATTATCAAATGCAACGCTGGGTCGTACAATTCTTTGAATGTTGTTGGATAGAAGTGTACAAGGTATACGTGTCACTATCGTAAAAAGCCTTCGCGCGAGTGATCTTCAGTATCTGATAACGTCCAGCGTTAATGAGATATCTACATACATTGCAAAACACGTCCCTCAGATATCGAGTGATCAAGTTTGTTACAATTCGACGCGAATGTTGACAATAAACGTGCTCTATTAGCTTATCTGTTTTCGCAAGTAGGATTTCGTCATCGTTATGTACATTTTCGGCTTACACATCTTTGCTTGTCTCGAAACCAAGATAATAAAAAAAAACATAAAGAATTTAATCTCCAAACGTATATAAGTTCCGTGATTTATGAAGAGGCCTTCGACTTCATGGTGAGATCAAAGTCATGAGAAACTTAAGGAGAGTATGGCATTCCTCGGCATTTAATAAGTTCAGTTCAGAGTTTGTAAGCTGATAACATCAAGATACGTGTCGACTCAACTATTAGTATTAGAATGAGAAGAATCACAAAATGTGTAAGACAAGAGTGTGTTTTATCGTCCACACTATTTAACATATACTGTATATAAGTGACATTCTCAATGAATAGCAAAAGAAAATGGAAGATTCCCACCAAGACGTACAGTGTTTCACTCATTCCTTTTTGCACATGGCCAGGTTATATTCGTGGAGCCGGCCGAAGTGGCCGTGCGGTTCTAGGCGCTGCAGTCTGGAACCGCGAGACCGCTACGGTCGCAGGTTCGAATCCTGCCTCGGGCATGGATGTGTGTGATGTCCTTAGGTTAGTTAAGTTTAAGTAGTTCTAAGTTCTAGGGGACTGATGACCACAGATGTTGAGTCCCATAGTGTTCAGAGCCATTTGAACCAAGCCATATATTCGTGGATACGGAAAACGATGGACAATGCGCTGTATCTCCATATAACAGCAAAGCAATATAATTTAACCGTATCCTCAACGGAAGCTACAATTATGTATCAGTGCTGAGAAAAACGTCTTAGAACTATAATCGAGATCAATTTATTGGAACAAGTCCATATATTCAAGAACCTGGGCTGTGATATGCTTATGATAGTTATCCTGAAAAGAACCTACAAAGGCACAAACATGTTAAGTGCGATTGAAAGGACTCTCCTGAACAGAAACAGGATGAAGATATGAAACTTCCTGGCAGATTAAAACTGTGTGCCGGAGCGAGACTCGAACTCAGGACCTTTGCCTTTCGCGGGCAAGTGCTCTACCAGGAGAACTTCTGTAAGGTTTGGAAGGTAGGAGACGAGGTATTGGCAGAAGTAAAGCTGTAAGGGCGGGGCGTGAGTCGTGCTTGGGTAGCTCAGCGCCCTCGAAAGGCAAAGGTCCCGAGTTCGAGTCTCGGTCCGGCACACAGTTTTAATCTGCCAGGAAGTTTCATATCAGCGCACACTCCACTGCAGATTGAAAATTCTCATTCAGGATGAAGATAGTACTCAAATTCAGTGATACTATTGTTCTACCACACTGCTCCATGGATCCGAAATATAGTCTTTAACGATCAAGCAATTAAAAAGAATTGAAAAGACAGAGGCCTCTAAGACCTTTGGCTGGATATAAATTAGAAGGTTATAAAAGGGACAGTGAAAAAAGAGAGGACTTCCGTGTGATAGGAAGAGTAGAAAAGATCCAACAGTGTAGGCAGGAAAGCTGCTACGTTTGGATCAAAGGCAGATACCAAGGAAAACCTATAACTACTAGGCCAAGGCTAGAAGAAGGATAGGACGACCAAGAAGAAGATGGTGCGATCAGCTTTAAAGTGCTTGGTTTTGGAACAGATGAAGATCACTAATGCGAAAATGTACATGATCATGCAAGTACGAATTGACGTGCAATGTTTATAATTACTAATAGATGTGTTAACGTATAGCGCTCTTATTCAGCCATTCGTCTACTGGACAGTCCCCACCACAGACCAGACAAAACAATAAGAACAATGAAAGACGCAGTCGGCAGTACAATAAAGTGCAAAACATAAGTTCTCTGTTGGTACCCACCTGACTGAGCGAGATGAATGGTGCTGAAGGGATGCGACTACAGACGTTGATCAGCGGCCGCAGCTCTGGCTGGACTGCCCGACGCGCCGTCACCCCGCTGGCCCGCCCTGTCACAGAACACGCACTCACGCAGCCCGCGCCACGACGCACACGCAACGACGCCCTGCCTTTCCCGAGCGTCAGGACGCTGTGCCCACAAGCGAGCCGCCACCGTTGTGTATATAGGTGCGTCGGCCTCCCCTCCACGGCGGCCGCCGTTACCATGGCTACGCAACCGAGGCTCCGCCCACACCGACGATACTGCGCCACTGCGGAGCGCCAGTCCGGTGCGCATGCGCCGTGGCGCCGCACTCCCCCGATCGCGCTGACCGGCGTTTGCCGAATGAAACTTTCAAGAGGCAGTTCTGCACTTGACGGCCGCGCTCGGCGTGTAACACGTCATGTCCCCCCCGGCCCCGCTGATCGACCTATTGGCTACGTTGCCTGTCTGGCGAGGGAGGAACCTAAGAGGATTAAAGCCCGCTCTTTTGTAGGCCGCAGGCGACTGATTACTCTGCTCGTCACTGCCTTTTATTCACGGCGAACCTCTTAGTGCTTGTTATTCAGCTATCATGTTTCAAACGGAATACCGTGTCGTGAAATAAACGGCAGAGTTGTGCGGCTAGAGTCAAAGCACAGTGTATCCGATGTCAATAACCGTATCAGAAGAACGTTTTCACTAAAGGAACGTTCGCTCTTCGTGGTCGTCAAATACAACACATAACTGAAAGCAATCTAAGAATGATATTTGCGTTTCAAAATGTACTCAAGCATACCGACGTTCGACCGTTGTGCTCGTACCCAATCAAAAACAAGTTAAGTTGAAATTAGTACTCTCGGTATCAAAGTACAGTTACAGCCACTTAACACAAACAAGACCATAGATCGTGGTGGGATATCTTTTGGATTTTACATAGCATGGGCAGCGAAATAGATCAGATTTATGCAGAATCTCTCGCTCAGCCATCAGACTCATGGAAGGGAGTGTAGATTAAACCTGTTTACAAACATTCTATCAGAAGGCTCAAAATGGTTCAAATGGCTCTGAGCACTATCGGACTTAACATGTGAGGTCATCAGTCCCCTAGAACTTAGAACTACTTAAACCTAACTAACCTAAGGACATTACACACATCCATGCCCAAGGCAGGATTCGAACCTGGAATCGTAGCGGTCGCGCGGTTCCAATCTGTAGCGCCAAGAACTGCTCGGTCACTCCGGCCGGCTTCATCAGAAGGGATAGGCAGAATTATAGACCTGCATTTGCAATGACCACGTATCTCAGTTACTTATGGCGTATTATAAACTTGTACATTATGATATTTCTTAAATAATGTAAGCTTATCTCAAAGAATGATCACAGATGCTGGAGAATATCCATTTAATATGCAGCACGCGTTTTTAATGTAAGTTATTTGCGTACTGTAGATGGCGCATTTCGCCTTCACACATTTCCGTAGGGCGTTCGACACTGTACCACACTGTCGACTAAGAAGATGCAACTGTGCGAGTATCTTCAGAAGTGTGCGATTGGCTTCAAGACTTTTTGGCTAATAGAACCAAGCAAGTTATATAGGATGGTGAACGTTCAACAGAAACGAATGAAACGCAGGGTGACTCAGTTGCCCCTACCTATGGGTATTATGCAACCCCTAGCGCCTTGAAACACTATATGTGAGATTTCCATAGTCTCTCGCCCGCTATTAGACCTATGCAAATAATGAGCAGGACCTCTTTGTAGTAAATTTAATATGGTTAAATTTTGTACTGGGTTATGTTTTCGCTGGAGGCCGAGATTTTCGAGTTATTTTAGATAAACACGTTTGAAGGTAATTTCTATTGGTTTTCCTCGAATAATTTCACTGTAGACGGGATTTGTGACTCCGTGTGCGATAAGGATGATGGCTGGTACAAATGGCTCTGAGCACTATGGGACTTAACATCTGTGGTCATCAGTCCCCTAGAACTTAGAACTACTTAAACCTAACTAACCTAAGGACATCACACACATCCATGCCCGAGGCAGGATTCGAACCTGCGACCGTAGCAGTCGCGCGGCTCCGGACTGAGCGCCTAGAACCGCTAGACCACCGTGGCCGGCTAAGGATGATGAACTGCATGGTTCGACACCTCACTTTCACCTGTTAAGCACGTATCTTTATCATGGTACTCCTCATATACATTGTCCGCCTAGCCGAGTGTATAAAGTACGATACCACACATTCCACTGACTTGTCAGAAACGCTAATATTTCATCTGCCATTTCTTTCTCACTCAGCGAAATTCTTTGCGTTCCTTGCTAATAGATGTCAACTTCGGCAACTTTTTTGTAGAAATTATGCAATGTCTGTGTTATTTATCATTGGCATTACTCTGCTTTGTGTCAACACCACTAGCACTGTAACACTGTCGTGAGTTACTCGTCGAATAAGCAGTTCAAATACGCTCCGTAGCCTCAGGCTGTGCTATTAGCATCAACAGCAGCAGAAAATGGTATAACAGGTGTAGGATTCGTTATGAATAGGAAGGTAGGGCAGAGGGTGTGTTACAGTGAACAGTTCAGTGACCGGGTTGTTCTAACCAGAATCGACAGCAGACCAACACCGACAACGATAGTTCAGGTGCACATGCCGACGTCGCAAGCTGAAGATGAACAGATAGAGAAAGTGTATGAGGATATTGAAAGGGTCATGCAGTATGTAAAGGGGGACGAAAATCTAATAGTCATGGGCGACTGGAATGCAGTTGTAGGGGAAGGAGTAGAAGTAAAGGTTACAGGAGAATATGGGCTTGGGACAAAGAGTGAAAGAGGAGAAAGACTAATTGAGTTCTGTAACAAGTTTCAGCTAGTAATAGCGAATACCCTGTTCAAGAATCACAAGAGGAGGAGGTATACTTGGAAAAGGCCGGGAGATACGGGAAGATTTCAATTAGATTACATCATGGTCAGACAGAGATTCTGAAATCAGATACTGGATTGTAAGGCGTACCCAGGAGCAGATATAGACTCAGATCACAATATAATAGTGATGAAGAGTAGGCTGAAGTTCAAGACATTAGTCAGGAAGAATCAATACGCAAAAAAGTGGGATACGGAAGTACTAAGGAATGACGAGATACGTTTGAAGTTCTCTAACGCTATAGATACAGCAATAAGGAATAGCTCAGTAGGCAGTACTTTTGAAGAGGAATGGACATCTCTAAAAAGGGCCATCACAGAAGTTGGGAAGGAAAACATTGGTACAAAGAAGGTAGCTGCGAAGAAACCATGGGTAACAGAAGAAATACTTCAGTTGATTGATGAAAGGAGGAAGTACAAACATGTTCCGGGAAAATCAGGAATACAGACATACAAGTCACTGAGGAATGAAATAAATAGGAAGTGCAGGGAAGCAAAGACGAAATGGCTGCAGGAAAAATGTGAAGACATCGAAAAAGATATGATTGTCGGAAGGACAGACTCAGCATGCAGGAAAGTCAAAACAACCTTTGGTGACATTAAAAGCAATGGTGGTAACATTAAGAGTGCAACGGGAATTCCACTGTTAAATGCAGAGGAGAGAGCAGATAGGTGGAAAGAATACATTGAAAGCCTCTATGAGGGTGAAGATTTGTCTGATGTGATAGAAGAAGAAACAGGAGTCAATTTAGAAGAGATAAGGGATCCAGTATTAGAATCGGAATTTAAAAGAGCTTTGGAGGACTTACGGTCAAATAAGGCATAAGGGCTAGATAACATTCCACCATAATTTCTAAAATCATTGGGGGAAGTGGCAACAAAACGACTATTCACGTTGGTGTGTAGAATATATGTCTGGCGATATACCATCTGACTTTCGGAAAAGCATCATCCACACAATTCCGAAGACGACAAGAGCTGACAAGTGCGAGAATTATCGCACAATCAGCTTAACAGCTCATGCATCGAAGCTGCTTACAAGAATAATATACAGAAGAATGGAAAAAAAATTGAGAATACGCTAGGTGACGATCAGTTTGGCTTTAGGAAAAGTAAAGGGACGATAGAGGCAATTCTGACCTTACGGCTAATAATGGAAGCAAGGCTAAAGAAAAATCAAGACACTTTCATAGGATTTGTCGACCTTGGAAAAAGCGTTCGACAATATAAAATGGTGCAAGCTTTTCGAGATTCTGAAAAAAGTAGGGGTAAGCTATAGGGAGGGACGGGTCATATACAATATGTACAAGAACCAAGAGGGAATAATAAGAGTGGACGATCAAGAACGAAGTGCTCGTATTAAGAAGGGTGTAAGACAAGGCTGTAGCCTTTCGCCCCTACTCTTCAATCTGTACATCGAGGAAGCAATGATGGAAATAAAAGAAAGGTTCAGGAGTGGAATTAAAATACAAGGTGAAAGGATATGGCTCTGAGCACTATGCGACTTACCTTCTGAGGTCATCAGTCGCCTAGAACTTAGAACTAATTAATCCTAACTAACCTAAGGACATCACACACATCCATGCTCGAGGCAGGATTCGAACCTGCGACCGTAGCAGTCGCTTGGTTCCAGACTGCAGCGCCTAGAACTGCACGGCCACTCCGGCCGGCCGGTGAAAGGATATCAATGATACGATTCGCTGATGACATTGCTATCCTGAGTGAAAGTGAAGAGGAATTAAATGATCTGCTGAACCGAATGAACAGT
Organism: Schistocerca americana; assembly: GCF_021461395.2. Lineage (NCBI taxonomy): Eukaryota > Metazoa > Arthropoda > Insecta > Orthoptera > Acrididae > Schistocerca > Schistocerca americana. The sequence goes on along the minus strand of NC_060126.1, from coordinate 207,430,879 downwards.
CTAATGAGTACAAAGTATGGTTTGAGAGTAAATCGGAGAAAGACGAAGGTAATGAGAAGTAGTAGAAATGAGAACAGCGAGAACTTAACATCAGGATTGATGGTCACGAAGTCAATGAAGTTAAGGAATTCTGCTACCTAGGCAGTAAAATAACCAATGACGGACGGAGCAAGGAGGACATCAAAAGCAGACTCGCTATGGCAAGAAAGGCATTTCTGGCCAAGAGAAGTCTACTAATATCAAATACCGGCCTTAATTTGAGGAAGAAATTTCTGAGAATGTACGTCTGGAGTACAGCGTTGTATGGTAGTGAAACATGGACTGTGGGAAAACCGGAACAGAAGAGAATCGAAGCATTTAGATGTGGTGCTATAGACGAATGTTGAAAATTAGATGCACTGATAAGGTAAGGAATGAGGAGGTTCTACGCAGAATCGGAGAGGAAAGGAATATGTGGAAAACACTGATAAGGAGAAGGGACAGGATGATAGGACATCTGCTAAGACATGAGGGAATGACTTCCGTGGTACTAGAGGGAGCTGTAGAGGGCAAAAACTGTAGAGGAAGACAGAGATTGGAATATGTCAAGCAAATAATTGAGGACGTAGGTTGCAAGTGCTACTCTGAGATGAAGAGGTTAGCACAGGAAAGGAATTCGTGGCGGGCCGCATCAAACCAGTCAGTAGACTGATGACCAAAAAAAAAAAAAAAAAATTGTGGTGGCATGGTAGACAATGCGTGGGTCGTCGAATGCCGTAAACAATATGGGCCTTTTGTGTCCTCAAAGAGTTCCTTGTCATGTGGTTCGGTGACGATGTTTTTGTCACTATCTGATAGTTAGAAAAAAGAGGTACACCTTATTTGCAGTTAACTGTTGTTGAGTATAAGAACACGACATTTCTTATAAAAAGGAGTATGAATTCAGAGGTATCAATTACTAGGATCAGTGGGAAACTTGTGTATCCTGTCATGTTGTTTAAATAGCTGGTGGATTAGGCAGAGACGATATGTAGCTGGATGGACACTGCGAAATGTGCTGTATGGAAGACTCAGATTTGTTCGGATGGTTCTGGCGACGTGCACTGCTTCTGTAAAGGAAATCAAATACATGACGATATTGCGATCGGATCTCAGACCTCGAACAAACAGGCAGGATAGCAAGAGACACATGGAGTCTATTTTATAGTACTACAGAGATCCTCAGAGAACTTAAACGGGCATTTTTCGATGAACGGGAAAATAGGTCACGCGAAACCACGCTGATTAAATTTGGAGAACCAATATTCAAGAAAAGCTGTTTAACGTTTTTGCTTGTTCACCGTATGTCGCAGGTGGAGATTTCGAGAATTAGATAATGGAGTTAAACGATGTTCTGTCACACTGTGGCGAATAGAAAGTCAGTAATGTTTATACGAAGAACGCTTCAGAGAAGGGAGGCCCTTAATAATTCATACAAATTTTAAGGAAACGGAAACATTTCGCGACAGCAACATCTTATTGCAATAATAATTAAGAGCAGTGGCCCAATGAAGCATCAAAATACGGGTACCACACTACATATAGATGTATTAATGAGAGAAGAGATCATCTATCTATGACAGAAATAAACAACATATGAATTACCCATTCAGATAAACAAATTAACATTAAATAAACGATCAAGGGATTACAGTTGTGAAATCTAACCTTGGCACAGATGGATGAGCCGAATAAAAACATAATGGTGAGAATAAATTTCGGAAGAATGGTTTGTAGGTTACTGAAAGAACACCGTAAGTAGAATCGCAGGTAAGATCGCCAAAGAGCGTGATCGAAGCAACTAACTGGCTGCAACTGAAACTGTACAACTGGCTGATGATTCCAGTTAACTAACATCACATACCTACCGAAACAGTGACTGCAACGCTGGCCTATTCTTCCCACGCTTGTGCAATGTGAACGGCTGGAGGTTCTTAGTTCAGCTCGCCCTCTGTATTCAGTACTGAAGTGGAGACGTCCTTCAACACGACAGCAAGGCTTTTCTGCCAGCAAGTCTTTACTCTTCAATCATCGGCCCAAAAGTGTTCTCTTCCATCACTGAACAGCAAGTGTCTGCTCTTTGTCGGTTCATAATGGTTCTCTTTCTTCAAACCTCGAATCTTAGCTATTTCTGCGAGACCAAGAATCTTGCTGGCCAACAGTGGCAGACATTGCGAGTTCCGTCCAGTAATAATTTTGTAGTAGATTAAAGAAACTGCTGCTCCTGTCGATTTCCTTGCTGTTAGCCGGTAGTGCTGTGGCATGCGGAGGAGGCCAAGAAACCTCTTCTACTTTATGGTACGATTCTAAAGCTGATTAATCGACACGCATGAAAAAGTGCGCTCTCTACATAAAATAACACTACGTACCTATGAAGAAGCCTGTCCCAAAAGTTTAAGTGGCTGCCAAGGCAAACGGCGTTTCTCATGCTGTCATGTCTCTGATAGGATGCACCTAGCTTAGATTTTTATACTTCTAAAGAGGTTTTTCCCAGATGCGAACAGTACTGTTACATTTATGATGCTTCTCCCTGTTGCCTTTAAGTAAACTCCTATATCGTCCCAGCCAGCATGGAAGCTCTCAGCTCTTCAGAAAAATAACAGTCCCTCACCTTAATAGAACAAGGGAAGAGAAGCAGTTAGGTGGGGAGTCACTGGCAGTCCTGAATATTGTTCGCAGTTGTGATGCAGCGTAGGAGTCCTACTACACTGACCAAAGGGAATGACTTATACCATCATGTGTGTTGTGTGACGGTTTTGTAAAAAAGCTGCTGCGTAGCAGTACGTTCCTATCTGATGAATACTCAAGAAGCCTATCACAGGTAGTCGGCTCTACTGAATTACTCGATCTGAATGACACAGTAAACGTCTGCAGCTATTAGGAGCAGCGAATGAAAAGTAGAAATCAACATTCCCGCAATTTGACACCTCTATGCGCAAGGAGTGACTTAAGCTGGATGTGATATGCCTGAAGAAACTTGTTGGTTTTCTTCCTCGCCAAATTGTGGCCGCTGTCAAGACTGTTAGAGATGTTACTGTGACGTCTTATGGAGGTGCCCAAATTTTCGTTAAATTGCTGTTTCCAAATCCTCACTGCACAGTGAGGTGATTGACAGTGGGAAAACAGTAATTATTGTTCTCAACAGGAACCCAAGTCCGGGAGTGTATCATCTCAGACTAATGTCACCAGATAGCATTAGAGTTCAAATAGTTGTCTGGCTATCCAGACTGAGGTTTGTAGTGGTCTCTCTAAATGACTTACCATAAATGTCAGGATGATTCCTTTGACGACGACACGGTATGCCTGATTTCCTACCATGCCCTTCCCCAATGACCTCGTCGCTCACGGACATCAGACCCTAGTATTCCCTCTTTTTCTTCCTTTTGGTGAGTTTGTCGTCGACGAGGCGTAAAAACGTAATCTTCTCCCTTTCCAGTTCCTGCACATTCAAACACGCAAAGCCGACCCCTGTGGCTGAGCGGTTCCAGGCGCTTCAGTCTGAAACCGCGCGACCGCTACGGTCGCAGGTTCGAATTATGGCTCGGGCATGGATGTGTGTGATGCCCTTAGGTTAGTTAGGTTTACGTAGTTCTAAGTTCTAGGGGACTGACGACCCCAGATGTTGTCTCATAGTGCTCAGAGCGATTTGAACCATTTTCAAACACTGAAAAACATGCGTACTGCACTCTCCCGTGGATCAAACGTGGACAGTAATTCCCTGTTCCTCCGGCAGCAATTACATTTGTAACCAACTGACTCACGTGGTAACGATGCTCAATGCTAACAGCTGCTGACGTAGTAATACCTGATGCGGTGGGTTAGCGAATGATCAGACGCCAAACGTGAAATGTGATACGTGGCTACTGTGCATTTCCTGTGTACCTTAGCCCTGAGCAATTGAACGGGATTAGTTTCTTACAAACATAGTAAACTACCCAGAGTCTCGGCAAATTGCCCTCTCGCTCAGAAATTTCCTGCTGTAGAGTGTTTCTGCTGTCGTGTGTTTCTGCAGATGATTTCGTATTCGAAACAGTATCTAGGCGTCTCAACTGCAAGACACTAAAGCGTGTAAAGGGAATTTAGACACATCAACCACTCTCTTTCCTTCCCCAATGCTTACAATTCAGAAGTTTCTTTGTTCCTTGTGATACTGAGCAGCACGTCAAACTGAGCCTGGCACTCCCCAGATAGGGGAATTAACGAAAACACTGTGTAAATAATTTGGGAATAGCGTACGGTACCTCGGTGTGCGTTAGAGGACTTTGTGAGCGTTTGTAGGTACCACCAGTAATCAACCTCCACTTGCTCCCATTCACCGAAGACATTGTCAATTGTCATTCTCTTGAACTACGTAAGCGCATATTTTTCGATTGGGAAAGTAATAGCAATGCGGACAGAGGAGTATCCGAGGTCCACTCACGACAGGTGTGACGCGGAGGTAGCAAGCTAAGACCTTCTGTGTCAGCCGCCAAACACCGGACTACGACACGCACCTGAAGCGATGTCCACCGGTGATCAGAGGGAACAGTCAGAGCAAAGGGCAGAATCTGTTAATCTTATAGCGTGGAGCCGATGTCTCGTCGTATATCTTCTGCTGGTGTCTTGACACACTTGACACAACGTCGAGGGACGGTGGTGGGCTGAAAGTGGTGGTACCGTTAGACCACCAGGCCCGACACGCCCTTGTCTAACGTCAATCAGCTCTCAAGGAACGCAGTGCGTCGAAAAGTTTGGCGCTCTACTCATTGCGTGGAAGAACGCATAAACTAGCTAGTAACTGACTGGAGGGGTGCACTGAGTTTAGACGAGTCACAGTTTTGCCTCCTTTCAAGTCAGTGGAAGACGTCTAAAGCGCTGCCAGTCCAAAGATGCGTACAACTCGCAGTGTGCGGAGGCTGTGGTTTAGGCTTGAGATGGTTCCATGATGCTTTGTGAGAATCGTGCCATAACAGGGGACATCTCAATCAGGTTGCTGCCCACATGAACCAGGATGTTTATTTCAACAATTTCATTAACCAAGTGTTTCCCTCTCTCGACAAATCTATGTCAAAGATTCTTCTAAAAAGTCCAGAATTAACAGGACTCCACCCCGCCACCGAAGCAATCTCCTACAAAACATTAGTGCTTTCACAAAGCGATGCTGAGAAGTAATGCCTCCTAATGTTTTATCTGAAAACTCTTAAGGCTTTTTGGAGCAATCGTTATTAACATTTGGAAATTTGTGGTAAGGTCTTATTGGACCAAACTGCAGAGGTCATCGGTCCCAAAGCTTACGCACTACTTAATCTAACTCAAACCAACTTACGCTAAGAACAACACACACACACCCATGCCCGAGGGAGGTCTCTAACCTCCGACGGGGGGAGCCACGCGGGCCGCGACAAGGGGCCCTAGACCGCGCGGCTACCCCGCGCGGCCTATTAACATTCTACATCTTTATTCTTCAGGTCTTCATATTTGTTTCTCAAAATAATCACCCTATCAACGAACACATTTCTCCGAACGAGAGACCACTTTGTTGATAACGTTACTGTCGAATGTATGACTGTTGACGGAGCCACAACCTCAGTTCTGCCTGCACCACTTCGTCAGTATGAAAGCGAAGTCCTCGAAGAAGTTCTTTAAGTTTTGGAAACAGATGAAAATCTTTTGGGAATGGTCGTTGACAGTGAACCCAAGTGGTCGCACTATTGCAGACGTTGCAGCGCTCGAGTGTGTTCCGGCACTGTCATGCCGAAGTCGAGGGCGCTCCATGTGTGGAGGTACTCTCTGAGGTCGAGACTCGATTATAGCGCGCAGTCTCTCGCGTACCGACGTAGTTGCATTAAGCACCACGATGCTACAAGCTACAATTCGGAGCACTCTAGCAGCAGAGGGCTGCAAACATGTAGCCATGAAGAATAAAGATGTAGAACGTTAATAACGTTTGTTTTATGTAAAAAGCTTTAAGAGTTTACACAAAAAAGTCGGAGGCATTTCTTTTCAGCAATCTCTCTTAGTAACTACGAATCCTAAAAAAAATGAAAAAATATATTGGTCCGCAATTTTGTAAACCACCTGAACGCCAACATGATGTGTCCAAACAACTGCTCCCATTTCACGTTCTCCCACGCACATAACCTTCTTTAATCTCAAACCCATCCCATCCTGTCCAACATTACCAGTGCTACCGCACGCGTTCCCCACGATAAGCACAGTCAAGTCTTGTCGAATTGGTCAGGTCCTGGAGATACTCACATGAAAACACACTTCTCCATTCCACACACCCTCGACAGCTCATCACCTACATTCAAACTTCATATTCCTTGGCACTTATGCCATTCCAGTAATTTGTAACCAAAATTGATTACCAAACCACTGAAGACAATTTCCAGAAAAGTAGATTACCATAACAATACATCATCATTAGAGTCATTCATCACTATAATCAGACTTTAACTAATGAAATCCAGACCCGTACCAGTCCTGATCATGTAAGGTGGCATGATCTATGCCCCTTACATGAAGTCATTAAAGATCACCGAACTCACATTGAGCAAACAGTAGGGCTGAACAAAAATGACTGACAAGGCACAATGCATCTTCTAGAGGATATAGTATGGACATATTGTAATAATTAATATTGGCTGATGATTTTAAAGTAATTCACACGACATGAAAACTTTGTGGAAATGCGTCGATTTACTGGAGGCTAGTTTATCCCAGGGAAGTATTCTGCGTTGACTGCGGCCGGGTGGTGGTGCGCGGTTTGGGGAGCGGCGAAGGGAAGCGACAATAGGCAGCTTAGGGCGGCTCAAGCTCTAAGAAAGTGGTAACGGGGCGCGGCCTTCAGGTGTCTTAAGATGAGTGACAGTGAGGGGGTGGTTGAACCCATGCTGGTGTACTGGGAAGCAGACGGAGAACTTGTATGCCTGTCATTAAATATCCGTCGTCCCATTTTCAGTGAAACATGCGAGAAAGCCGCGCAAAGCTACAGTGGAGCGGTCAACAGAGGCCGAAATATGCATGTTCGTGACTATAGCAACTTCACGCTGAATTCACGGTCCGCAGAGTCTGAAGTAAATCATGTGAAGAGCGACAGAATGAAATACGCCGGCCTCCTATGGGAATGTAGATCCAAGGAATTTGAAGTACTCTCCTGGGAGTCAGAATTTCGGAAAAATTGGTGTTTTATGCAGATTCTAACCTTGATGGGTGGCCTGGGAGGAGCTAAATAGCAGAAGTTGAGAGGAAGGGAAATTTTGTGGGAATTTGTTCACTTCCCAGAGCAGGCACTGGTCGGCGCTGGGAAGCGACACATAATTAACGCGACTTGTGCTGCAATTGGCGTAGGTGATTTTGCTGGAGGGGAAACCGAGGCGAAGACTGGACTGGCAGAAGTCTCCGCATAGGTTTTTTCTGTTCCCAGCTTGCCTAGAGTGTGGACGTCGCGCTCTTTACATCAATGTGCAGCCCTTTTTAATTAAAAGGGATCAATTCTGAATCAATTAATGTCAACATTGCCACCGCAGTTCAATCAGGAGTCACAGGGCCTTATTACTTTCTTTGCGGCAGTTTTGCACTCTCTGTTGATCTATTAGTCAATAAGCTGGGGTGAACACATGCCAAAACCAGATAACTGATGGGTGGGGTGTTTCAATCATATTTAGCTTTTTTCTTACCTTCTAGCTGTTATGATGGAAATGGCGCATCTCTGTTTTGCTAGAGTTTAGTCTTAATTGATTTAACCTGTAGTAATTTGTGAGGATCTCGAGACCATTGCTTAGGCTATTCTAAATTTCATTATGATATTTTGCATGGCATTCGGTTGCCGTATCATCTGTGTAAGTAAAAGTTTTTGTCTTTTTCCCAGCAGGTTAGTTATTCGTGCATACACTAGAGGCTTTCAATAAGTAATGCAACACATTTTTCCTGAAAGCAGGTTGGTTTTATTCAGGATCCCAATACACCATATTTAGTCTTTTGGTCGTAAAACAGTATTTTTCAACATAATCTCCGTTGAATGCGACTGCCTTTCGCCGCCTTACTGGGAGGGTTGGTATGCCCGCATGGAATAATTCTGGTCGACGTCGGAGCCATCCTTCATTGCGCCAAACGGATGCGAGACCCGGGTTGTAAGGTGGATGAGGAAGGACTGTCCAGTAGAGTTTCCTGAGATCCTCTCAGGTGCACAGGCTTGTGTGAGGCCCTGAGTCGTGGCAGAGAACGAGAAGTTCGTTTTCATTTTTGTGGCGGTGAACACGCTGAAGTCGTTTCTTCAGTTTCCTAGGGGGAGCTCAATGCATTTCCGAGTTGATCGTTGCGCCACGAGTGATGACATCAAGCAGAATAACGCCTTCAAAGTATGTGAAGACCGTCGCCATTATTTTATCAGCTGAGGTTGCGACTTTGAACTTTTTCTTCGGATGAAAGGTGATGTGGCGCCAGTCCATTTGTTTCCTGTTCGAAATGTTGAACCCATGTTTCATTGCCGGTGACGATGTTCGACAAAAAATTGTCACGATCAGGGTGCAAGCAGTTCCGCACAGAAGGTCCTTCGGTGTTGTTTACGGCCTTCTGTTAGGCGTCGAGGAACCCAGCAGGCACATAGCTTTGAGTATCCCAACTGGTCGAAGAGTGTGTCAGCACTACCAACAGAGACGTCAAGTTGTGCAGTGAGCTGTTTGTTTGTGATCCGTCGATCACGTTGTATGAGAGTGTCCGCACGTTCCAGCATTGCAGGAGTCACAGCTGAGTGCGACCGGCCGGCACTCGGGAGATCGGACAGGTTTGCGCGACCTTATTGCGTTGATGATAGAAAACTCGCCCACCGACTCACCGTGATTTTGTTCACTACCAAGTCTCCGTAGAGATTCTGCAGAGGGCTATGGATTTCTGCGGTGCTCTGGTTTTCCGCCAAAAGAAACTCAATGACAGATTTCTGCTTGGAACGCACCACCGTTACAAACGCCCCGTTTTGAAGGCTGCGTATAGTACCGTCACCTATCAGAACTTCATAAAACTATACGGACTGAAACCTGAATATTCCACAATGTCTCACATTAAATACCGCATTTTTCAAACAAAATTGGCCAAGAAAAACAGTGTTACATTACTTACTGAATTCCCCTCGTGTTACACAGCAATGGCGACAGCACACTACCTTGCAGCAAGCCCGTCTGGTTTCTCCATTTGTATCTCTTGTGTCTGAAAACCAAAACAAAAATCCGAACTGTGAATTGCATACTAGACAAATTAACATTTGCAAAGTGTTGCCATCAATTCGACGGTCGCCGAATATGGATGTTCGGTTATGGAAAGATCTAAACACGCCAAAAAAATTGATATGGTCCTTAATGATACCTGCAGAAAAGTAACTAGTTGTCAGAAAGCAACTAGAGTACGTGATCTGTATTCACTATCGGATATTGCTCCAACATATATCGGAAGATCATTACTGCTCTCAAATGAGTAGAACATACAGATAAATGCCAAGCGTCACCCGCTATACAATCTCAACACCTGCCGGGACCACTTGAATCAAGGCAAAGTTTTATAATTTCAATGCATCCGGATGAGGTGTTTACAGAGTCACTCTAGCAACAACAACGTCCAAACATCCTTAACAAAATGGACGTTCTAACCTCAAATTCTCATCTGGAGGGAAGACAACGGAGAACCGTGAGCCGATTTCGTACTGGCATAAGGTGGTCAAAACAACTTGCGAGCAAATGGAGTTACGTGGTCAACGATAAGCGTGAACGTAGTGAAATTCAAGACTGTAGAGCACTTACTGAATGCCTGTTCGTGAACGCTACCAGGTTGTGGACTCAGAATGATTTTATGAAATTCAGTGAGATTGTTGCTGAATAAACTCAGATGGCAAAAGCCGTGAAGATACCTCGTAATATCGTGTCGGACCTCCTCTCGCCTCATGCAGTGCAGCAATGTGACGTGGCATGCATGGACTCAGCAGGTCGTTGGAAGTTCCCTGCAGAAACACTGAGACGTGCTGGCCTTACAGCCATATATTATTGCTGGAGTTGTTGCCGTTGTGTGGCCAAATCACGCGCTGTTTTTCGAACGAATCGGGAACAATTTGGCCCAGTGACATGGTGCATTGTCATCCATAAAAATTCCATCGTTGTTTGGGAACATGAAGACCATGAACTGCTGCAAGTGGCTTCCATGTAGCTGAACATATCCATTTCCATTAAATGAACGGTTCAGTTTGACCAGAGGACCAAGTCAATTTTATATAAAAACAGCCCACACCAGCAGTCACCACCAGATTGCACAACGCCTTGCTGACAAATTGGGTCCATGGCTTCGTGGGGTCTGCACCACACCCGAACCTTTTACTAACTGAAATCAGGGACTAATCTGAACATGCCACGGTTTTCCACATGTCTAGGGTCCAACCGGCACATACGAGCCAAGGAGAGGCGCTACAGGCCATGACGTGCCGTTAGTAAAGATCGTCTTACAATGACCTCAGTGGCATTGTAGCGAGAAGTAAGTACTTCTCCGGTCGCGATATCACTAACCTGGTGTGTTGCTGCTTCGGTAGTCCCTCGTCGCACAGTAGTAACGGTCAGGCGCCAGGTTCCATGTAGGTCGTGATCCTGCTGAATTGGTGTGTTTAGGGATGCCAGTTGTTAATTGTTAACAACGTTTGTACTATACTCTTTTTAATAAAGAAAATACTTTGGCACACACGTCACAAAATTGTCAATACGACGGCTCTGGGATACGCCGTTATATTCAACCCTTTACAACACATTAATACAGTTCTCCCTTACCATACTCTTGATATACAGTGCCCACGACACATGGCGTTCTGATAACTAATACCTTCACTTTATATTTTGTTTAACAGCTGAAATATTTACTCGCAACCGGTCTTTTAGAGCCGCCCAGGTTACTCGACCGTGCGTTTTGAGTGGCGCCTTGCTGCTAACTCGCCCTGTCTTCCCGAAGGACATGAAAAACCACCCAACCTTTCTCCCTCAGCCAATAAGGGCACTTCACTAATTTCCTGTATATATATATATATATATATATATATATATATATATATATATATATATATATATATCCAAACTTACAGCCAATGGGCGTTCAAATCGCTGTTACTAGGCGGATCTGACGTCACGATGGCGGACATTGTGACGGACGTTTGTCTCGGAACAGTGTCTCAGATTGTAAGATCCTACTCCCGAATAGTCGGATCTTGTCCATACTAATGTTGCACAACATTGCCTCTTATGATGTTATCATTAATGCTCCAAGCTGACGCATAATTGTCAGATGTACATGTAGCCTGGCTGCTACATAGCATTCCCGATCGCATACATGTACGTAATCTTGGCCCAAACACATAAAGGGAATGCACGTATGCTTTACAATCTGCTATGATAACCCATTAGCTCCAGATTCCGCCTCACGGTCCAAACGGATACGGTCGTTGTACGTCCCACATAGATTTCTGCGGTTATTTCACACGATGTTGTTGTTTGTTAGCACTGACAAATCTACGCAAACGCCGCTGCTCAGGGTCGTTCAGCGGATACCGTCGGCCAGTGCGTTGTTCGTAGGGAGAGGTAGTGCCTGAAATTTAGTACTCTCGGCACACTCTCGCGATTTTGGATAGTGCAATATTGAATTCCCTAACGATTTCAGAAATGAAATGTCCCATGCATTCAGCTCCAACTACAATTCCGCGTTCAAAGTCTGTTAATTCCCGTCCTGCGGCCATACGTCGGACACCTTTTCACATGAATCACCTGGGCACATATAAAGGTTCCACCGATGCGCTGCCCTTTCACGCCTTGCGTTCGCGATACTACCGCCATTTGTGTTTGTGCATCTCGCTATCCCATGACTTTTTGACGCCTCGGGAACACTGATTTCTGATCTGAATAGCATTTTAGTGTCTCTACAAATGTTACATTCATAATTTTGCTATTTGAAGGGTATGTTTTAGATATACATGCAAAAATGAATACAAATCTCTCGGTGTACATGCTGCATCAATTCAGGATGAAACTCCAAGTTTTCAAATGGTTCAAATGGCTCTGAGCACTATGGGACTTAACATCGAAGTTCATCAGTCCCCTAGAACTTACAACTACTTAAACCAAACTAACCTAAGGACATCACACACATCCATGGCCGAGGCAGGATTCGAACCTGCGACCGTAGCGGTCACGCGGTTTCAGGCTGAAGCGCCTTGAACCGCTCTGCCACAACGGCCGGCTCCAAGCTTTCGACCATTACCTCCATGGCCGTCGTCAGGGCTAAAACTGACTATCGTAAACTAGCGAGGCTCCCACTTTTATATGCAAAGGACGGCTTCTGATTGGCTGGAATACGTCACAGCAACAGCGATATAGCCCGTAGTGAAGTGGGGCCCTCTACTTCCATACATGTAGTTTCTATATCCCTCGCTGCTTGCAGCGCCATCCCTTGAATCATACCACTGTTACTATGACATATCCCAGCCAATCAGAAACCGTCCTTTGCATATAAGAGTGGGAGCCTCGCTGGTTTACGACATTCAATTTTAGTCCTGACGATGACCGTGGAAGTAGTGGTCGAAAGCTTGGAGTTTTTATACTGAATTGACGCGGCATGTACACCGAGAGATTTTTATTCAAGAAATACGTCGCGAAAGACTTCGTAGCCATACATGCAAAAATGTTTGTAAGATACGTGTGAGTGCGGAGACGCACACCTTCTGGCCTCCCCCACGAAAGTGGAGGACCCTAGCATCACGTAGGCAGGGTTCATGTCCACGTTGGACTTCTCTCGGTGCTGTGAACTGGAAAGCTGCAGTGTCTGGAGGTAATGTAGGTGGTGCCAGCAGGTGGATGGCAGCCACCGGCCTCACTGTAGGAGGCAATGCATCACTGTAGGAGGCACCTGCAGGCACGTCAATGAAGCTTCGGTGTCCCCTCCAATGAGAGAAGCCACTGCAGCTTGTGGGGACCAGTCCACTGGCGAAGGAGCCAGAGACCACATTGGGAGGGTGGCCAGACATGGTCCGGATGGCATGCTGTCCACAGTGAACCGCGATGATGGCAGGTGAGGCACCCACATGGTGGTTAGCACAGGGGCGTCTGTACCACCCTAGGGCAAAGCCAATCATAGTGGTGCACCACGAGCACTCATCAGCACGCACTGTGTTCACACGGTATGTTACAGATAATTTACATATATACACTTTTTATTTGATACGTTTTGTTCTGTTGTTATATTTTAAGAGGTAGTTTATACACAATTATATCTACCAACAAAATCTACATTGCTTTTTCACTTTAATGTTTATGTTTTTCAGTCTGGTGTATATGAAATCGGTACGACTGAAGAAGGGGGCATTTAGCTGCTGCCAGCTCGCCGCGACAGGGAAAGGAAAACAACAGCCTAGAGGCCCAGACGCTCGCGCCAATGTTCCCCCTGAGTGCGCCGCATCCAGCGTCAGCTCGCGGGTGGCCGGCCGCCTGCTCCTCGTCTGCAAACACCGACACCGGCGCCTCCCGCGTGTTTGCCGTGCCGGCGACCTCGCCGCTTTGTGTGCAGTCACGGATGTTCAACTCTCATTAGCATCACATTACCTGTTGACCACCGCTTTGTGTCCACTTCTCTCCGGTATCTTTTTTGGCAGCGAGAAGAGCGATACGTGAACAGCCTGAGAGCAGGCTGAACGCGGCTCCAACTGAAGTGCAGCGGCGTTTAATTAGTCGTCATTTCTGGAGAATAGCGGCGACTTGGGCTCCGCGTTGACCTGGCTGCGAGGTTCTGACAGCCGCTTTGTGACGCCACTCTGTGTCTGACGCGGCTGGGTGAGTACCATGTGGCACTCCAAAAACGCGGTAGCTGATGCCTGACGAATACAGGGGTCGAACAAAAAAATGGTACACCGCGAGTTACACTGCGGTATTTGACGATGAACGGTAGCTGTGCAATGTCCTGCCGGCCGCTGTGACCGAGCAGTTCTAGGCGCTTCAGTCCGGAACCGCGCTGCTGCTACGGTCACAGGTTCGAATCCTCCCTCGGGCACGGATGTGTGTGTTGTCCTTAGGTTAGTTAGGTTTAAGTAGTTCTAAGTTCTAGGGGACTGCTGACCTCAGATGTTAAGTCCAATAGTGCATAGAGCCATTTGAACCATTTTTTTTGCAATGTCCTCAGTATGTAGCAAGTGTCCGTAACCAAGTTAACCAAAGTGTTTGGTGTTTCAAGAGGCACCGCATCGACGATATATACTGCATAAAGGGAAAACTGTAAAAGATAATCCACTGAGTCACAGTGCGGACGCAATTGTGCGTTGAGTGAACGTGAGAGACATTCATTGAAGAGAATTGCGACGAAAAATAAGAGAACGTCAGCTACAAAAGTCACTGATGAACTCAATGTCGCACTAGCAAATCCTGTCAGCAGCAAAACAACACGAAGAGAGCTCCATAAGCTGGAAATTTCAGGTCGAGATGGAATTCTAAAACCACTCATCAGTGATATAAACACCCATAACTGCAAAACGTGGCGCCGAAGCCATCAAACCTGGACTATAGAGCAATGAAAGAAAGTCATGTTGTCGGATTAGTCTTGTTTCGCACTGTTTCCAACTTCTGGTCGATTTTAAGTCCTAAGATGAAGAACCTAATCACGTGGGAAGACGGGGTCGAGAAACTGAGACAAAGGCATCGACAAATAATCGGGGAAATGAAGAGACTGGGCGAGAGTAGTGGAATGGAGGAGATGGATAGAGCGATGCTACCCCGAAGCTTGAAAGAGTAAGGGTATAATACGTGTCAAACTCTGAACGTTTCGCGACTACTCAGGCACTTGATCATCCGTTCCACCCGTACCAGCCACTACGTGCCCCATTCCATGAGCATGTGCAACGATCGACAAATGACTGTGCGTGTATCTTCGCAATCTTCTCAATCATCCTTGCTTTAATCTGAAGAACCCTAAGCAATAGCCGGCCGGGGTGGCCGTGCGGTTCTAGGCGCTACAGTTCGGAACCGCGCGACCGCTACGGTCGCAGGTTCGAATCCTGCCTCGGGCATGGATGTGTGTGATGTCCTTAGGTTACTTAGGTTTAAGTAGTTCTAAGTTCTAGGGGACTGATGACCTCAGCAGTTAAGTCCCATAGTGCTCAGAGCCATTTTTGCAAGTAAGGGCAAGACGTCGATACCCATTGTGGCAGCAGTAACTGATCTAACAACTGCGCCAGACTCTTGTTGTCTGCCGGCCGGTGTGGCCGTGCGCTTCTAGGCGCTTCAGTCTGGAACCGCGGGACCGCTACGGTCGCAGGTTCGAATCCTGCCTTGGGCATGGATGCGTGTGATGTCCTTAGGTTACTTAGGTTTAAGTAGTTCTAAGTTCTAGGGGGCTGATGACCTCAGATGTTAAGTCCCATAGTGCTCAGAGCCATTTGAACCATTTTGAACCTAAGCGATAATTTACACCTACATCTATATTTATGCTCTGCGAACGACTTTGATAGACATGACGTAGGGCACTTCTAATTGTTATTAGGGTTCCTTTGCGTTCCATTCACGTGTTGCTATATTTAGCCCTATCTTCTTATGTTGTTGCGTTCGTTTAAGATTAGTATGGTTTAAGATTTTACTAATCCTCTTCGTTTTCTTTATTTATTTGCTTTTGGTTTTTGTTATTCAGTATGTTTGTAATTTTGGTGTTTTCAGTCAAAATAATAAAATTTTTGGTTCATATTTCACTTCCAGTGCCTAGCGTAGAGGCACATTGGTAATGTGATTCATGCTGGCGTTTCACTGCAGGCAGGAGAGTGTGTTGTTTTTATGTAATAAACGTTATGCCTTATTCAGCGATAAATTTTAATCATTTCTGATTATTCGTAAGTCTACCAGGAGCTATGTTATATGGTTTCATCAAGTTGATTTAAGTATTCAACTGCTGATTCCTCTGATGCTCGAAGGTTGATTAATAACTATGACCTTATCAAGTTTCATAGGCTCGCTGACTTTAATAACTGCTCGTGGTTAACGTTCTTCTGATTTATCTTATCAAATAGTACTTATGAACGTTCAGGTGAGGAAGATTATTAATTAACAGGTATATAGTTAATATTATAACTACTATAGTTCTTTGACAATTTCTTTTAAGATAATCAAATATGGCAGCTCCTCTTACTTTACACTGTAGTTTTGAATTAAACTTATGTCTAAGACATTGTCCTTGAAAGTTTTAAATTGGCTCTTTCCTTACGAACAGACCCACAAATATACATGGGAGTGTCCTTCCATAAATATTATGTCAATAATAGACAGTATGTTCAAAAAAAAATTCCAACGTAAGATCTAATGATTTTAGAGTCCACATGGGTGCAAAATGTGGCTCAGACCACTTCCTGTTACGTGCAAAGATGATACTAACATCCAAGGGCCAAGGATAAATTAAAGAGGAAAACATTCCCACGAGGTCAGCGGATACTATGAAATACTACTTAGGTAACTTAGAACAAGAGTAAGTACAAATCCTTTATAAATTAATATTGTCACACAAACCAACGCACCTACAAGAAGGAAAGGTGGAACATTTGTACCAAGAATTAAAAATGCACACATGGAACAAACAACATTTGAAGCACTGGGTCAGCAAGAAGAAAAAGAGAGCGGCCCCTACAATGGTATTCTCACAGCACTGAAGAAAAAGTAATCCTAAAGAAGATGTTCTATATTAATTGGTTTAGAACGCGGGACAAACATGATACAGTCTTGTACGTCAGAAAGAATGGAGAAGTAAAAAAGGACGGCTGCAAAAGGAAAAATGAAATCTGGGAGGATAAATGGGAAGAAGTCGGTCAATGGATGGGGGAACAAAAGTGGTGGCAACATGGTAAATGATTGCAGGGCTGAGGAAAGAAATAAAAGAAAATAGCAAGTCTGTCAATTATCGGTCTGGTAGAATGAGAGAAGCATTTTAAAGGCCTATTAACACAAGAAAGGGCAGAGTACAAGGAAATGAATTGGGTGTAGTGCTAGGGAAAATAACTACCAAAGTGCTACAAAAGGCGGCTCCACAAGTGAAAACTATGAAATCATGTGGACCTAGAAATTGACCAGTATAGTTAGTGAGGTACGAGCTAAGCGTCCTGTATGAATATATAAGCAAGCGATTTAATAAATATATGTGGCCTTGGACGACATTCCAGTAGAGTAGAACTTAGCCTATCTAAACCCCATACATGCAATGATGTGACAAAGGTCGTCGCATATCTTCTAATATCGTGTCAGATATCCTCTAATATCGCCGACCCGACGTGGTATGGACTCAACAAGCCGTTGGTTGTACATTGAAGAAATATCGAGCAATGCTGCATCTACAGCTGTCCATAATTGCGAGAGTGCTGCAGGTGCAAGATCTTCTGCGCGAACTAAAATTCTCGATTATGTTCAAAAATGGTTCAAATGGCTCTAAGCACTATGGGACTTAACATCTGAGGTCATCAGTCCCCTAGACTCAGAACTACTTAAACCTAACCTACCTAAGGACATCACACACTTCCATGCCCGAGGCATGATTCGAACCTGCGACCGTATCAGCCGCGTGGTTCCGGACTGAAGCGCCTAGAACCGCTCAGTCACAACGGCCGGTCTCTCGATTCTGTCCCGTAAATGCCCGATGGGATACATGCCACTTGATCTGGGTGGCCAAATCATTCGCTCGAACTGTCCACAATGTTCTTCAAACCAATCACGAACAACTGTGGCCGGTGACATGGCGCAGTATCATCCACAAACAAATACATCATTGTTTGGGAACATGAAGTCCATAAATGGCTGAAAATGGTCTCCGAGTAGCCGAACAGAGCCATTTACAGTCAACGACCGGTTACGTTTTACCAGAGGGCGTAATCCATTGCATGTAAACATGGCCTACACCATTACAGAGACAATAGTAGACTGCACAGTGCCTTTTTGACAACTTGGGTCCATGGCTTCGTGGTGTCTGCGCAATACTTGAACTCTACCATCAGCTTCTACCAACTGAAATCGGCACTTACTGACCAGTCCAGGATTTTCCAATCGTATAGGGTCCAACCGACATGGTCACGAGCCCAGCTGAGGCGGTGTCGTGTTGTTTGCAAAGGCACTCACGTCGGTCGTCTGCTGCCACAGCCCATTAACGACAACTCAAATGGGGATCCCTGGAGGAAAGACAGCATCCTTGTCACAAAACATTTTGAGAAAGAGAACAGGCATTTGGGACAGAATGCAGACCGATTCTGTTGCCATCAACATACATCACGCGTAAGGACCAGAAAGACAGGATAAGACTAAGGAGGACTCATTGCGTTTACGAGTGGAATGGGAAAGGGAATTACATTGTGCGGTACAAGAAACCCTTCGTCAGGCACCGCATGGTGGCTTGCGGAGTATTTACGTAAATGTAAAAAGATAAAAGAGAAAGAGTTATTCTCTTTTGTCCATAGAGCATGTACAGCTTAAGGTCGTTTTAACAACTTGAGCTTATACAAAATGTCTGGGTCTATATGACTCGCTGCTAAACGCAGTGTAGCTGAAATGTAACTAGACTTCCACTGAAGTATACAGATTGATACATGACTGACTGCTGTGTTCGTCCCTGCATCCTGCGTTACCCTTTATCCATTACCTAAAACGGCTAGCTTCTTGATGTATGAAGCTGTGTTTAATTATGAGTGCAAGTGCGATCGTAACTTTCTTGGTTCTGGTGGTAGAAACATTGGAACCTTCATAAATTGTAGCTTTCAGAGCTGGTTCATGGCGTGGCGGGAGAGGAGATAACTTGTCCTGCTCCTTTTATGCCTCGCGATTGGTTGGCCAGACCAAAGCGCGGACAGTGGAATATTCAAACAAACTCTCGTTCGACATTTTGTCCGGTAAACTGGTGGGAGATAGAGTAAGGGACGCTGGCATTTCTAGCATCCACACAACTCGGCATAGTGTTGAGCGTCGCGCAGCCACCCCCATTCTGGACGTTTTAGAAAATACATTGAGATGCCAGAAGTCACGGGATAGCGATATTGGCAAATACATATGGCGATAGCATCGAGTACAGAAGGTATAAAAGGGCAATGCATTGACAGAGCTGTCTCCTGTACTCAGGTGATTCATGTGAAAAGGTTTTCGACGTGATTACGACCACACGACGAGAATTAGCAGACTTCGATCGCGGAATAGTAGTGGGGGGTAGTCGCATGGGAGATTCCATTTCGGAAATTGTTAGGGAATTCAATACTCCGAGATCCGCAGTGTCAAGAGGGTGCAAATTTAAGGCATCACCTCTCACCACGGAAACGCAGTAACCTAGGGCCTTCACTTAACGACCGAGAGCAGCAGCCTTGGCGTAGAGTTGTCAATACTAACGGACAAGCGACATTACGTGAAATATCCGCAGAAATCAATGTGAGATGCACGACGACCGTAGCCCTTATTGGTCTATGGCAGCAGACGACCGACGCTTTGCTAACAGCAGATCGTGGCCTGCGGCGCCTCTCCTGGGAACGTTACTATATCGTGTGAACCCTAGAATACTGGAAAACCGTAACCTGGTTAGTCCCAGCTTAAGTTGGTAAGAGCTGATGGTGGGGTTCGAGAGTGACACAGACCCCACAAAGCAATGCACCCAATACGTCAACAAGGCGCTGTGCAAGCTTGTGGTGGCTCCATAATGGTGTGGGCTGTGTACACGTGAAATGAACTCGGTCCTCTGGTGCAACTGAACCGATCATTAACTGGAAGTGGTTAAGCTGGGCTACTTGGAGACCATTTGCAGCCATTCGTGGGCTTCATGTTCCCATACAACGATGGAATTTTTACGGATGACAGTTTATTAGGCTGGCTACTGAAATGTGAAAAAAAAAAAATTGTCTGAGAATCCCAGGTAGGGGAAGAAGATATCATAAGAAGCCATAATAAGCTGCTGAGAAATTAACGGTGAACCTTGGGGGGGGGGGGGGGGGCGGAGAGTGTTGAGAATCCCAAGTAAAGACTTTTCTTTCCTCTCGGCTATAGTTAAATCGCAGTCTTCATACATCGATAATTTATGTGGACTAACATTAAAATAATTAATACACTTTAAAGTATTTAGTAGTTTAAAATTTGTGATTTATAAAGCCCAATATAATAAAATTCCAATGTTAAGTTAAAAACACAGAATTCTATGGTATTTCACAAAATTCCTTCAGATTTTTCCAGATAAAATGTAATTTTCTGACAATTCCAGAAGCACCACCACCCTGTTAATTGAGAAATCAACTCCTAGCATTAACCATAAAGTTAATGTGAATCTTGCCTATTAAATGATTGGGCCGGCCGCGGTGGTCTAGCGGTTCAGGCGCTCAGTCCGGAACCGTGCGACTGCTACGGTCGCAGGTTCGAATCCTGCCTCGGGCATGGATGTGTGTGATGTCCCTAGGTTGGTTAGGTTTAAGTAGTTCTAAGTTCTAGGGGACTGATGACCAGAGATGTTAAGTCTCATAGTGCTCAGAGCCATTTATTAAATGATTGTTGACGTTCAAGGAGACAATGCCTCGTTTTCGTAAATGTCCTTTTCGTGGAGCGTTGTTCGCTAGCCTTTTCGCCTACATAAAGTCGATTGCTCCTACCCCCTTTCTGTGATTAATGAGAATAACTGTTCTTGACTGAGAAATGTTGTTGTAAATCAGTGAAATTCATCCTCTGATTCGTCGTACTGAAGCCTTTAGTTAGATTTCGTTGCCATTTTCAGAATAAGTCATACGATCGGTTACCATTATGTTTCATTGCTGACTTCATACGACATAGTACTCAGTAGAATGTATCAACAAAGGGGAACTGCCAGCTTTTAATGGGAAGCACAGTAGTTCCACCAAGTTTGATGTTTGGACTGTGGTAGGGAAGATGAATGGTCGACTTTAGTTAATTCTGAGAATTTTGACAAAGTGTGGTTCATCTGTAAGGGAAACACTATGTAGGACGTTAGTGCGACCTGTACTTGAGTACTGCTCGAGTGTTTGGGACCCGCACCAGGTTGGGTAAAGGAACACATCGAAGCAATTCAGAGGCGGGCTGCTACATTTGTTACCGATAGTTTCAAGCAACACACAAATATTGCGGAGATGCTTCGGGAACTCAAATGGGAATCCCTGGAGGGAAAGCGATGTCTTTCCCGAGGAATACTACCGAGAAAATTTAGAGAAGCGGCATTTGGTTCTGATTACAGACCGATTCTACTGCTGCTAACACTGATTTCGCTTAAGCACCACGAGAAATATGGACTCCTACGGAGCCATATTGATATTCGTTTTTCCGTCGCTGTATTTGCGAGTGGAGCAGGAAAGGAAATGACTAGTAGTGTTCAGGGTACCCTCCACCGCGCACCGCAAGCGGACTTGCGAAGTGTCTATGGAGATGTACAAGTTCATTTGACATGACTAAATATGTATCCCGTATTTAGTATACTGGTATACTGGTAAATTGAATCACTTTCATACATTTTATAGAGACGGGTGTACGTGTATATTCCACATGTCATTTGACATGACTAAATATGTATCCCGTATTTAGTATACTGGTATACTGGTAAATTGAATCAGTTAGACCATGCGGCCCTCCGCGCTGTGCTTAAAGCCCATGGTCTCCGGACAAATTTGTCGACTACATCCAGGGCTGCTATGCGGACAGCGCGACGGTAATTGCGGAGGGGTGGCGGCGAGTCCCCGGCCGTGCGGCCAGCGAGAGGTGTTCGGCAGGGGGATCCTTTGTCACCTCTCCTTTTCAACTTTGCCATCGATTATGTTCTAGACCAGCTGCCCTCTCACATAGGTGTCATGGTGCTGGGCCGCCAGGTCAACGCGGCGGCCTTCGCAGACGACATCCTGCTCTTCGCCTCTACGAGGGGGGGCCTACAGTCCCTCACCAACGAGCAGTGGCAGCCCTCGACCAACTGGGGCTGCGGGTGAACCCGCGGAAGTGTCTCACCCTCGCACTCGTGGCGTCCGGCCGCGAGAAGAAAGTGAAGGTTGACGCTAGCGTCACCTTCACTGCCGGCGACACCACCATGCCGGCGCTTGGAGTGGGTGAGACCTTCCGCTACCTCGGACTGCAGTTTTCCTCCTCCGGGCGGTGCCTCTTCCATCCGAGGCGCCACATAGAGGATCAGCTGTCGACCATTACGCGGGCGCGATTCGCTTTCTAATGGGGCCCCCAATAGGTTGTCACCCGCAGCGGATGGTCCTGCAGCTCCGAGTAGGTGCGCTGGCATGCGCGACAGCGGCATCTCCCATCCGTCGTCAAAGTGATGTTGTGCAGCGTCTTCACGTGTCTTGAATTAGTAGCTGTGTTATGTTGGATATCTTGGGCTTGTTGACTACTACTGGTAGCATTTTCATACTGGCTTCTTCTGAATCCCAGAGCGGTACGCAAGTTGTACGCCATCCTGAAATGTCCAACACATAATACAACCTTGCCAATGCTTGCCACCTAAAATGTAAACAATGATCATATTGACAGGTACACTGCCACCGCTCTTTTTCCTTCGACAACTTGTGAACAAGCCTATATTTTGTTCTACCCTGATTGGGAGACCTCACTGACCGTGAGGCCATTTTCCAGGATGGCCTTCGGCTGTGCGTCTGAGCGGGACTTTGAGGTTTGTATTGACTGAGGTTCTAATAATTATACCATAAAGGCTTGTACCGTCCCTGTCGAAAATCGTAGTATCTGTGAGCACACCTTATTCCATTTGGCATAAAAACAAATTCTCTGTATGCTTCCCTGAATTGACGTATTAAATCGTCCATTACGCGCTTCGTTAAGTACTTCTCCCGGGCCTGTACCATGGCCTAGCCCTGAGCCGCACCCGCATCGGTGCGCTGAAGGCCATGGACAACTGCGTTCGGGCTGCGGTGAGGAGATGGTTCCGCCTCGCAGCAGACACTCCCTTGGGCTACTTTCATGCTCCAATAGCCCACGGGGGTCTCGGCATTCCATCTGCCCGCTGGATGGGGCCAACCCTGATTTGGGGCAGGCTCCTCAGCCTGTTGCAGCTCGAGAACTCCACCACCGGCGCGGACCTGGGGGAGGCACGGCACGAAGTGGCGGCGCTGGAACGACACCTCACGTGGGAGGGCCACCTGCTGCAGTCGGCTGCGAAGGTTGGAGAGATGTGGGCGGCGCCCCTGCACGTTACCTTCGAGGGGGCAGCCCTTTCGTCGTCAGCCAGGACATCGGGACAACACAGCTGGGTTGAGGACACCAGTCGTTTCCTGTCAGGCCGCGACTATGTGGCGTGCATCCGCACGAGGATCAACGCGCTACCATCTAAAGCGCGTAGGAGTCGTGGCCGTGACAAGAAGAAGATGTGTCGTGCGAGGTGCAACGCCGTCGAGACCGCGAACCACGTCGTCCAGGGTTGCGGGCTCACCAGCCGAGCCCGGGTGCGGCGTCACGACGCGGTAGTGAAATACGTCTCGCGCGGGCTGGCTCGACGAGGGTTCGACGTGTCTGTCGAGCCGCACCTCCGAACGCCAGAGGGAGTCCGCAAGCCCGACATCCCAGCGTCGAAGGACGGCGTGGCGCAGGTCATCGATGCGCAAATCGTCGGCGACCACCTCGACACCGACTGGTGTCACCGGCAGAAGGCGGCGAAATATGATGTCCCGTCGGCGCGGCGTGCTATCGGCGCTCTCCGACCGGCAGCCGGCAGCGTGCAATTCAAGAGAGTGACGTTGAATTGGAGGGGCACCTGGGCACCTACATCTGCCCGCCAGCTCCTACAACTGGGTTTCCGCAGACGGGAGCTAAGCGTCATAAGCACGCGGGTGCTGGGTGGAACTGCATGGACCGTCGGCGTATTCGAAAAAATGACGTCTGTTAGGCCGAAGTAGAGGGAGGGCGTGGGCTAGTGAGTCGCATTTCCTTAGGCTAGTTTGCCCTGACTCCTGGGGCTTCAACATCGGGAGCAATACCGTCTTTTATTCTTTAATTTGTAAATTATATTTGTTTGTTTGTACTTGTGTAATAATTTAAGGTATTGGCGGTTACACGACCACCTGTAACCGGCGCCCCTGTATGCTCCTCTCGGGGAGTACGGCGCACTAGTAATAAGAGTGTGTACCTTGTGTTATTCACATGTATCTGGTGAATAAAGACGGCTTCATATGTATCCCGTATTTAGTATACTGGTATACTGGTAAATTGAATCAGTTTCATACATTTTATAGAAACGGGTGTACGTGTATATTCCACATGTCTTCCTAAACCACTGGACCGACAGCAACTAAACATGGTACAAATATCACTTTCTTTCTGGGGATCATCATTGTGGGCGTAAGGACCACTTACCTATCAAAAGGGTGGGGGGTAAAAAATCAGTGAAGCCCATGACAGACGAATAACCGTAGTGTAGTCGTTCACTATTTGAGAATGTGAGGACTTCTTGACTTGGAACAAACTTTACACATAATTTCACATATTTGTGAAACTTTTTCTCTCTGACAGCCCTCCAAAAATGAAGAAAGGATAAAAGTTTATCGCTTACCACATTTTCGCTGTTCACGCAGTGAAACTTCCGAGTGCAGATTTACGTTTTAATTCGTTACTTCGTTACTAATAACTGTATTCATTGTACAGCACACCGTTCAGGAGATACGTCATAAACATTAAGCTGCGTGAAAGTGGAACTGCAGGACGAAATACGCTGGAAATTCGGGGTGAAATACGTGCACAATTAAAGGTGAAATATGTTAAATATATGTGGAACATGTTTGACCTGTGTATATTTGAGGTAAAAAGCCGCAGGTAAAAAGCTCAGTCTAGATCCCCGGTACACATATCAGTTACGATCTGTAAGGAAATAGGGTGGGAGTAAGAGAGAAGACGGATTGGGGGGGGGGGGGGAGGGAGTGAAGGTGGAGATGGACAGGTTGTGAGGGGGAAGAAGAAAATGGTCGCAGATAGGCGGTAGGTGGAGACGGACAGGGAGAAGGGAAGCAGAAAACGGACAGGTAGAGGGGAGAGGAGGAAACGGGTTGAGAAAGGAATGACAAATAAAGGAGAGAGACAGGAGGAAGAAGTGATAGGCAAGAAGAGGGGCTAGGAGGAGATGAACAGGGAGAGATGGAGGAGGAAATGGACAGAGAAACTGGACAGAGAAGAGAAGATGAAAGGAAAGAGGAGGAGATGAAGAGAAAGAGGGGGGAAGAGGATACAGAGTGAGAGAATGGGAAGAGGAGATGGGCTGATAGAAGATTGGAGTAAATACATACTGGAGCAACGACGGGTACTCAGGTAGCGATTAATAAAAACACGAGAGGTCATGTTTTACTGTATTCCTAATCTTACAGTGATCACACTGCAGCGCAGAGTCTAGTGTATTTGGGAAGTCTCGCTGAGTGCCCTGTGGCAGCGTGGGGGGCGATCACGGCGGAAGCTGTGGGGAGGCCGGACCGGCGCTCAGCTGACTCACGGACCTCAGCCAGTGAGATGGGTCCGCCCCCGCAATTAATCTGTGCTCTGCACAAATAAGCCGCTTCCGCGGCAGCGCCGGTGGGAGAGGACCAGCCGCCCCCACTGTGCCGGCAGGCGTTCCGTCAGAATCCAGGAAGCGGCAGCCCTCGTCTCGTGTGCTCTGGGCTGGTTTTGGTGAGGCTGCTGCCGCCGTCTGGATGAAACGGATTTCCGACTTCTCTACCGCCTACCTTGTTATCTTCATCCGCCACTAAAGTCGCTCTTCATCGTCTGTGGCCGTAGATGGGGACTCTAGCATCTCTCTCTTCATTTCGCAACCGGGCTTCGGACCAACTGTCGGTTGACACCTGACGTTAAAATGGAAAGAATCGAAATTTTAAAAAAATTAATGAAAATTATTATTTACGCAGCTCAATCACAGAAGAAAACCGATGTTGCTTGGAAACCATAAAAAGAATTGCAAAAGCAAAAGCGCTTTCATTTGAAGAGGACAATTGTTAGTGAACAAGTTGTTTAATGTAGACAAGAGAAACAAAAAAAAAAAAAAAAAAAAAACAGAGTGTGCTTCTCTGGGCGCTGCTGATGACAGACAGAAAAACATTAATTGTGATAGTAATCTTGCTTCGCAGAGCGATAACTGGGTCCAGCTGGACAGAAAGAAAGTTCAATAGCAATGTTTTGAGAGAAATCTGTAGCCGAATTAGCGTCATTGATACTATTCCAAAAAGGAAAACTAAACTTTTTGGATTCTTATTAGAGACAACAAATACGCTGCAAAAAACATTTTGAGAAAGTAAACGAAGGTGGGGTCAAGAAATAAAATAATATTCGAGAGAATAAAATTTCAAAATCATCAAGAAACGAAGACGACTGCTTTAAACAGATTGTTGAGTTTATGTTGCTTATTTGAAAGTATTAATCGTACAACAGTTTACGTTCAGAGTATGTATCCTTGTGTTGACCTTTATTGTTAAAATCCTCTGCCTTGTGCAGCTGCTGTTGTTAACTTTCTATTTCGACTTTCTCTATTTACTGGAGTGAGTATATCTTGATTTTGCGAAATTTAAAAGGCTAAAATATTCAGTTGTTTCTCTTTCAATTCTTAGTTTGCACTTGTTTAGCCAGTACAAAATGATACACGCAGCTTCTGTTTATACTCACTGTAACGTACAGGGTGTTTCAAGAGATTGATGTTTTACAAGAATGAAAATAGGAACTTGAAGTGAATTTTAACTTATGCATTCGATTACAAAATTTTAGAAAGAACTATCGATCTTACAAAGATGAATCTTTTGCATGCAAGCAAATGCAGCAGTGACAAAATACTTATAATCATGTTCAGAATGAAAATTTTGCTTTCTTTTCACCGGGCTCTATTTTGCCTCCACCGGACGCTGACCAACATCTAGACGATGTTCAAACTCGTCCCACGTTTTTGAAAACATGTCTGGAATTGCTGATTACAAAGTTGGTCTACGGTTTCGCGGTTCACCCAATGTTTTGGGAAGGGAAGGCAGATGAACTCACAGCGTCTTTCGAGTCACCAATCCCCCAAGAACAAGAAATCACATACCATGCGATTAGGCCACCTAGGAGGGCAATAGCGCAAAAGGCGATTCGTCTACCCCATATCCTGTAGGACATGCAGTGCCGTAGTTTCGACGAATATCACGCCGTACCGCTGCAACGTAATTGTGACTTTTGAACGGAGAACGCACAATGCTTTTTATTGCTGTTTTGTTGCCATTTCTATTCGGCTGACATTGGGCAATGACTGAGCGAGTCAGCTA
Organism: Schistocerca americana; assembly: GCF_021461395.2. Taxonomy (NCBI): domain Eukaryota; kingdom Metazoa; phylum Arthropoda; class Insecta; order Orthoptera; family Acrididae; genus Schistocerca; species Schistocerca americana. The sequence goes on along the minus strand of NC_060126.1, from coordinate 207,403,611 downwards.
GCTGCACCAGCTGGACTCTCTCCTCGATCGCATGAACCTGCAACTCACAACTGGCTCCAAGCTGAACTTGTACTTTCTATGGGACCCCTCTTGCAAAGTCCTGGAGTCCATAGCTTCCTTCACGTCTGTCACCCATATTCTACGCCAGGAGAGTAAAAAACCGCGGCCCGCGGCCACATGAGGCCCAAATCCAAGTATTAATGCCGCCCAGGACGAAAACACGTATCACACGAGCTGTTAAAAGAGCCATATAATTCCGTTTATGTAAACTGAATACTTTCAATTTGAAACTCCAGCCATACGACGGTATTATCTCATTGGTCCGTCCTCCCCTTTTCTCCTTTTTGTTCTTCACTTATTGTTACTGATAAGTATATTACGTGCGACCCAGAAATACTCCTATGCTCCTATCAGTGTGGCCCAGATAAGATAAAAGGTTAGTCATCCCCATTCTAGGCAATGGTATTTACTTTTTTCTCTCTTGGGTCCATCTAAATATCTTCTTTCGCCATTCATTCATTACGAACAGCCATACCATAGCAACATTCTTTTCAGTAGGTTGCTTTACTGTTCCATTCTACTTCCATAATTTTCTTCATTTCTTCATTTCTGACGTGGTCTAATCCTGAGACTCCAGTACTTCGTCTCCAGTAACCCACTTTCATGGACGCCAGTTGATATTTTTCTCTCTTTATTTTCCTAACTACAGATCCTGTGCTTTCTACTACTGCTTTTGTATATAATCGGTTTGGTCTAATTTGTGGTCTTACTACTCCAAAGGATTGAGTTTAATCGTCAAATATCTCGTTCTATATTTTCTACTGCATTGTTCCCAAATTTTGTGAGACCATTATCCCTGGGTGCAATTAGATATTAGGTACTACTCACCACCCCCACACCGTTATCAACATGAGTTCCTAACTAAACTTTAGAATGAAAAACAGTTTTCTTTAAACGCTTCCATTTTTAAAATCAACGAAATTAAAACGTGTGAATTATACCTACCCCTACCGTTTATGAATCACTTGATTGTAGGCCCTTACTTCTGAAATGGCAGAAGTTGGAAGAAATGGCTCTGAGCACTATGGGACTCAACTGCTGAGGTCACCAGTCCCCTAGAACTTAGAACTACTTAAACCTAACTAACCTATGGACATCACAAACATCCATGCCCGAGGCAGGACTGGAACCTGCGACCGTAGCGGACTTGCGGTTCCAGACTGCAGCGCCTTTAAACGCGCGGCCACTTCGGCCGGCAAATTGGAAGAGTTCAGGCTGACAATGTTTAGTGTTTGACCTGTGCCACTAATAATAATAATAATGACAATAACAATAATAATACTGTGTAGAGCATACAGCAATGTCGTAGCCATTACACAGTTACCGTTGTATTCTCACGTTGTTGCAAAAAAAATAATGGAGCAATTTATGGTCTGTTGCTGGAACTAACTACAATCGTAGCATGCATTTTCGTGGGGTATTTAAGCATCTATGATGCGTACTCGTGTGTCTCAATTTTACTGTCTTTCAACAGGACCGCGCCTACTACTCATCATCAATTTCGTCCAGATACGTGGTAAATGCAGGGAGTGGGTGGAAATGAAAGTGACAGCAGTAGGAACTCCAGATGGTCAACTGTATCGAAAAAGTAGCACTTTTGGCACGGGTCGGGTAATGCATGGGCCGTTTATGTTAGTACAGCTTTCAGACAGCGGCTGACGCATTAGAAAGATTACACAACGGTAATCCGAGGGTCTTGGAGTCCAGTACTTACACGGAAAGATTTTTACTTTTTTGTACTCAATTTTTACTGTTCATCCACTCAAAATAAACCGAAATAATGTTGAATATTGTGTATTTACACAGGAAAAGGAAAGGCAAAGGAAAACTTGGGACCGCAAATACATTTCCACAAAGAGATTATAATGAGCAGATAAGAAATTCGTTTGTAAAACTAAATAATTTTATTATTTTAGAGTTGATAATTTACACGTGCTAGGGTGATATTCATTGTAAAAACAGGAGAAGGCGTAATAACGATCTCGGCATCTTGCACACGTTATAAACGCCGCATTTTTACAATTACATGTTTTTTTAAAAGTTTCTGCATAAAAACAAGCCTGTTCTACATTCAAAAAATGTTCTCTCTCATCACACAGTTTTGGAGGCAGCTACGCAAAATATATCATTTCAGCAGTTATTGGCCAGGTAAGCCGGTGATGTATAATGGAATGTATTTTGACGCATTATTCTTCAAGATCAAAACGGAATTACCGAAATACAAGGTGCTGTAAGCTTCAATTATAATCGCTACTTGAAATGTTATTTGCAGAGCCCTCGCGAACTCTGTAAGTTCTTGGAAATTTATTTGCAGTCCCAAATTTTCCTGTATCTTTCCTTTACATGCCTTTTATGAAAATGCTAATAAGCACAACAGATTCAGCATTACTTCGGTTTATTTGCAGTGTAATTGAAGTAAAAATTGAAAAAGATATTAAAATATTTTCGCTGAAGGACTCGACCCCACGACGCTCGAATTGCCGTTTCGTATTATTCCCGGTGAGCCAAACGCTCTCTGGAAATTATGCTCACCTGAATGGCTGATGCCCCCTCGCCCTAGTCCCGCCAACAATGTTACTTTTTATAAATACTTTGGTATCTGGAAGTGTCACTTCTATCACTTTCATTTCTGGCCAGGCCCTGCATAAGCCACAAATTTGGACGACGTGTTGATGAGTGAGCGCCATCACCTTCTTAGATGCACAATACAAACCACGGAGTCTATTTGTAGTATGTGGTCTATAGGAGGAAGATGATGTTCATACTCTTGTTTCACAAGCTGTAACCTTCACCTAGTGTCACGCGTTAATGCTAGTATATGAAATAAAAAATAATGGGAATATTGGTAACATTTATAACTACTGTTACAGTCTTACGAAATACTAAATATCAAATAAAAATTGTCTCTATCGCGTTTTCAGACTTTTTATTTGTTAGCAACCAGTTTCGGCCCTTTCCTCAGACCATCTTCAGCCTTTTGACCGCCCTTATGGCTGCCGGTGGTGGCAGACGGAGCGAGATCCATAGAAGTTCGCTTGTCACTGCTGAGCGCGCTTGCTAACAAATAAAAATTTGAAAACGCGATCGAGACTGTTTTTATTTGATTTTTAGCTTTTTATACCGATAGTTCTGTTCCAATCACAAAACGCTTTCTCAAATTTTACGAAATGGTGATAATAGTAAAGCTTTTTTAAAAATACTGGTAATTTAGTTTCGCGACCGAAACAAAATTGAATCGTTTTGCTTTTATCTCCCAGAATATTACATTTTACCCCTAACGAGGTAATTACCCCAATCTGAGAACCACTGTTCTACAGTCCTTACATTCGCAGGCGTATTTGCACCCAGGTATTTGAAAGAAGTAATATGGTTCGCATTTTCACGACAGGCCAAGTAACCTTTATTGAATGCTGTACTACGCTTCAGAGTGACACAGGTACATGCCATTATTCTTTCATTGTAGTTAATGAGTCTCCGTAAACAACGATCGTGCCTTCCATCAGTGGCTCGGTTTGTCGAGGGTAGAAAGCCGCTCCTTGGTCAGAGAGTCATTACAGAACAGCTGAATGAGCGTACATAGTTGGAAAATCTTTCCCCCAGATGTTCTTCCAGCTTACCGGAAAGATGGAAATCCCCTGGTGCAAGATCTGGAATTCTCGGCGGATTGATATCATACACTTCTGTGCGGTCTTGGTCAAATAGTTGGCACCATTTCACCACAGCTGGAGGCGACAATGCATTTGGTCCACATACCGCCAGAATTTCACTGTGAATCTGCATGAAATTTGGATGTTTTGCCCATAAGAATCGTAGTGTCCCGCGTTCTTCAGCTTCCTGTTGCCGCGCCATTTCGCTCTCACGCTGTGGTGTAGGGTAGGTGAGAGTAAAGCCCTGTAATTTTCAGTTTTTCTAGTACTGTGATCAATGAGGGGTAGATTTTCCCACGATTTCAAATTGAAAGCTGCGTTGTCATCTCTAACACAATCATATTTCAGCTCAGAATATCGTATCAAAATACCTGATCAGCTGTCTAAATTTCCAGATTATTATTTTATTGAGAAGCCAGATTCAGCGATATACTACGCCATCTTCAGGCCTGCTGGCCGACGTGTAAGGAGATTCTCACCTCGTGTCCAGTCAAAATAGGAGCCAGAATTCAGTGACTAGGTTGAAATGATGATAGAAGGTTCAAATGGCTCTGAGCACTATGGGACTTAACTTCTGAGGTCATCAGACCCCTAGAACTAGTTAAACCTAACTAACCTAAGGACATCACACACATCTATGTCCGAGGCAGGATATGATCGAAGGGATCGCTGTGCAAAAACGTACGCTTACCAGTCACTAAAAACTGGCGCCTGTTTTGACTGATCCGGAGGTGCAAATCTTTCTACACATCGGTCGGGGGACCTCAAGATGGCGTAATATATCGCCGAAATTGGCTGCCCAATAAAATAACAATTTGATAATTTTGATGGCTGAAATGTGTTTTGACTCGAGATTCTGTATTGAACAACCGAGGTCCTGCAACCATTAGTATAAAGATGAAGATGCAGAGATATTCCAGCTCTGTCTGACTACTAATTATACAGAGAAATTTACAATTTAGGTAAAACAAAAATTGGGGAGCATACCTCATTTGTCATAAACGTGGAGAAAATGGGTGACTGCATAATAAAAACACTTGAAACAATCCTTTCTAACATGGTTGTATTGCAGCCAATTTACCCGACACGTAATTGTCCTGAGACGCTTCGTAAATTTGAACATAATACTTAAAAATTTGTGTACGAAAATAATACTTCTTTTCACGAAAGGGAGATTAGTAGGGCAACGAGAAACAATCCAAAAAAATGGTTCAAATGACTCTAAGCACTATGGGACTTAACAGCTGAAGTCATCAGCCCCTTAAACTTAGAACTAATTAAACCTAACTAAGGTAAGAACATCACAGACATCGATGCACGGGGCAGGACTCGAACCTGCGACCGTAGCAGCCACGTGGTTCTGTACTGAAGCGCCTAGAACCGCTCGGTCACAACGACCAGCAGAAACAGTTCAGTTACTGAGGCTAAGCACCTAGCAAGTAGTCTACTTTCTTAGGTTCTCTGGTTATTTTGTCAAGTTCCAGACTCCCAAGCTCTTCTTCTTCTTCTTCTTCGGCTACGAAATAGTAAGTCCATGTCTGCATCTGCGTTACTGTCATCGTACGAGAAATCTGAACCTGGCTCTAATGACTAATAAACTGACTGTTTCATCTGTTTTGTACCTTTTTGTGGCAGTGATGTAATGAAATGTAGCTTACGTTTTTCATCTACAGAACACCTTTTTCTTTTTTTGGTACGTCTTTCCTTATCAGCAGCAAGCTTTTATTTTCCTATGAATTCTCATCCCATTCGTTCTTTATTAGGTGTAGACATTAGAAGCACAAGTTTCAACGCTTTGCCAGAGTTTCCTCTAAATCTTTATTTTAGACAGCGGAATTATATCTTCAGTGGAGATAATGTGACGCATTGTGTTTTGAATGTCACCTTTCACGTTGATTGTCATTGAAAACTTGTCGTCACTTATTTGGACTCCGAGATTTTACCCCAAAACACTAGAGGTGATTTGCCCCATTTCACGATTTTCTGACAAATGCGTCGTTGGTTTTGGGGACCAACTGGAGCAATTATTTCTACATGAAAGTGAAACTTAAATGTGTATCATCGAGTAATTCGTTGAGTCTTCTTTTCAAACCCAATATTATATAATGTTGAAGTAAGACATCAGAAAAATTACATACCAGTATTAAAAAACGCACCTCTGAAGCCTTGAAAAAAATGTCATGGAACAGTAATTTTCAATAAGACAGAGTTGCTACCTGGTAGTCAGCTTCCGAATCGATGACAGTCAGTTCAAAAACTCGGTGCGGTTTTTTACCTAGCGCGGGACTTTACCCCCACTTATCTGTACTGCAATCATAAATGTGTCGGCATGAAACCGGGAACATGAACTCTCTGCTGACAATACGCCACTCTTGCTACGTAATGACGTTGAACATGGGAAGACATGTGTGGCTTAACTTTCTGAAGTTCCATCGAAATACAAAAATTCCCAGCTTTTAGATACGCTGTCGTCACAACCCGCTGTCATGTACTCAGTCCGGGAAAAACGGGTGAAACTTAAGCTCCTATTGGATTTTCTAACTAGTGACTCGTTAATTGTGACACGAGCCTGTGATTAATGAAGTCGGCTTCTTCTCGGACGCTGAAGCACTCGCCCGCTGTTGGCCCGGCTGGGTTCTGATTTGATAGGACGGCAAATGAGTCTCGCTGCGGCCGCCTCGTCAGCTCGCGGGTCTCGGTGTTTAATTAGCGCCGCTGCCCGGGCAGCCACCGAGCCCCGCCGACGTAGACCCCAGCAGCGGAACCAGGGGTTGGCCTCGGCGGGGGGTGCGCTAAATGGCGGCCATTGTTTCGCGGCAGTGGGCCGCAGCCGGAGGACTCGCATTGTAGTCGTGGCTGGATGAGGGGGGGGGGGGGGGCAGGGGAGGGGGCGCAACCAGCCACCTGGCGCCAGCACTCGCCACGAGGAGCACGCGACAAACACAGCATCCAGTCCAGCCACCGGCCGCTTACCGCCGGCAGTTCGCTCAATTCCGCCAGCGTCCATCGCGTCTCCCAACCACATCCACGTACTCCTGGTACGACTGTTGTCATTTTCAAAAACATCGGGAATCCGATATATCGATACTTAAAAAGTATCTCTAAATGGTCTCAATATATCGAAAAAAGAACAGATAAATCGATACATCAACGGAAAAAATAGCGATGTACCCGGCTATAAGAACATCGAGTGCACATTGTAAGTATACTGCCGTTTTTAGAGCTGTCCTACTGCCCATAAAAATTGTCACACAACGAATATGACGTGCTACAGATGCGAAATTTAGCCGAGAGAAGAAGATGCTGTGATATGCAAATGATTAGCTTTTCAGAGCATTCACACAAGGTTGACGCCTGTGGCGACACCTACAACGTGCTGACATGAGGAAAGTTTCCAACCGATTTCTCATACACAAACAGCAGTTGACCGGCGTTGCCTGCTGAAACGTTGTTGTGGTGCCTCGTGTAAGGAGGAGAAATTCGTACCATCACGTTTCCGACTTTGATAAATGTTTGATTGAAGCCTATCGCGAATGTGGTTTATCGTATCGCGACATTGCTGCTCGCGTTGCTCGAGATGCAATGACTGTTAGCAGAATATGGAATCGGTGGATTCAGGATGGTAATACGGAACGCCGTGCTGGATCCCAACGGCCTCGTATCACTATGAGTCGAGATGACAGGCATCTTATCCGCATGGCTGTTACGGATCGTGCAGCCACGTCACGATCCCTGAGTCAAGAGATGGGGACGTTTGCAAGACGACAACCATCTGCACGAACAGTTCGACGACGTTTGCAGCAGCATGGACTATCAGCTCGGAGACTATGGCTGCGGTTACCCTTGACGCTGCATCGCAGACAGGAGCGCCTGCGATGGTGTACTCAACGACGAACCTGGGTGCACGAATGGCAAAACGTCATTTTTTCGGATTAATCCAGGTTCTGTTTACAGCATCGTGATGGTCGCATCCGTGTTTGGCAATAAATTAAGAATTGTTTAAGAACTCGCTGCAATTTACAACTTACAGGTATTGAAATATTTTAAGGCTAAGTCGCCACAAACACAGCACAACGCATGGACTGAAGGCGCATTACACTGAAGCATTGGCCATCAGACCTCCTTTATAACACACATGTCTTACAAGAACCAAGGGGCCACAGATGGTGCTCCAGGAATCGACTTCTGAGAAGGTCCAGCAACAAACACTTTCGCGGGCAATGAGATAGGCAGCCAAGAGTTGCATTCACTTCACAAGATGTTAACTCAGAGTAGCGTCAGTCTAACGAATGACTCATGATGATCTTGCTGAAGCTACCTGACGTCCTATAAACCAAATGCAACGATGGAACAACAGAAGCTAATCACATCTGCCTTACCCAAGCACTCCACTCGCTGCTCTTCGCCTCGGCCACACTACGAGCAGCAACACGAACCCAAGTCACTGGAGAATCGCGAGATATCACAATGGCGGAGGTTTCTCTACTTGGATTGAAATGCACTCATCTTAAAGCTTCCTGGATCCGGTTTACGACTAGGTCGTGCATCCTCGTGACCATAGCCCTTCCATCCGGCAGTCCATGCGTACTGCCAGCGGTCCCGGCGTCTTCTGGCACTGAGCGGACCTGCTCCTCCTAACCTAACTTGCCCACTCACACGACCCGGAAAAACAACGACGTCGCCCCAAAGATAGGGGAACAGTACTTTACATCGATAACCGCCGCTGCTGCCACTAGCGGATAGGCAACGCTTGAAAAACCGAGTGGAGCCAGTCAGCACGAGACGAAGACCAGGAACCGCAACCATGCCAACTAAACGATACCGTCTGGCCTGCAACAAAGGGTGGAAACCTACAAACAGCACCAAAGCGAGCCGCAGCACGGCTCAGACTCCTTCACACATTCATAGTGAAATTATACTCTACTACAATTTCAGAAGAACAATTTCAAATATTTACCGAAAATTGCGAAAAAATATAAAAGAAAATAAAAATATCGTCCCTCGGAATAGCCCTTTCAATGTCGATATGTCCTGGTAAAAAAACTGGCCGATATATATTATGGAAAAAGATCGGTATATAGATTTTTTATCAACAGCCATAACTGCTAGGACACCTGTTGAAGTTAATCTCGCGTTATAACTGTCTAACACCTGCGATTAATGAGGACTGCTGTAATTACCGTTAGAAGATTGGTGTTTGAGGGGACCAAGACAACGCCGTGATCAGCGTTCGATCTGCTCTCTTCACTACCCCCTACCGCCCCCCCCCCCCCCGCCCCTCCTTCCTTTTTCGTATTTGCGTTTCGTGTATGTAACTAAGCAGCCAGCTCCGTACTATGTAACTGGCAGTATGACGACTAACACAAACTCATCTATCAAGGGAAGTCCGTGATTTCGGTCAGAACCGCACGAAAATATGTTTAGATACGAGTATAAATCGCTCATCCCTAAAACAATGGAATGAGCCATTCGCGTGCAAAAGTGTGTCACCAGAGACGTTAAAATGATCACCTATTCAGAGAGAAGCTTTGGAAACCCGAAGAAACCGAATATTGATATAATAGGACAAAAAAACACACACAAAAGATGAAAATTGCCATCCTCTCCATTCGCACTTCCTTAGGTAATACACTGTGCAGTCCTCTGAAAGGCCTGAATGACCACCTTTTTCAGCGCGGACCGCTACCAGAGAGTTATTGAGGCTCTGGAAGGTACCGGGAGGAATGTGGAGCTATCCCCACTCCAGCTCCGCGGCCAGCTGTGCTAGGTTTCCTCGTTGAGATCCGTGGTGCGAACAGTTCGATCGAGATGGTGCCGCAGATTCTCGACTCGGTTTAAATACGGGGAGTTTGTTGGTCAGGGGAGTACAGTAAACTCATCCCGCTGCTCTTAGAACCACGCACGCACACTGCGATCTGCGTGACATGTTGCACTGTGCTGTTAGTACATGCCATAGTGCCCAGGAAAAACAAACTGCATGTTAGGGTAGATATGGTCCCCAAAGATATATGCATACTTGTGTTGATCCATCGTGCCTTCCGAAACGATGAGATGTTCCACAGAATGGCACAAAAACATTCCGCAGGTCATAACGCTCCCATAACCGTCCTGGAGCCTTTGCTTTCAGATGGTTCAGATCGTACACGCCAGCGGCCATCTGTACGGTGAACCATAAAACGTGATGCGTCCGGAAAGGCACGCAGTGGACATACAGTTGCTGTACTGGAGTGGAAATTCCAGCCTTCGCCGCCGATTAACAGCAGTCGTCACGGGTGCATGAAGCAGACGACTGTTACGGAGCCCCATATGAAGCAATGTTAGCTGAATGGTCGTTGAGCAGACACTATTGACAGTCCGTTGGTTCATCTGGGCGGTCAGTTGCTCAACAGTTGCACGTCTATTCGCTAGTAGTGTTTCCGCAGCCGCCGTTCACCCGTGTCATTCACGGTCCGTGGTGCTCCACAGTTGCCTTGGCGCGCGTTTTCGGTAACACTATACCCCGTTGTCTAGGGGTAGCGTCTTTGATTCATTATGAAAACGTCTTCGGTCCCGGGTTCGATCCTCGCCACTGCCTAAATTTTGATAAATAATCAGCATTGGCGGCCGAAGACTTCCGGCATAAGACGTCAGCCTCATTCAGCCAACGGCCTTGTCAAAGAGGGCGGAGGAGCGGATAGAGGTTCAGGGTACTCTCTAGTCCTAGGGGTGGAAAATTGCCCCTAAAGGCGAAAGAATCAGCAATGATCAACGACATGAGGATGCAGAAGGCAATGGAAACCACTGCATTAAACACACGTAGCGTGTATCCACAGGACATGTGGCCTGTATTTGAAGAATTGTCATGATGATCTCTCCATTGGCAAAAGATTCCGGAATAGTCACCCATTCGGATCTCCGGGAGGGGACTGCCAAGGGGGTGGTTACCATGAGAAAAAGATTGAATAATCAACGAAAGGATAACGTTCTACGAGTCGGGGCGTGGAATGTCAGAAGCTTAAACGTGGTAGGGAAACTAGAATATCTGAAAAGGGAAATGCAAAGGCTCAATCTAGATATAGTAGGGGTCAGTGAAGTGAAATGGAAGGAAGACAAGGATTTCTGGTCAGATGAGTATCGGGTAATATCAACAGCAGCAGAAAATGGTATAACAGGTGTAGGATTCGTTATGAATAGGAAGGTAGGGCAGAGGGTGTGTTACTGTGAACAGTTCAGTGACCGGGTTGTTCTAATCAGAATCGACAGCAGACCAACACCGACAACGATAGTTCAGGCATACATGCCGACGTCGCAAGCTGAAGATGAACAGATAGAGAAAGTGTATGAGGATATTGAAAGGCTAATGCAGTATGTAAAGGGGGACGAAAATCTAATAGTCATGGGCGACTGGAATGCAGTTGTAGGGGAAGGAGTAGAAGAAAAGGTTACAGGAGAATATGGGCTTGGGACAAGGAATGAAAGAGGAGAAAGACTAATTGAGTTCTGTAACAAGTTTCAGCTAGTAGCAGCGAATACCCAGTTCAAGAATCGCAAGAGGAGGAGGTATACTTGAAAACGGCCGGGAGATACGGGAAGATTTCAATTAGATTACATCATGGTCAGACAGAGATTCCGAAATCAGATACTGGATTGTAAGGCGTACCCAGGAGCAGATATAGACTCAGATCACAATATAGTAGTGATGAAGAGTAGGCTGAAGTTCAAGACATTAGTCAGGAAGAATCAATACGCAAAGAAGTGGGATACGGAAGTACTAAGGAATGACGAGATACGTTTGAAGTTCTCTAACGCTGTAGATACAGCATTAAGGAATAGCGCAGTAGGCAGTACAGTTGAAGAGGAATGGACATCTCTAAAAAGGGCCATCACAGAAGTTGGGAAGGAAAACATAGGTACAAAGAAGGTAGCTGCGAAGAAACCATGGGTAACAGAGGAAATACTTCAGTTGATTGATGAAAGGAGGAAGTACAAACATGTTCCGGGAAAATGAGGAATACAGAAATACAAGTCGCTGAGGAATGAAATAAATAGGAAGTGCAGGGAAGCTAAATCGAAATGGCTGCAGGAAAAATGTGAAGACATCGAAAAAGATATGATTGTCGGAAGGACAGGCTCAGCACACAGGAAAGTCAAAACAACCTTTGGTGACATTAAAAGCAACGGTGGTAACATTAAGAGTGCAATGGGAATTCCACTGTTAAATGCAGAGGAGAGAGCAGATAGGTGGAAAGAATACATTGAAAGCCTCTATGAGGGTGAAGATTTGTCTGATGTGATAGAAGAAGAAACAGGAGTCGATTTAGAAGAGATAGGGGATCCAGTATTAGAATCGGAATTTAAAAGAGCTTTGGAGGACTTACGGTCAAATAAGGCAGAAGGGATAGATAACATTCCATCAGAATTCCTAAAATCATTGGGGGAAGTGGCAACAAAACGACTATTCACGTTGGTGTGTAGAATATATGAGTCTGGTGATATACCATCTGACTTTCGGAAAAGCATCATCCACACAATTCCGAAGACGACAAGAGCTGACAAGTGCGAGAATTATCGCACAGTCAGCTTAACAGCTCACGCATCGAAGCTGCTTACAAGAATAATATACAGAAGAATGAAAAAGAAAATTGAGAATGCGCTAGGTGACGATCAGTTTGGCTTTAGGAAAAGTAAAGGGACGAGAGAGGCAATTCTGACGTCACGGCTAATAATGGAAGCAAGGCTAAAGAAAAATCAAGACACTTTCATAGGATTTGTCGACCTGGAAAAAGCGTTCGACAATATAAAATGGTGCAAGCTGTTCCAGATTCTGAAAAAAGTAGGGGTAAGCTATAGGGAGAGACGGGTCATATACAATATGTACAACAACCAAGAGGGAATAATGAGAGTGGACGATCAAGAACGAAGTGCTCGTATTAAGAAGGGTGTAAGACAAGGCTGTAGCCTTTCGCCCCTACTCTTCAATCTGTACATCGAGGAAGCAATGATGGAAATAAAAGAAAGGTTCAGGAGTGGAATTAAAATACAAGGTGAAAGGATATCAATGATACGATTCGCTGATGACATTGCTCTCCTGAGTGAAAGTGAAGAAGAATTAAATGATCTGCTGAACGGAATGAACAGTCTAATGAGTACACAGTATGGTTTGAGAGTAAATCGGAGAAAGACGAAGGTAATAAGAAGTAGTAGAAATGAGAACAGCGAGAAACTTAACATCAGGAATGATGGTCACGAAGTCAATGAAGTTAAGGAATTCTGCTACCTAGGTAGTAAAATAACCAATGACGGACGGAGCAAGGAGGACATCAAAAGCAGACTGGCTATGGCAAGAAAGGCATTTCTGGCCAAGAGAAGTCTACTAATATCAAATATCGGCCTTAATTTGAGGAAGAAATTTCTGAGGATGTACTTCTGGAGTACAGCGTTGTATGGTAGTGAAACATGGACTGTGGGAAAACCGGAACAGAAGAGAATCGAAGCATTTGAGATGTGGTGTTATAGACGAATGTTGAAAATTAGGTGGACCGATAAGGAATGAGGAGGTTCTACGCAGAATCGGAGAGGAAAGGAATATGTGGAAAACACTGATAAGGAGAAGGGGCAGGATGATAGGTCATCTGCTAAGACATGAGGGAATGACTTCCATGGTACTAGAGGGAGCTGTAGAGGGCAAAAACTGTAGAGGAAGACAGATATTGGAATACGTCAAGCAAATAATTGAGGACGTAGGTTGCAAGTGCTACTCTGAGATGAAGAGGTTAGCACAGGAAATGAATTCGTGGCGGGCCGCATCAAACCAGTCAGTAGACTGATGACCAAAAAAAAAAAAAAAAAAAATACTGCCAAGCGTGGTTCACTTTACCCATGGCGGCAAGCGAAGGGTTTGCAAACTTAGACATTTCAGAAATGCTTCCACTCTTGGCCAGAAAGCGAATGATCATGCCCTTTTTGACGTCAGATAAATCGCTCCATTTCCGCATTATGACAACGGCTGTACTGGTTTCCTCGTCCATATAAGTGATAATCTGATGATTAACACAAATTCATCTAAGTCAACGTGCACTTACATCTACATGATGAATGAACAAAATGAACATACAATGTAAGCTTTCACGGCCGGTATTGTCTTCACTTAAAACTTCCGGGCATTATTCCGACACTGCCTCACCACAACCTACTTTCAATACAATAATAACTTTTATGAAAAGATTGACGGGGTGGCTATGGGCAGTCCTCTCAGTCCTGCTGTGGCTAACTTATTTATGGAGACTTTTGAACAACGGGCGTTGCAGACTGCCAGTAAGAGACCAGCCAGATGGTATCGCTACGTCGATGACACGTTCGTAGTTATGGACACACGGAGCAGAGGAGTTGGATGCCTTCCTATCACATTTAAACAGCATTAATCCGAAAATCCAATTCACTATGGAGACGGAAAGGAATTGGATATTGAATTTCCTGGATGTGTCTGTGATTAAACGACGGGACGGAACGTTGGGCCATAAGGTGCATAGAAAGCCCACACATACTGATCGTTATCTACACAAAGAATCAAACCAGCACCCTAGACAAAAAAGATGTGTAATGAAAACTTTGGTAGACAGGGCGTACAAACTTTGTGAACCTGTTTATTTAAAAGATGAGAGTGAACATCTACGGTCAACGTTCGTGAAGAATCGCTATTCTAGCAAGGATAGAGATCGAGCACTTCGCTCTAGGCAGAGAATCAGGAGTAACGACGAACTACAGTCGTCCAAGGGCAAAGTTTTTCTTCCGTTCATTAGTAAGGTCACAGACCGCATTTGGAAAGTTTTAGGCAAGTATGGGGTGGAAACTATTTTCAGACCCACCAGAAAAATAAAAGAATTTTTAAGGTCGGCAAAAGATGCACGAGACCCTTTGGCTACACCGGGGGTATATAAAATGCCTTGTAGTTGTGGACAGGTTTACATCGGCACCACAAAGAGAAGTGTGAACACCTGTCTTGTTGAACATAAGAGGAATTGCCACCTCGGTCACACGGATAAATCGGCCGTAGCGGAACATGTTTACCAGGAAGGTGATCATGAAATAAAATTCAGCGAGACGAGCGTCATATCAAAAACCTCACATTATTATGCACGCTTGTATAGAGAGGCTATCGAGATTGATAAACATCGTAATAATTTTAACAGGTGTTAAACTGGATAAAATTTGGATGTCAGCGTTGCACCGCAAGCGTGACGATCGATTACTTTCAATCGAGAATGTTGGCACTACCAGAGACAATCTCATAGCCGACGCCACGTGATCGACTGTGGCGCCCTCTGTACTGCCTATATAATCAGCGCTTCGTCGAGTTCTCTTCGCAGTTCGCCGCTTTACCTCCGAGGATGTCTCCCGCAGTCGGAGACGAAACGTCAGGAGAGAGTTTTATACTTCGACCACGGCCTATCAGCCCGGAAGTTTTAAGTGAAGAACAAAATGAAATTCAGGAGCAAATCTCTACACCCACGGAACGAGTCAGTACATAAAATTAACATCAGAAACGTTAATAAGTCCGTTGTCGGCAGAACACTTAGAAGATGCGACAAACCCACTAGAGAGACAGCCTACATTACACTTGTCTGTCCTCTGCTGGAATACTGCTGTGCGGAGTAGGATCCTTACCAGGTAGGATTGACGGAGGACATCGAAACAGTGCAAAGAAGGGCAGCTTGTTTCGTGTTATCGCGCAATAGGGGTGAGAGTGTCACTGAAACAAAAGTCGGCTTTCTTTGCGGCGAGTTATATTTACGAAATTTCAATCACCAACTTTCTCTTCCGAATGCGAAAATATTTTGTTGACACCCATCTACGTAGGGAGAAATGGTCATCATAATAAAATAAGAGAAATCAGAGCTCGAATGGAAAGATTTAGGTGTTCCTTTTTCCCACGCGCCATTCGAGAGTTGAATGGTAGAGAAGTAGTATGAACCCTTCACCAGGCACTTAAGTGTGAATTGCAGAGTGATGATGTAGATGTAGATGAAGAATAACGAATAACATTTACACGAACTGTGTGCAAATGACAAGCTGCTAAGTAAAAATCAGCATAATTAATACGAGCGTACGGAACACCAGACCAACTGTACGATTGATTTGAAGAGTTTCCAGCAAACACAACAGGCTAGCCGCAGATGACGCTTTTGTATACAGAGAAATCACAACGCTAGAAGACTCTAGCGAAATCCAGTAAAAAGGTGCAGAGGATCCTCGCTTGGTGAAGGGAGTGACAATTGACCCTCAGTGTAAACGAGTGTGACGCATAAACAAGTAGAAATACCCATTACGGTATGATTATACGATTGCAAAACAATCGCTGGTGCGAATAGCTTAAAACTACTGGTAGGTAAGGCAGATATAAGACTGAGATTCATTGGAAGGATCCTCAGGAAATGTTGTCCACCCGCAAAGGAAGTAGCTTGCAAAACGCTCGTTCGGTCGTTAATTCAATATTGCATATCAGTCTGTGATCCGTACTTAGAAAAAACTGATTGAGGAGACAGAGAACAATCAAAGAAGAGCAGCACGTTTCGTTAGGGGTTCATTTATCAAGAGCGAAATCTCCGTGATGGCGCTCAGTCAAGTCCAGTGGCATACGCTACAAGAGAGGCGTTCCGTATCACGTTTTACTTTAATGTTAAAGTTTTGAGAGCATTCGTTTCTAGAAGAGTCAATCACTACATTGATTCCTCCTACATATATCCTGCGAAAAGATCATGAAGTAAATATAGGGCAATTCGAGTCGACAGGGAGGCTTTAGAGTAGTCTTCTTCCCGCAAGTCATTCGCCAGTGGGACAGGAGAAAGGGAAATGACACTGGTATACTATATACTAAGTACTCTACACCAGATGGCTTACAAAGTATGGATGTGACTGGAGATCTCCGCAACTCATCTTATGGCATGTGGGGGAGAGCAATTTCTATACCTCTGTTACTTTCCCCTTCTAATATTCCACTCCTGAATGGTTCGCTGGAAGAACGATTGTCGATTAACCTCTGTATGAGTTCTGAGTTCTCTGACTGTCTCGTCGCTCACATTTCGCCAGGTGTATCTGGGAGGATAAATAATGTCTTACTTTAAATGAACTCGTAATCGCGAATAAGGACAACCATCAGCTGTAGAATGGAACGACGACAGTGAAAATTTGTGCCCCGCCATGCGTCTACGACCTGTACGATACCGGGCAAGCGACTTTCATATATAACGTCTGACCTGTGCGGGAGTATTGGATGTTCGAGTACAGGTCGCAGACACGTGGACGACGACACATGGGAGTTTGAGTCTGGTCTGAGTCGTACACGGATAGCCAAATGGTAAGGCGACCGCTCGCGATAAGCGGGAAATCCGGGTTCTGGCCCCGGCGCTGCACAAATTTTCACTGTCGTCATTCCATTCCACAGCTGATGATTGTCCATATTGACAACTGCGAATGTATTTCATAACGATTGTAATCACCGCAGTGCCTGTTCAAAGAACTTTGCATCGTAATCAGAATAACCCAGGCACTGCTATATCGTAAATAATATTATGTCCGACTCTCCCTGCAACGCACGCTCTCGGTATTTGAACACCAAACCTCTGTGTCTCTTGCAGCGCACCGAGCGGGGATTCGCATTCGAGAGGGCGATGGTTCAAACACGCGTCCGACCATCCTGATTTAGGTTTACCGTGATTTGCCTAAATCACTTAAGGTAAATTCCGGGATGGTCCATCCGAAAGGCCACGACCGCTTTCTTTCTCCATCCTTCCCTAATCCGAGCTTACGCTCCGTCTGTAATGACCTCCTTGTCGATGGGACACTAAACAGTAATCTGCTCCTCCTCCTGTAGCGTCTACCACTGAAGTTTGTTCAGCATCTCTGCGATGCTCTCGCTCTTGCTTCCTCTCGCGGAAACAGCTAATATACAGCCTGAATACATATCATCAATGTTCAATCGAAGTTTATAATAATTTTCATCATGATTCTTATACTATATTTTAAAATACGGAAATGGAATCTGACTCAGAAATTAGTTGCCAACGAGAGAGTACTTTCGCAGTAGGGTTTTTTTTGTGCTGCATTTCTAATTAGCACAGATTGAGTTTTATATGTTATAAGATAAAAAATGGAAATGACGCACTGCGAAGGCATTATCCGAATGCGACAGAAATCGGTAGATATGATGCGTATGTACAGACAACAAAAGATCACAATTTCAGAAAAACTGGGTGGTTTATTGAAGAGAAAGACCTTCAGAAATTGAGCAAGTAAATAACGCGTTGACCCACCTCTGACCCTTATGCAAGCAGTTATTCACCTTGGCATTGACAGACAGAGTTGTTTGATGTACTCCTGACGGGCTTTTTTTGTTATCAGTCTTCTGACTGGTTTGATGTGGCCCGCCACGAATTCCTCCCCTGTGCTAACCTCTTCATCTTAGAGTAGCACTTGTAACCCACGTCCTCAATTATTTGGTGGATGTATTCCAGTCTCTGTCTTCCTCTACAGTTTTTTCCCTCTACGGCTCCCTCTAGTACCATGGAAGTCATTCCCTCACGTCTTATGTCCTATCATATTGTCCCTTATTAGTGTTTTCCACATATTCTTTTCTTCTTCGACTCTGCGCAGAACCTTCTCTTTCCTTACCCTACCAGCCCACCTAATTTTCAACATTCGTCTGTAGCACCAAATCTCAAATGCTTCGATTCACTTCTATTCCGGGTTTTCTCACGGTCCATGTTTCATTACCATACAATGCTGTGCTCCAGACGTACAAATTTGGAAATTAGTGGTAAGGTCTTATGGGACCAAACTGCTGAGGTCATCGATCCCTAAGCCTACACACTACTTGATCTAACTTAAACTAACTTACGCTAAGGACAACACACACCCATGCCCGAGGGAGGACTCAAACCTCCGACGGGGGGAGCCGCGCGAACCGTGACAAGACGCCTGAGACCGCGCGGCACCAGACTTACATTTCCAGAAATTTCTTCCTCTAGTAGACCTCTTGGCGAGGAATGCTATTTTTGCCATTGCTAGTCTGCTTTTATGTCCTCCTTACTCCGTCCGTCATTGGTTATTTTACTGCCTAGGTAGCACAATTCCTTAACTTTATCTAATTGGTGACCATCAGTCCTGATGTTAAGTTTCTCGCTGTTCTCATTTCTGCTACTTCTCATACAATCAATCCATATTCTGTAGTCATTAGATTGTCCATTCCATTCACCAGATCATATAATTCTTCTTCGCTTTCATTCTCTATAGCAATGTCATCAGCGAATCCTATCATTGATATCCTTTCACCTCGAATTTTAATTCCACTGTTGAACCTTTCTTTTATTTACATCACTGCTTCTTCGATGTACAGATTGAACAGTAGGGGTGAAAGACTACGTCCCTGTCTTACACTCTCTGTAATCCGAGCACTTCGTTCTTGGTCGCGCACTCTTATTATTCCCTCTTGGCTCTTATATATATTGCAAATTACCCATCTCTCCCTATAGCTTACCCCTATTTTTTTCAGAATATCGAACATCTTGCTCCATTTTGTGCACATATCGTGCTAAATTCTGTCCAATTGGCGAGTTAGATCGTCTAAATCCCGAATTTGTTGGAGGGCCGGGTCCATAATGCTCTAAACGTTCTCAGTGGGGAAGAGGTCTGGCGAACTTTTTGGCGAAGGAATGGTTGAAATCGCAGGATGGCTTGCCGTGGAAGGCAGCAAAATGAAGCATAGAGTATTGTTGACGCACTGCTGTGCTATAAGGGTGTCGGAGATGAGAACCAAAGCGGTTCTGCTATGAAAAGAGACGGTACCCCAGACCATCACTCCTGCTTGTCGGACCGTATGCCGGGCGGCAGTCAGGTTGGCATCCCACTTTTGTCCGAAGCGTCTCCAGACACGTCTTCGCTGGTCGTCGGGGCTCAGTTCAGTTCTACTCCAGTCAATGAGTTTTTAAGCCGAAAGTGAGCTACACTGTTGCAAATGGGCTTGTTGATGTACAGACGGCAATGGTAGTCGGCGTAAGGGGCACCGTGAGCTCAGCTTCCCATCTGTGAACCGTCTGGTAATGGTCCTTGTGCTCACTGAAGCTCCAGTTGCACATCGGATTGACGATACTGACGAATCAGGAGCTGTCAGTGTCTCTCTGACGACTGCTCGGTCCTCACGTTGTGTCTTCTCTCCAGGTCGACCGCTTCCTTCCCGACGGTGTGTTCGTCACGGTTCACCCATCCCTGCCAGCATAGTCGAATAGTGGCGTCGCTCTATTCAATCGCACAGTGATTCCCCGATTGCTCTAACCGGCTTCTTTGACTATTATCAAGCTACTACTACTCTCTGTTTCTCAGGAAATGCAGCACTGCATCCTTAGCCGATTTCTGGAAAAAGGACTACGCAGTATAGCTGGAGCATTCAGTACAAAGTGAATAGTTGCTTTTCGTTCAAAACAAACCACGAGGAAAATGGAGCTAGGCTATATGAGACCACATAGTATCAATATAAATGGACAAAGCCACGTGTTTACATATACTCGTATATTCCATTGAAATAAATATGTGAGCCTCAATTTCAGTAACGAATATCAGCCGTGTACGGCTCGCGGTTATCCCATTTATTGTTTGTCATCTTCTATTACGGTACTGCCACCTCGTTTTCTTATTCCATTTACTTGCCTTACTTGCCCGTGAGCGGCAGCAGCAGCACGTATCGATAAGTGCACTGTCGTACCATCTCTGGAGCGACTGATAGTATTTCCGGGTCATCGTCTGTCTGACTAGTTAATTCGGGACGGACCAGCAGTGTAATTGGGACGCAGCAGCAATGAAGTCGGGGGACGGAGTGCCGGTGAGGCGCCGACAGCCAGTGCTCGCCGACCGCTGGCGACACACATGAACTGTCCGACGGAGGGAGATTGGAGCGGGACGACCGTTGGTTGGTCGTCTCATCGGCCGACGTATACTTGGTCCTTTCACCGTTTCCGGGCCTGGGCAGTTCGTCAGTTGGCGTGGAGCAGCGAGGAAATCTCCGCAGCGCGTAGTTTAGCCGGGCCCACTGTCGGCCTCTATGCTGTGTCGGAGTGTCTGGTGCTGCTCCCATCGCTACGAGGTTCGTGGCTCACCGATCCTGGACATGAAAGTTGGGTTTTGACTTAATCTACCAGCAAGTCACGACTGTTCACATTGTGTCGGTTGGTGTTCATTGTCGGCTGTTGGGATATTCTCGTGAGCAACAACGTGTGATTTCAAGCTGTCAAATTTTAGCCACCCTCCTGTGGAGTTTAACTGTACTTGGCTATTTGAATTGAAGTGCACCAGAGGAATCTTCTGCCTTGTGGCCGTTAACGTTCTGGTAACCTGCCCTGGCCGTTGACGTAAATTAATGCACTGATTTTCCTCATCGTGTTGTCGCTGTCCAGCACGGCGTGTAGTTTGACAGCTCAATGTATAATTGGTTATGGGCGCCAATAACTTGTACGTTGTTCCACTGAACTCCGTTGGGTGCTGGCCGGGTGAAGTGGAGGTTATCCTGTCGGTGAGTCCGTTGACCGTCTGTCGATTAGGTTGTCGTCGGATCGACAATGGTTGGGCCGACGGCCATTCTCACCTAAGCGAGCGTTAGTGTTCAAATTCCAGGCCAATCTTCGGAGCTTCTGTGCGCCCTTGGGTGTACCGCCTTTTCTTGTTGGTTCTTGTTGTTTGTACTTCTAGCCGATTTTTAAATTAATTTTTTGCTCTTAAAGTGTCAGATTCTTTGAGCCTTCAGCCTAATTCAGGAACTGTTTTAAGATAAGGCTTTGCCTTTTAAATTTTTGATTTTGGTTGAACTTTAAGCTACTGGCTTCCAGCCGTTTTTAAATTAAAGTGGTCTTGCCTTTAAGGCATGAGACTGTACTGCGCATTCAGCCGCTAATTAATTTCCAAAACTAAATCTGTGTGTTTTTTTTTATTTTTTCTTGGGTCTTGTAATATTTGATCAAATAAAAGGTTGTATGTTCGAGTGTAACTGACAGCCGCTTATTTTGGCCCCTTTCCACAACTTAAACTACCTGTCTTGTCCTGCAGGTTTAGCAGGGCGTCTCAGAGTATCACAGTGATCGAAATAATAGTACAGAAATGGTAGTACCACATAGAAAAAAAATCAATCATGAGTACAAGTGACTCACAAGTTCGCAGATCACACAGTCAGTAGATGAAGCCGATAATGAAAGCTACAAAATGTTTCCCTTGCTTTTTGAGACAGATAGAGAGAGAGAGAGAGAGAGAGAGAGACTGCAAGCCATTTATATGCACAGGCGGATTAATTATAAATGGATAATGAATTATGCACGTGGGTTTGAATGGGTCACAAAGAAGTAACCCTACTGAAGTCCCGCTGCAGATCGACAGATACACAGTACGACAAGTTATTCTAAATAAACATTACTTGAAAATTTATTTGAAACACTAAAACCATGAAGGGAACGAAAATGAACTCTACGTTTAGAATTTACATGAGGCAACAATGTCAACCGGTTGTACCACAGACGCTCAACAACTAAAACGCCACAATCTTCCGCCAGAACTTTTAAACTACACCCAACCAAGGCTCAGAAGCTGCATGTTGCTTCAACCAAAATTTAGCGGTCTGCACTCTCACTGGCTCGCGCCTGTCAAAGTTTCTGAACTGACCGAGATATGACACACAAAGCGGAGCAAATGTATCTCCATCTGGCCGGGCAAACGGTCGGAGCACGAGAAACTTTGCAAACAAGCGACTCGCGCTGGACGCGCTTGCTTGAAGTATATGAAATTATGAAACAGGATGGAGCGCATGGCGCCGGTGTATGTCAAGTCAGTGTGTGTAAGCTCGTAAATTGGAATGTAAAAATTAAAGAAAAGGTTTATAAATTGAATAGTAAACTGGGACCTCAAAATGTCGAAGACATCCATAATAGGATGATTAAATTAACCTGAAGAAAGCGTTATATTTAACTTCCCAACGTTCTGTATCACCCTGGAGTAATTTTGAAGCTAGGAATCTGAAACGATCGTTGAGGAAACGATAGCATAGCAAGTCAGTCAGTGAGTATTGGTGCACTGGTGCTCATTATGCCCCAACTCTCGCATATCTCCGTTGTGCGAACTTCCTGCCTTACCGAAGAAAGCAGTTCTTAAAATACAGATCGCCCCCATCTGGCGTACTAACTCAGTCAGTAATCTGGAGGAAGGTTTAGAGCTAGATTTAAAACGCAATTATAAATGCGCTGAAGTCTTCCTGTATGACCCAATATGACGTCTGCATAATGTCTATGGATGGTCAGCCCAATGTCCATTTCAGTGTTGACCGCGGATTAAGACCGTGTAGAGGTGGTACAGACGCCCCATTGCCATGCAGCGGACATCCTCAATGTAGAGGCACCACACCAGTCGCGTATCGAACGTGATGCCCAAGTATTTCTCGTGCTTCATCCACAGGGCTGGTATGCCTTGGACCCCGACATGTGAGACGATGTTTGGGAGAGGTCGCCGAGCGAGAATGGAAACTGGAGTCTTCTGAGGGTTGTAGGCACATTGACAAGCGTTGGCCCAGGTTGAAGTTGGCATTGTGGCATATGTGGGTTCCTATACCTGCTTAGTAGCGCATTGTCGTCCGAATATAACGCCAATGCCTCATCCTCAGTAAATTAGACACAAAGCGGGCCCCAGAACAGATCCTTGTGGGACTCTGGCGACGAGATGGTTGGCCCTGTCCGGCACGGACATGGAGTGTCTTTCCTTGCAGACAGCAGCTTGATGTGTACCACGCAGATTTTAAGCACCAGGTGTTTGAGGAGGAGATGACCATGCTAACAATAGGTGATAGTTCATTTACTCAAAGGTTGGCGCAATTTAAATTCCATGCAAAAGACTAGGTAGATGAACAAATATTTAAGCGGCTTTTGCTCTCTATGAGTCGTTACTTGAAGTGAAAAGCAAGTATCTGTCCAGAGTGTTTACTGCTTTGTCATGTACAAACTAGGAACGTTCGTCTAAAATAAGGCAGGTAATCGTACTTTGCAAACACAAAGCCACGCGGAGTGGTCGCGCGGTTAGAGGCGCCAAGTCACTGACTGCTCGGCCCCTCCCATCGGAGGTTCGAGTCCTCCCTCGGGCATGGGTGTGTGTGTTGTTCTTAGCATAAGTTAGTTTAAATAGTGTATAAGTCTAGGGGCCGATGACCTCAGCAGTTTTGTCCCTTAGAAATTCACACACACTCGAACATTTTTTTTACGAACATAGAACACGAATTGTTCCTCTCGCTGGAGCAAGAAACTGTTTATCTAGTTGCAGTGTCCAGTCTGGAGGAGAATGAGAAGCATCATTTCGTCTTTGTGTCTGGAAAGAGAAACGATAGTGGAGTTCACTGGTCACAGTTTATCCTTCTTCAGTTCTGGTCAGTCACCGTCCATGGGGTGCACACACGCGGGTTAATACGCTTAACTCCCATTCGACAGGGCAGCTGCACGGTGCCGATTTGGATGCATGAGCTCTGCTTTCCGCTGACTTTCAGATATAGTGTTCGCGGTGACATATTGACCATCATAAGATGTACGAACCCCGATGATTTCAGTTAAACACGCAGACAAGAATTACTAAACTGACGGAAAGGAAGTGAAACAGTATTTTGATGGAACATATGCTTGGTGGGGACAACAGCGTTTCTGACTAAGCACCGTTATACTGTTCTGCCCGATTAATTATATCCAAGAACAGGCTAGTTGGCTTAGGCTTTACTATAATTGGCGCAGGAAACTAGATAGCAGGATTGTAGCAAGTGCGTTCGGAGACTCGGGAACGAAATATCAGCGTTATATTGAGACCTATGACAAAATCTACAGTGGCTACATATAGTCACCATAGCTAAACTAAGATGAAAGTCAACACTAAATCTTCTATCCGCATTCCGAAGCGAGCGCAACAGGTAGACGCGACAGAATGATACTACTGGCAGATACGTCACATGGTACACTTGTTTCTTGCAAAGTCTCACCACCCGCTTTCTTAAGCCTAGCCTACACCGGAGCGAACGGAAGTGAAGACAAAAAAATAAACATTTGCAGAAAATTTGCCAGTATTCAGTGCCAGTCACATGTACCAGCCAACAAGCGTTTAGTGTAGAGGAAACGGAAGACAACGTGAGGGGACGAACTTAGCCTATGAACGATGTGTTACTGTTTTTGGCCGGCCGGAGTGGCCGTGAGGTTCTGGGCGCTAGTCTGGAACCGAGCGACCGCTACGGTCGCAGGTTCGAATCCTGCCTCGGGCATGGATGTGTGTGATGTCCTTAGGTTAGTTAGGTTTAATTAATTCTAAGTTCTAGGCGACTGATGACCTCAGAAGTTAAGTCGTATAGTGCTCAGAGCCATTACTGTTTTTTCGACGCTAGTAACCGGTACACACGATGCAACACTGTGTAGTTCGAACTGCAGTGCAAATCTTCGACGTTCAGAGAGGATATTTTACATGGCGAGAGCTTGTTTTTGGAAGAAGTAAGCAAAGTGGGGTAGGAATGGAAGAATTTTGGTATCTGAATTTCTACGTAAGAGTGAAATATGTGGAGGTAACATTGAACTGCAGCTGTAGATTTATACAGTTCTGCACATATGTCGACTGTCTCTTTTCGCTGACTTCTCGTTACAACTAAGGAGGAAATTTAAAATCTGGACGTTAATTACCGAATACCAATACAACTTGAAAAAAGGTTGACTTTTATGTTGTGGCTATTGGCAATTGGAGGCAATTTCTTTAATGATGGTTTCGCATATTTAATAATTGCTGTGCACCAGATGATTTCTGATGTCTGTGGTGACATATGCGAAGCACTTCAAGGATTTTATTGAAGTATGTGTAAGCATAATGTCTATAAAACATGATTATTGAAAAGTGAAATATACAGGGTGGCGCACGAAATGTGTTACCATTTTGTTTTTGAATATAAACTTAATTGTCCATACAATCTGAAAGGAACATATACTACAATGAAGAGCCGTCCATGGAGATTTGTTCTAACTCAGCACATGATCAATATGTCCACCATTTCGTTTCCTAACTTCCTTCAAACGGACACTGAAGTTAGTGATTACCCTACGGCACATGTCTTCCGTAATTTCACTGCAAGCTTGAAGAATGTCTTCTGAGCTCCATTGAATCACGTGGACGTTTCGGGAAAATTTTTTCCTTAAGGTACCCCCAAAGAAAAAAGTCACATGGATTGAGGTCTGGACTATTGGGGGGCCAATTTTGTCCGTCATCTAAGCGACCTGGAAACCTGAGCGAAATGATACGCATGTCGAAATGCTCGTGTAAAAACTCCAACACAGTGTTTGCAGAATGTGGCCTTGCTCCATCTTGCATGAACCACTGCGTGTTGAAGGGCAAGGCAGTAGCAAGAAGCTGTGGAATGAAGCTATTGCGAAGCATGCTCAAATAACGCTCGCTGTTAACAGTTTCTTCAAAGAAAGAGAGTCCAATAAGTCCGTGACTGGAAATTGCTGCCCACGCTGTAGTCCTCGGAGCATAATGTTGTCGTTCATGAAGCACTTGTGGGTTTTCAGTGGCCCAAAAGCGTACATTTTGATTGTTAACCACACCGTCTAAATGAAAATGCGCCTCGCCTGAAAACCAAACGTTGTTGGGAGTTTCTTCCCCATCCTCCGCCCACTGAGAAAACAGTAGTCTCTGCTGCTTGTGTTCCTCAGTTAGCTTCTGTGCACAGGTCATCTTGGATGGGTACATATGGAGGTCACTTTTAAGAATGCGTTGAACGGAGCCTTTGGATATTCCCAGTTGCACTGCTGCCTTTATACACGATTTCCCGGGACTTCTCTGTGCAGCAACTCGTACCGCTTCAATATTCTCCGGCGAACAAACAGGCTTAGGCCGAGGTCGCTTCGCTTCCAATATTGTTCCTTCCTGTACAAATTTATAGTACAATCTATGGATGGTCTTCTTGCAAGGGACCCATCGCATGTTAAACTGTTGTCGAAAACGCCTCTGAGTCACAACAAGGCTTTTCGTTTCTTGAAAAAGTAACAGAATTGCCGATCGCTGCTATGTCGTCAGTCTTCCATTGTCAGCCATTGCTGCTTACTAGTCTCCTAGCGGCAGTATCGTGACTTACACGTCATTTCGTAACTCATTTGCTTTTCCAAGCTCTGCTGGTACTGCTGTAGAGATCCCAGCGGGATATCTAATGTGCGTCGTAAATTGTGAAAGAAACAATTGGTAACACATTTCGTGCGGCGCCCTGTACTTAAGACCTCTCCGTCAAGTCGACTGTGTGGCATAAATCTATTATACACGGTGTCTCAAGAGGATATAACAGGAACGTTCATTCGGAGCAAAAAACCTAGCAAACATTGGTTTCTAAAATGCACTCCTTAAGAGCTATAAACACTTCTTCACCTTCGATACTATGAAACATATCTCTTCTACTGCAAGCTCTTTGATTTCCACATTTTAAGAGATGCTAGTTGGATCAAAACAAGGAGAAAAAGTTCATGAGCTCTAAAGTGCATACCTTAAGAACTATGAGCACTTGTGAATCTTCGGTACTGTGAAACACATCTCTCCTACTGAACAACTGCTCACAACTCTTACGGTTTGTATTTGAGAGCTCATGATTATTGGACAATTTTCTCATGTTTTGGCCCATACTAACTGATCTCAGAATATAAAAAGCAAAGAAGAGATTAACTGTCAGAGGTATCAGAACGATTATCGCTTATAGCTTTCGATTCGATCGTTTCCGGACATAGGACCAGTTAGCTGAAATCGATACATTTACCCTTCTCCATCATCCCTGAAAGTCTATAACATCATCATGGAATCACCCTATACTTACGATCTGTCACACAGGCTAGTTGGTAAAAATCTGCTACATAGTTATTAGAGAGCACCTAGCGTGTTTCCGGGTAAACCATGCTTGTTAATTTACCGTGAAGGTAAGCAATCACAATTATTCGGTCTATTGTATATTTTCAGTTTTTAGCAGTGTATTAGATTCATATTCATACAACGAAGGCTTCCACGACCAAATGAGCCTTCCGGGCTGTATGGCGGTGGTCGTAGAAAATTTACGTTTCCTAAAGTTTCAGCCAGGATTGCGCTGGACATGTCCAGAGGCACTCCGGTCGAAGCTGTCTTGCCAACTGACGAGTCGGACGTCGGAAAACCACATAAATACTATGTAGAATGGGCGTGGTCATGTTAACACCTAATTAGACGATATAATCTTTGTCGATGATAAAATTTAACTGTCGATTGTCGCCCGTCAAGGATAAAACCTCATCTATCGATTCTGCAGAGCCACTGTCCATACATCATTGAGTTTCATGGCTGCATGTCTGAATTCCGATCTGTAACAGACAAACGCCTTCTTCTGTCAGCAAGTGGAGTATATAAGGTTTCGCGTAGTTGTGGGTAGGACAACATTGGAACTAGCAAAACAAGCGTGAATAAAAGACTGAAAGAACGTAGAGGATTTTGCCGACCAGCGAAAACAGAAAAATCACTTGTAGCAAAGCATGCTCTTCAGTCAGGAAATCATGAAGTTTTCCAAACAAAAATTTTATCTACTATGTCTATTATCCACGGCTATGTAGAGGAGCCATCGAACTATACTAGCACAGCGATAATTTTAACAGACAAGAAGAAGCTATGAAACTCAATGATACGTGGGGCATTGACTCTGAAGAATCGACAGATAAGTTTTGGCCTTGACAAACGACAATCAACAGCTTTGTCTCAGACATACGTAGATCATCTCTGCCGATCACGAGTAAACGCCATCACGCGCACATGATACAGTGTTTATGTCGTTTTCCGCGTCCGACTCGTCAGTCGGCAAGACTCAACATCTCCAGGGGGGCCTCCGAAGACGTCCAGCGCAGCTCTGGACGAATCGTCAGAAGCCGAAATGTTTCTTCGATCACTGCCATACAACTCGGAAGGCTCGTCAGCGACTAAGATACATATCCGTTCATATTCCTTTTCCGTTGGCGTTTGTGCTGGGAATCTTTGGATTCCAGGAGCACCAATCATATTTACATTCTTTTAGCAGAAACACTGCATTTTCTTCACATCACCCATAAAACGGGTTCAGTAAATTAAAACGATAGAAAACTTGCCTAAAAAGAAACAGTCATAAAGCTCGGTGACTCCTGAAACATCTAAGTAATGATCCATCTTCGACCGTTGTGCACCGTTACATTACAGCCAATAAAATAGCACATCATCTACTGCTGAACGGGAAGGCAACTCAAATCGAAAAAGTCAAAATTGCAAAGAGAAGATCAAGAGGAGAACAATTTGCATGGAAGAATTAGGTAAGGGTATTAAAAAAAAGAAAGAATGGAAAATCAGCTGGCTTATATGATTACGAACAGAGAAAATTAAGCACTTTTGCATAACAACAATGAAATGGATTCTGCAACTCCTTAATAATTGTGTGAGCAGATGTCAAATCCAAAAAAATATGACGGAAGAGCCGAGTGACTGCTTTGCTGAAACCTGGTAAAAAAGGGAACAATCCAAAGAATTTAGAACAATTTCATTATTCTGTCATCTATACAAACTACTGTAACGAATGATCTTAAATCGCCTCCTACCTGTAGCTGACACCCTGCTAATATCTCAACAAGCTGAACTTCGTCCTGGAAAAAGCTGCGCTAGACAACTGCTGAATCTTGTGCAGTTCATAAAAGATGGGTTTGAAGCTCGTAAGGCCGGCTGCTGTGACCGAGCGGTTCTAGGCGCTTCAGTCTGGAACAGTGCTGCTGCTACGGTCGCAGGTTTGAATTCTGCCTCGGGCACGGATGTGTGTGATGTCCTTAGGTTAGTTAGGTTTAAGTAGTTTGTAACCTCCCCACAAAAATTTGAAAGAATGGCCAATATTATTTAGGGATGCTAATGGACATTGCTCTAAGCGTAACCTGCCCACAATGAAATGTACTGACAATGGCAACAAAAATGTGAAATTCGCAATCTGACTCAAATATAAATCCTTTAAAAAATTAAAGTCCATTCAGTGACAAGAAAATTCAATTAAACCGAAATATCCGTCTTTGGCCCTGTGCAAAACAATCAGAATTAAAGTCTTACCTCAGAATAAATGGATGTCACATATCTGCTCTTGTTGTTGCGCACCGCTTGGAGGAACTGCATTGCAAATAATAATATTCTCTCTTTTTGTGATTTTAGTGGAATTTTTCTTCAAAAGAAGTGGAATGAAATGGGAAGTGCAACGAAATCTTTAGTTCAATAAAAAATTAAATTTTTTGAGAAAATGCTTTTGAAATAAATTATTATTGGGGGGACTTGTTGGAGAATAATTACAATGAATAAATTTTTACATTATTTAATGATTATATTAATTAATAGTATACCTTATTCACCATCTTGACCAGTGTTGCCGACCGCCTACATCAGACAACCGCACTGGGCTGCTACTACTGACCGACCGCTCTGCATGATGACTATTAGCGTACAGCACTGCACGACTACTAACAGAGTACTGCTCTCAACTAGACAGAGCTACAGACTCGCAACGACTACTGTACTGCACTGGCCTACAGCTACTAACAGACTGAGCACCGCTCGCAACACTCGCGCGGTCAAGCGCATACTCTCTGGTCACAGATGCTACAATGCCTCGCCATCGCTGCTGCGTTACATACGTGTTTCATAACCCTCCACTGGGGGGGCAAAAATTTGGCAGCGATGGTGAGTCATTTGGACTTGCCAATCGCGGCAAAATTTTTCTTTAATTAACAAAATCCTACAACTTACAGAATATTTAAATGTTGTGCACACGCACTAAGTACAAAATATATCAGACAAAGACAAAATGTGAATACTAAACATAGTAGCAAATCAGAAAAAAAAGTATATACAAATGTTTTGACAGATAAAGTGCACAGGCACTGAAAAAATTCTTTAGCATATTCAGAACAAATAAACAGACTGGCAAAAAATATTATGTTGACAAGTGTACATGCACTGAAAAATGTCTTTAGCATTTTCACAACAAATAAACATAATGGCAAAAAAAAAAAAAAATCATGTCCAAAGTGCACATGCACTGAAAAATGTCTTTAGTATTTTCACAACAAATAAACATAATGGCAAACATCATGTCGACCAGTGACATAAGTGTACTCACACTGGAGTTTAGCGAATCGAAAAATGTATAACCTATGAACATAAATGATGTTACCAAAAAATTTTTTCTTTATGTGACAAGAATCAGGATAGGGAAGGGAAGGATTGCATCATGGTTGTAGCACTTTAGATTGCACACAGCTGCTCTGAAAGTCCATATCTTTCCACAGAAGTACAACACCAAGTGACACAACTTGAAGTTCTTTTCCCATCAGAATTTATCAGTGTAGCCAAGACACTGAACTGTCGTAGTAATGTTCCATGTTTTCATTTTGGCAGTACATTAGGTACACCAAACAGTGGGACCATAATAATGTCTTCATCGCTCATGGTGGTGGACAGCATGTCGTGTCAACACCACACTCTTACAAGGCACACCAACGTAGAATTAGTGCAAAACCAAAGATAGTGCTCCATGATCACTAGGATAAACAGGACAAATGGACATTGCAGTAATTCAGGGTAGTCAGCTTATGAGGTGAAGGACATCAAGTCACATAATATTGACAATTACAGACTTAATTAGTAGTTTGTGGCATTCATAGCCCAGTTATTGAACATTTCTGTACCAAGTATGTAGTATTACAGAAAAATGTTCATTGATTGTTTTACATAGAATCAGTAGCCTTCTTTTCCTGGTTACAAAGCATTATGAAATAATCGCATTCTTTTCAGTTACAGAGTATAATTAAGAATCATTAACCTTCTCCTAATTACAGTTAATTAATTATTCGTCATTAATTAATCATTTGTCTAATTACAGTTAATTAATCATTTGTATAATTACAATTAATTAATCATTTGTCGTTAATTAATCATTTGTCTAATTACAGTTAATTAATTAATCATTTGTCATTTCAATATAGTAAGAATTATTAGCCTTAATTAATTACAAAGCATTATTAAACAGTCACATTCTTTTCTGGTTACAAAGTATCAACATTGGAAACAAGAGCTAATCAATGGCATAATTAATCACAATTCGTGGAGTGACATTAATTATTGGCAC